>NW_008824416.1:903486-911424 GCF_000699105.1 Pygoscelis adeliae | reverse complement strand
TCAGCGCTGCATTTTTCTATAGCTGTGTTTTAAAAATAGCCTTAAAGCAAGTGACATGGCCAACACCATAATCAAAATAAAAAAGGCATTACAGCTCCCAGCTGTTCACTCACCCTGGGGCAAAAAGAAAGAGCCTTTGCAAAGTTTTTTGGCCTGGACGATACCCCTGGACCAGACAGGCCTGGATGGGGTCACCTGGCAGTGGTCTGCTCCAGACAGGGAGGGTTTCCCTTTCCCCATCCCTGGCAAGGAATCCCTCTCCAGGCTACTGACGTCGGGTTCACAGGGCCATGAGAGGAGATGCTTCTGTGGTCTCTGTGCTACAAAAGCAAAAGAAAATGGGGAGAAATATGCAAATGCTTTATACTGGACATTTTTTTATATACCATTAAATGGTAAAATACATCATGCTGATATCCGATGTTTAGTTGTGTTTTCCTCCCATATCCACTGCTATATGTTCCTCCCAGTATCTTCTGTCTGTACATCTTCCCAGCCCTTGTCCCTCTCTTTTCCCTGCTATTCCCCTCTCCATATTCTTTTCTCCCCAATTTATTCTTATTTATGTATGACCTTATTTATATACGGTCAGGACCGATCCTCTGTGAGGTGCCAGGAGCACAAGTTTTTAGACTTCGAACAGATCATTTCAGGTAGCAGAGGATGCTCAAAATTAGGAAGCAATGGTATTAAGAAAGCTGATGTCACCTATTCTCTCTGGGGACCGCAGAGATCCAATGGCTCATCTAGTACATTTAATGAAAGACAGTAGCTAAAATCTGGGATCATCCCTTTTATACAGAAGATGAAATATGGGTGTGTTGTACACTCTCAGCCAGACAAGAAGCAACAGGCAGAAGTAGGAGGAAAGTCACCTCTTCTCCATAAATATCCTTGCTAGTCCTACTCCATGGCAGATAGTCTAGGGAAAAAGGCAAAGTATGTCAGCACTCTTGTGAATTTTCTAGTGGTCATCTCTGATGATCAGTGGGTCCAAAAGCTGTAATATTGGTCATCAAAGGAGCCAGATCTGTCTCATCTCTCTTATAAATGTAAAGAGAAAGGGGTTTCCTGTCACCCACCCTAAGCCAAACTGTCCATGAACCAGTTCTGCCCTGATTTGGGTTTTGTCCCTTGAACTTTAGTCTTTGGATGTTTCCCATGGAGTGCCCTAGGTAATATAGTCAAAAAACTGAGCCTGCCAGGTCCCCTGAAATGGCTTGAAAGCCAATGCAATCTCCACAGCTCACAGAGTGGGGAACAGCGTTCAAGAGCTGTGGGTCCTGGGAGCAAGGAAGCTCCTGATAGTCAAGGGCAGCCTTAGTGTGTTTATATTAGCAGTGATCAGCAATGAGGTTATGGCTTAAGGAAATGGGTGAATACTGAGACCAGGGCTATAAATAGGCACATGGCACTCTGCGGCCATGGGAATGCCCTGGATTTCTCTTCTGGCTCCTGCTGCTGTCTCACTCAGCTCTGGTGGGTGACTCATGCAGCTTCTGCCTCAGTTTCCCTGCAATTATGCCAATTGCCTCTTTTGGTGCTGCAGCACTGGAACCTTCCAGGAGAAGTGTGCTGAACCTGAGGCGTATCCTGCTGTTTTGCAGTAAGCACCCCACTTTGCTGTGTTATTTTACCTTGACTGGAGAATGGATTCAGGGACTGGGACCAGGGGAGCATTTAGATGGAGATGCAGATACTGGGTTGTTACAACATGGTCTAAAAGCAGAAAAATCTGGACCCATGCAAACAGTAGTGCCCGGGCTCCAGCCTCAGACCCTGAAGAGGAAATAGGAAAAAGAAAACTATAGCTTTGTTCTTCACGCTTTTTTGCCTGGGACGCCAGTGCTTAGATAAGAGGCCCCATGCTGTGGGGGCCTCGTGGCAGCGTGCGTTCAAAAGCATCTGTCGAGGAGAGACCCCATAGTCCACAGCCCGTGGTGCTTTCTCAGGGGTAAGCAACTAAAAAAAAAAAACCCGCAGTGAGCAGGGGCATGTTTCTTGTATTTGCTGTTAGACATGCAATGGCTCTGAAAAAGGTAGCACTGCCTGGTGAGATGGGAAGGAAACAGCCGCCGGTGTCGGTGCAGACCTGGAGAGACCCGTCCCTCGAGGACACGGTGATCTCAGCTCCTGCTCCGCTCCATCCCCTCCCTTTCCCAGACAGGGAATCTCCACGTATTGATCCCGAGGAAACATTCACTCCTCAGTTCCTTCCTGCCGGTTTCTATTCTCAGGGAAAGCTGCAGGCCAGCCTCACCCTTTCCTGCAGCCCGGCACTAAGGAGAAGAGCATCACGGTTGCTCGCGGCTGGGTCGTAAACCCCTCCTTTCCTTGCAGTGCTGGAAATCTCTGGGAATTTTTTATTTTTATTGAACTCCTGTTCCAAGGGCTTTGGTTTTCAAATGAGCACAGACATGCAGAGCAGAAGAGCTTTCCAGGATAGTGAAAGGACAGGACCCAACTAATCTTAGGATAGTGTTTGAACCACATGGCTGTCAATAAGCGGGAGTGGGGCCAATGGGCTTAAATGTGGGTGCGGGGATTACTTTTGCCTTTCTGTGCAATGCACAGAGATGTATTGGTCAGAGATAAAAAGCAGAGATACTTCTAGAGATACAGATCCTATGGTATTTGGTGTCCCAGGGTATCTACAAAGTAAATGGGGAAGATCTGGGTTCTCCCATAAGTGTTTAACATCTGATGAAAGAAAAATTGCAGCAGGGACTTGCTGGTGACCTCCGAGACTTTTGGACCAGACTGTTGCCAACTCCCAATATTTCTTGCAAACTACAATGTACCCACGATCAAGCATGAACGGAGCAATCCCTCAAGATAAC
Source organism: Pygoscelis adeliae (assembly GCF_000699105.1). Classification (NCBI taxonomy): domain Eukaryota; kingdom Metazoa; phylum Chordata; class Aves; order Sphenisciformes; family Spheniscidae; genus Pygoscelis; species Pygoscelis adeliae. The sequence continues at coordinate 908,584 of NW_008824416.1, read as the reverse complement.
ATAGCTCTCAATACTGCAGCTTGGGACCCTGATGCAATCTTGCAAATCCACACTTGCTGGGCCCAGTGAACATGTTATTTCCCACACACAGAGGCTAAACTTGAGATTATTTTTGTCCTATCTCACAGCTCTCTTCATGTCGCAACACACAGGAGGTGGAAGATGTATTCAAGCCCTTGGAAAAGAGACTCAGCTCAAGGAGCCCACTTCCTTGGGCAAGTGGTCTAAGACTGATGAGCATAGATACCCCTTACTCCCACTTCTGGATGTCTTTTCTGAGTGCTTGACTTGCTGTATATAAAAATGTTGATCAAATCCAGCCTTGGCAGCAAGACTGTTGGAGGAACACCTAGTCTGCAGGTTTTGGCAGGGCTTGTATATGATCTAAGCAGTAACTACTCATCTCTTGGATGAGGCTCTCCATGGCTTCTTGTCTCAAACCAATAAGTAGAATTTCCCTAGCATAGAAAAAGAGACTTGTAAGGTCGGGAGAACTCTATTCATTAGGTAAAAGTCCAACATGTGTTTCAAAGGCTGAAAGAAAGGGGGTAGGGCAAGTATTGGGGTCTAGGTCCTATCCAGAATTAGTCCCTCATGGTTGACTGAGGACATTTTGATTGCTCATAGAGAAGTTTCACACATAACAGGCTTGACTTCATCCTGGGCCAGTGTGAGCCGTCAATTAACCTTGGAGTAGGTGTCCATAATGATTTTGCCCTTCTTTGCGAGGGAGAAAATCTAGCAGTGATGGGAATGGACCACAAGAAACTGCAATGACTACAGTGCTCGTCACCAGACTAGCCACTATGTTCATGCCAGACTTCTGGCCAGCAAAAGGGTTTGATTTTGTTGGCTTTGCCACCCCTTCATATGGCTCATCCCACCTCTGCTGCTTTGCTCATCTGCCCCTCTGCCTCCCCTTGCCTCTTTCCAAGGCTCTTTCAGACTAAAAGTGGTGATGTTTCAGCTCAGGAGTGGCTGCACTTCAGAGAGTTTCCTGCAGTGCCCTAGCTACAAAAGCCACTTTGCAGAGATGCCATCCCCAGGACCCACAAGCCCTGGACCCACACACCAGGAGCAACCCACCACGGAGCAGCCCTCCAAAACACCTTCCGACAGCAGCACCCTGGCAAATGGCTGAGCACAGCCCCAAACCACCATCACTCCCGCAGCACCTTGCATTTCCCAGGGCTGGTGGAAAATGAGCCATCTGCACTCAACTAGTGCTTTTCTCCAGCTGCTGGAGGTGTCTTGGATGCAGCCGTGCAGGGATGTGTCACCAGCGAAGCGGCTCTGACTTCGGTCCGTGGGGAGAGAAGTGATGCACATGCTCCCCATAATAGCTCCTCCAGCCTGCTCACTCCAATAATAGTCTCCGTGTGTGAAATTTCACCTGACCTGAACTTTCGCGAGTTTATCCAGCCTTCACCCTGACAGTTTAGAGCAGAACTGTTTTTATGCCTCGCAGTCCAGACACCAAATTGGAGCCGAAGTGACGTTTATTGTTTCAACAGTGTTATTATATGAAGATTGAGCTCATTACAAACATGACCTGTTTTCGAGCCAGGACACATATTAATTTGGATAAAATACCAGCTGTGTCCTCTCTCCATATGGCCTTATCGGAAAACAAACTGGGTTAAGTTTCATTCCAAAGAATGAAAATATAATTGAATACTCGTTTCATTTGAGGAAACTCAAATAATAATCATCATCACAATGTCTCTGCTAATCACAGTGGAGAGGGGGCAGAGGTGTTTATTTCTGTGTATATCTAAAAATAAACTGAGGCACAATTCCTCCAGGGGGAACGTGAGGGCAGCATGAGCTGCCCGAGAGAAGAGGAAGGTTCTCATCCAACCTCTGCAGTGTTGTGGTCCAGCGTGACATCGTGTGTTGTGTTTCTGCAGTGTTTTTATGGTGTTCTCCCCTAGAGGAGACAGGGATTATCCTGGGGAATGCATGGAGGTGGATGTACAGAGGTCCCACGTCCTCCCCATCTGCACCCTGAGCGTTGTGATCATGGGATGAGAGGGCCAGACACTGTAACCCACCTCTGCAGGCTGGCCAGGCTGGTCTTTACTTACCGGTGCAATGAGGTGTGCTGGCCTCAGACATCCTCAGTGACACTCCAGAACGGCAGGAGTTTAGAAGCAGTGGGTGATACCTGTCCCTCAGCCTCGTGCATCTGTGTAGTGATATCCTAGAATACGAAATAGAGCTTAGTGCTCCCAGTCCTGCGGTGATTTCTGACCTCAGCTGCACCTAACATAACAAACTCAAAAATAAAATTAAAATCTGAAGCACGTGGATGGAGAAAGGAGCCCAAGCTGCCATTGAAGATGCCCCCTTGAAAGACTGTGCTGCTGGCTCTGCTCTGACTCAGGGGAAAGCTGTGCAAGGAGACACTCAGTGGATTTATTTTCCTTCCAGCATTAGGGGAGAAAAAGAGCAGGGCAGAAATCCCTGAATGCTTTCAGCCAATTCTGGGTCTGGGATTTCTTCAGCCAGAGGTAGCAATTCTGTACATGACAGCTTTCAACAGATTTTTCTTCCAATAATTTGAACCCTTCGTAGGGAGAGCCCTTCATGAGATAGAGCAGGGGGCTTTAGGAGGGTCGACTGTCTTTTGCAGCTGGCAGAAGAAATGGCACATCCCTATGAAAGCAGAAGGCATGGGGATACCGAGACGATTGGACAGCAGGGGACCAATTTCAGGGTACATAAACAGGTTTCCTACAGAAATGCAGACAGCTGAAGGAAGATGGGATAGATGTACAGGAGGCATCATCCCAGACGATGGCTGGGACAAGGAGGATTGATAGCAAGATCAGTAGAGAGCAGAGGAGGAAAAGGAGGCAACAGAAGGAAGCTGTGGGCATTGACAACAGTTGGGTTTAGAGCTTGGTTTTTGGAAGTGCTTGGGGAAAGGGGACGTCACCCATGCATCTGCATGAAAAATAAATATGGCAATGATCTTTTTCCAGTAGAAGTGTTTGGGCTGTGGTTTGGCTTTCATTTCAGAAACTAAAAGAAATGCTTTGCTGTTTTCAAAAACTAGATTCTTTTTCTAGAGAAAGCAGGCCTGCCTTTGGTTTTTAAACCAAAGTCTTCTGTTAAAAGGAAAAAAGTCAAGGTTTGGGGTTTTTTGTTTTGGTTTGTCTTTTTTTTAGAGACACTGAAATATTCAAATGGAAAGAAATCAGAAGTCCCCACAGCAAATAGGTCTACTGCCCTAGAAGCTCATTTACTCTCTTAGAGACAAGAAAAGTGCATATAGCACAACAACTGCATGAACGCACATCTCATCTGGAAAACCAATGCAGCAAGGGCAGGTGAGTGACAGCTTTGAGGACCTCCCTTTGGACTGAAAATGTCCACATTCTGCTCAGGAGGAGCCAAGTTTGGGATCTTTGTCAGTGTCTGGTCAGGGTTTGGTCCCATGGGGAGGTGCTTTCCTAAGCCTTGGTTTTCCCTTTCCAGATCAGTCTGAGGTCAACCTACGCCTGCACCTGACTCGAAGCACAGACAGGTCCAGGTCCAGCAAAAGAGCTCTGGGCACAGCTGGCTTTGGTGATACTAAAGCATGGGGAACCTGAGGGCTTTGCAAGTGCCGAAATACGAAGAAAAAAGGGAGGGGGAGATGAAGTTGAAATCACAGAGTAATTAAAAAGCTGAGGTAGACAGGATAATTGGAGGCTTGGCACCACATTCATCAGCACTGCAGTGTGCTTTTCTGAACTGGAGAAAAAGCTTTAGATAAAGCCGTACAGTAACTTAACATCCCAAAGCTTAAGAAGACAAAACCTAAACAGAAAACAAGTAACTCTGCAGTCTTGCCCTCTCCTTCCATGATAAACTATGGAAAAAATTAAGTAAACAGAATTACAGAAAATCAGTATTTCTGAAAATTTCTGGGGGCCATCTGCAGGGTGGAGCCCATCTGCTTTCCCTGAATCCAAGACAGTTGCTGTTATTATTGCTAAAGGAAGACAGCTGAGCAGAGGATGAGAAGCATGAGAGGGAAAGAAAGGCTGATCCCAGGACTAGGTCTTCAGGCTGTGACTCACTTTGCCTGTGTGACTTTGAAAAAGCTGCCAAGTCCCAGAGCATCTGCCTCAGCACCTAAAATGGGACTTTGAATGGATTTAGGGCTCTTCATTCATGGGCTGTACTGGAGGCATCAATATTTTTTTCAGGGCTTGTACTTCAGCCTGCAGAGATCGTCAGGTGCCCATGGAATTGTTTTCTGCAGATGCAGGCAAGTGCCCAGCCTCAGCGTGGAGGTACTTTGTTCCTTCCTGCGTTTTTTGTTGTGACTCAAAAACGTTTCCAAATCAAGATGAGGCTCCCAGGAGCCCCCAGCCATTAGGTCTGTGTCTTCCGGCTCGAGGGTGGGAAGGCTCTGCAGAGGGACCTGGACAGGCTGGATCGATGGGCCCAGGCCAACTGGATGAGGTTCAACAAGGCCAAGTGCTGGGTCCTGCACTTCGGCCACAACAACCCCATGCAGCGCTACAGGCTTGGGGAAGAGTGGCTGGAAAGCTGCCTGGCCGAAAAGGACCTGGGGGTGCTGGTCGACAGCCGGCTGACCCTGAGCCGGCAGTGTGCCCAGGTGGCCAAGAAGGCCAAGGGCATCCTGGCCTGTATCAGAACTAGTGTGGCCAGCAGGAGCAGGGAAGTGATCGTGCCCCTGTACTCAGCCCTGGTGAGGCCGCACCTCGAATACTGTGTTCAGTTTTGGGCCCCTCACTACAAGAAGGATGTTGAGATGTTGGAGCGTGTCCAGAGAAGGGCAACGAGGCTGGTGAGGGGTCTGGAGAACAAGTCTGATGAGGAGTGGCTGAGGGAGCTGGGGTTGTTTAGCCTGGAGAAAAGGAGGCTGAGGGGAGACCTCATCGCTCTCTACAACCACCTGAAAGGAGGCTGTAGCGAGGTGGGGGTCGGTCTCTTCTCCCAAGTAACTGGCGAAAGGACGAGAGGAAAGGGCCTCAAGTTGCGCCAGGGGAGGTTTAGATTGGATGTGAGGAAAAATTTCTTTACTGAAAGAGTGGTTAAACATTGGAACAGGCTGGGCCGGGGAGAGGGGGGGGGAACC
>NW_008824416.1:899655-903457 GCF_000699105.1 Pygoscelis adeliae | reverse complement strand
TCTTTACTGGAAGAGTGGTTAAACGTTGGGACAGGCTGCCCAGGGAAGTGGTGGAGTCACCATCCCTGGAAGTATTTAAAAGACGTGTGGATGAGGCGCGTAGGGACATGGTTTAGTGGGCCTGGGGGTGTTGGGTTGACGGTTGGACTCGATGATCTTGGAGGTCTCTTCCAACCTTAATGATTCTATGATTCTACGTGAATCCTACTCACTTGGTGGTTTGCTCTCAGGACTCCCCAGGTCTCACATGGACTCCCTCAATGCAACCACTCCAGAGATGGGTCACGCATCCTCTGTCCCTGCGCTCCTGGGGGGCTGGATCCACTAAGCCTCAAAGATTTCTGATCCACTCTGCAGAACCACCCAACAGCAGTTGTTGGCTGCAATGAGTTTGGGTTTGGCTTCAGAAATTGCTAGAAATATATTTGAAAGAAATTGCAGATATGTTATGTGTAATGTGCATCATCCACCATGAAAAGATCATCTCTGATGCATCATGATTTAATTAGGAAATGCTGCTGGACCTGTCTCCATTGTGATGTAACTAAAAACCTTTGGGATATCGGATATGGAGCTGATGGGGCTCACTTTTGCCTGAGTGAATGAAATTCCCCCTGATGAGGCATCTCTTCTCGCCCAACTGAGCTGCTTCCTACTTGCAAGGAGCTCTGAAAGCCTTCAAACAATGAGGGCCTGACTCCAAGCTGGCTAAAATCAAGGAAGAGACTCAGGGCTCAAATGCTTTAGCCAAAAACCTCCTTTCACTGGGATTACAGAATGAACTGTCTCACTGCTTATGTTTCTCCTTCGACTGCTTAAGTTTTCTGGCTAATATGGTTAATTAGGAATTGGCATCAAACATTTCTCACCACCTGCTTCATGTCCTTCCATGACACGGTTGTAGACAGGATAACTGGAGTTAAATCCTCCACTTGTGCATTGGCAACACAGGCTAAAAAATCTGCGTTAGGTTGTAGCCTGCCTGGAGCCCAGTGCCTCGTGCTGGACGACAGCACGTCTTGCACAAAGGCATCCAGCCCTCATTTCAAGATGCTTCAAGTGGTGGATAATCCATCACTTTCCCTTCTCATTTACTCCATTGGTTAATCACCCTCTTCATTCAGACTCTGTGCTTTATTTTTAACTTATGTGTGTGCCGAAAGCTCTGTTTTCTTTTTCTCGCTGCATACCACTGCATTCCTCTCCAAAGATGAAAGTCAGCGGCGTTTCTGCATTATCCAGGTCACTTCCATCCATGGGATGGGGTTGTTTCTTGGAGGTGCGTTTTTCTCTTCATGTGTCTAATAGTTCAGTAACCCATTACAAATACTCCTACAGTGGAAGCATTCGCCTGCTTGCTCTTTTCAGATGTCAACTTGGCAAGACAGAATCCCAATATTTCCTGCGTGGGCTTGGCTGGATTGAATCACTGAGTGGTGCAATAAAGCAAATACATCTCGCACAATGCAAAACAGGAAAACTACCCCCGTTTGGGGCGAACATCTCCATCAGCTTATCCCTTCCCCGAGAAAGGCTGACATTTGGTTTAAGGTAGAACACATTCCTGACACACAGGACTATGATCCGTTACAAAAGGGAGCCCGCTTCCTGGATTTAGGCTAAGGGACAGGGTTCAGGCAGGGGGCAAGCTATATATGTGTCAAAATGAGCAATGTCTTTTTGGGTCACATATACTTTTGACTTCAACACTGCTTTATGTAGGCTGTAAAATTAATAGGTGGGAACTAGATTTATTTGTCCCCCTGGCCTGGTAGTTGCTTGTTAGGTTAAACTCACTGATTTCCTGGTACAAAAGTGCTTGTTAAAATAATCTCCCTGAAAATATTCCTCTGGGACTACTTTATCTTCTGAAATCAAAAATTCCTAAATAATGAAATGTGCAAGATGTGACAGACAGACTTGAGCAAAACAAAACAAAACCCCCAGAAAAGAAGAGCTCATTCCCATAAACAGTTTGGGGAATTCAACTTGTTTCTGGTGTTTTGTAATGAATACCAGCATCCGTGCTCCACGTAGAAATGCTCTCATGCAGGACTCACCTGTTCCTCTTTTATCCACGGCGCCTCATTCTGCCCTCCCCATTGATCCAAGCTTCTCCATGGTGTAATTGCCATGAGGCTTACCTGGTCTGGCTCTGTCCTCAGTCACACAACTTCCAACCTAGCCCACCAGGACTGTCCCAAACGGGAGTAAGAAGATCACTATGCTCAACAGCCCCCTTTTCCTGTGCTATCAGAGGAGCTGTTCCCAAAGCTTCATTTACCCACATCCCTCACATCATGAGTAGGGACCTTGAACCCATTCATTTGCTTACGTTTGCTGCTCAACTACAAATCTCACCCCATAAATGAGGACTCCATCCCTATGTCTCCTTACCTCTCCCAGTATCCTACCAGCCCCATCCTCAAAGTCAGCCTTCATCTATCTCCACCTTCATTTACCTCTACCCTCATTTACCTCTACCCTCTGTGGTGCAATTTTCCCCACACACACACCACAAACCCCCAGACTGAACTGAACCTCTATCTTTTGCCACCAAATACACTCCACATCATTATCTATCCTGATCTCCCTTCATCCTGCAGTTTTGGCCCTGTCCCCATCTCCTGAGCTAGACATGGCCCTGGGTTCCCCAGTGGGGCAGATGGGACCTGAGGAGCACATCTGCACACAGCAGCAAAGGGCTTCCTACCAGGGAGAGCTCGTGCAGTCAAGTCTGTCCCTCTGAATTAGGAAGCTGCCACCAGCGAGTGTCCATCGAACACGACTCTCCTACCCTTGCAGGTGAACACACTACCTGGGGAGCCCAGGTGTGGCCAGCATGTAGATCTAGTGCCTCCTCTATTGAGGCCAACTTAACCTCTTCATATCTAGGTGCTAAGGACTCCCTCCATCAGTGCATTGGAGCTGCAGAACAAGGACCTGAGTTAGCATCTCTGCGTGGCTCTGTGCAGTGCAGACTTTTCCCCACTTTTAATCTCTCTAGACCTTCTTGGTGGTAGGGTTTTTTTTTTTCTTTTTTATTTATTTGGGTTTTTTTCTCAGCATCTGAAGTGTGTGTGTAAGATGGGGAGAGAGCACCCAGGGATTCTTGCTGTGGCTGGGGCTGCACAAGCTCATCACACTGCAAAACTGTGCCGGTGCCTCTCCACCCTGCCTTCAGTCCCCCTCCCCTCCCCTTTCTTGCTGCAGCTCTGAGCAGGCTGTCAGTCAAACATGGGGGCAGCCCCTCCCCACAACCCCGACACCCCCTCCTACCTCCTCCAGGTGTGGGTACTTGACTGCAATCAAATACTCTCTCCAGTAAAAGGTGGTGGAGAGATTTCATTATGGGGTTGGAGCTGTGGTGCTGGGGGACCTGTTTGCACAATGCTCTCATTGTGTGGCTGCATTATTCTGGCTGCTGGAGGAAGAAGCCTGGAGTGCTGGAGGATGCTCGTGTGTGCCGGGAGCTCGTAGGTGAGAGTGCAAAGGGCATGTCCCTAATGTGACCGCGCGGAGGGTTGCAGAGAGGGGGAACAGAACTCGTGTGTTCTCCAGGGACAGCCTGTCTTTACCTAATAACAGAGATTGAAGAGCTGGTTTGAGCTACCCAGACATTACATCAGCTCGGGGCCTTCCTCCCGTTGGTCCCCTTGCCTTAGCCCCTCTAATTCGGCAGCATATCCTTACAGTCACCTTGGTGTCCTGATCCATGAATCACATTTGTGTCATTCCCCTAGAACCGGGGAAGGGCAAAGCTGTTCAAGGAAAAACTCAGCATCTTTTCTGGTTGGTGAGA
>NW_008824416.1:896694-899588 GCF_000699105.1 Pygoscelis adeliae | reverse complement strand
TTTTTTTTTTTCCTCCCATGAGACCAGTTTTCCTGGTAAAACAAATCTCCAAGCCTCTACCCACCTGAGATTAGATTCAGCTGCACTAAACAGGATCAAACTGTGTGCCATGAAAGCACGCGTGAAGAAGAAACTCTGTCCCAAACAGCTCTCGGTCTACCCAGGTAGAGGAGCAGCGTATCCTGCCTCTCCAGGGTGGGAACCAAACCACAGGGAGATTCTTGCCTAGATTAGGGCATAATTTACAGCCCATACACAAGTAAGCAAATAAGCCAAGGGGTTGCCCCAGGGCCCTTCAGAGAGGAGAGAGATGGTCTGAATCGTGTTCCAGTGTTCCTGCCTTTCTCAGCAATGGGATTCCTAATTGGAGGAGCTGATGGTGGACCTCTAGATGGGATGGCTGTGGTCTTGGTGACTTCTCCAGGGTCACCCAGAGAGCTGGTAGGAATCGTCTTGAAGCCCAGGTCTCCACCTTCCCTCCAAGGGGACAATTCCCCTGATTTCTGGGCACGCCCTGCCCCCCAAGCTGCACTCTTGAATCCCACAATGCTGAAGGAGAACCAGCTTCTCTGGTTCGTGTGGATCAGTTTCTATCACTTGCAACCATGGAAAAGGATTTGAAATTATTACCCAAGTGTGTTTTTAAGGTTTAAAAAGTGAAGGCTAAGAAAAAGAAACAATTAACAAAGCTTAATCTTACTCTAAGGTCCTGTGGTTTGGGGAGAAGAAGAGGGCTCACTTCAGTGCTCTGTCTTCTGGATAGATTGTTTTTTCCTGTCTTCTTCCCTCCCCGTAAGAAAAATTCTCCATTAAGAATAAAACAAGCATTTGCTTCCAACTTTATTTTAGATTGTCCAGACACTCAGTGAACATCCATCAGGCTTAGCTAGTACTTGTCTTTACAAAAAAAACCACCCCAAACCAAAACCCCACCCCAATATTTCAACACAAAGACATAAGATCTGTGTCTATCTTGGTGCCTAGGAATGGCAAATTTGGGATAGTTAGATCAGATTTGACATGGTGCACAAGAGCATTGAACTGAAACCCCGACTAATTTTTCTGATCAGTTCATCTTGGGTTGGGTCCTGCTTCTTCCAGGCCGGCCCAATTCTGGCTGACCATTAAGGAAGATCTGCCCATGATGCTTTAAAGCAACATCTGTTTACAACAACAGTGTCTCCAGATCCAAACAACTCCCGATTACTTTCAGTTTCTGATATAGATGGAGCAGCTCAGAAGCTTTGGTCTTAACGTTCCCAGAATATCTTGCTCAAAGGACATCATTTGGAGGTAATTGTAGGGCTGTTGTTGTAAACAGCCTCTCCGAAAGCTCCCAACAAAGCAAGCATCCCTTATTGAAAACACTCCAGACAGACAGTGTTGTTTGTCAGTGATGAGCTGCAGGGATGCTGGATCCCTGGCCCTTTAATAATCTTCAGTGGTTACGAACCAGGCTGCTTGGAAGGATCTGTTTGAATCGGGGGACTTTCAAGAGGAACCAAAAAAATCACACCGGGAGTGCAGTGTTCTATTTATTCCGCTTTCCCTCGCTCATGAGGGTGATCTGTGCAAAACATGAGGCCCCAGAAGGGGCTGACATACTGTCTTAGAGGCCAGCTTTTAAAAGGACTTACGGGGCTGAACTTTCATTGCAGTATGGGTTAAGGAGGGGCATGCATTAGGAGAGCAGCCACTGCAGTTGTTTTTTCTTTAGCAAGAGAAGAGAGATGAGCACCTTCAAAGCTGATCTGTTCTACCTGTTAGAGGATGGGATAATCTGCCCTAAAAAAGCAGCCAGAGCAAACAGGCTTATAACTTCAATACCTCTGTTAGGTGTCTGTGGTTAGCTGGGAGGACTCCGAGCCCTGGCAATTATAAGTGCTTTTAAGGATCTGTCCTAAAACTAGCCGGCAGCTGGATCACACCAATTAACTTGTCCTGTGGACCAGCAATAAAGGAGGGGAGTAACCCCCCAGTGTTGCCAACTTTTATGATTTTATTGGACATCTTGCAGTTGCCAATGTTCTTTCCATAAAATCCCAGCTGCTGGGTTCAGGAGATTGCGTGAAGAATTTCAGGTTTTGTTCAACATCAAAAGAAAGAAAGAAAGAAAAAAAACCAACCAACTTCTACCCCTTGTGTTTGTAATGCAAAGCTTAGAAATATGAAATCAAAAGCATTCTGCAAGCTCAAAAGCTGGCAGATAAATAAAAAGGACCCAAACCTAGTAATTCTTAAGATAATCTCAGGACTTGCAAGCCAGCCTTACAGTTTTTGGTGTCCAGAGTCCTGGTAGATTGACACGTGGGTTGGCGATTCAAGCTCCCTGTGTGGGGATACTTGGGGTTTAGGCAGAGGATCATGAGCAATGGAATTACAACATTCGTGGAAGTTACCACCTGTGAGCTGAACAACTGTAACCAATCATGTGCTGCTCTTATGTACTTCAACCAAAAGGCAAAATACTTTTTATTAAACCCTCATGAAGGGCAAAGACTGTGGAGTGGACAGAAGGAACATGAAAATGCTTTAAAAATATTTTTCTTTTTTGGTGTTGGCTAGGAAGACGCACACTGTCAGCACCGCTCAGCTGACAAACGATAACTCATCACAGTGATGAGCTATCAGTCTTGAAAGAAAACTTGTGCTTCCAACTCTGCAGGAAGAGTCTCCGTTGTTTTGAGACTGAAGACCACCATGACGCAGAACATCCTGGTACCATGGCCAACTGAAACACCCAGGGGACCTACAGAGTACAAAGTATGGACAGATGCAAGACACCAGGTTTATCCTCTTCCTGTTGAGGCTGTTTGGGTTTGCAGGGTGGTGGGCCCTGGAAACCTACAGCATCCCGGGCGGAGCAAGAGGAGGGGTATGGTGGGTTGAGCAGG
>NW_008824416.1:888243-896683 GCF_000699105.1 Pygoscelis adeliae | reverse complement strand
CTAAATGCTGACAATTAGCAAATTAACTTAATTAGGGAGTGATTGGGCCTGAGGTTTCTTCTGCCTGCTCACCCGGCTTCTGCCTGCATGTGTGTGGGCCTCTTTATTGTCCCCTGAGCAGAAGACAGTCTTTTGCACTGAGCCACGGAGGGGGTGGTGATGTGCTTGCAGGAGGGCGCGGGGAGATGTGCCAGTGTCAAACCAAAGCATGACATCAAAGATTTGCCCTGTTGTATGTTACTGCAAGGTGGGAATCGGTGAGGGACAAGCAGCCAGGGGTCAGAGAGGGCTTGGGGTGCCGGTCAACTCATTGCTCTCACCCCAAGTGAAGGAACTGCCTCGGTTTCCCCATCCACACTGCTGAGCTGTGGGAACATCCAACCCTGGGGACTGTGGCTGAGAGGGATATGCCCCTATGTGCTTGGAAAGGGCTGCATGCAGTCATCATTGCCTTCTCCCCTCGTGCTCGTCCTCCTCCTTCGCTCACATTTTGAGGCAAGCTCTCTAATGGCTTGCTCTTAATTAGGGTGAACTCTGAGTGCCCTGCTAGCACGCCCTTTCTTTTGTCAGCTAATTGGCCGGGCTTTCTGATCTATTATGTAAATAGTCTAAGTCTCTGCGGCACAGTGTCGTAATGCAATGCATTCCTGGGAGCCTGGACTTCTGTTTCATGGGATTGTGCTTTACACTCAGGCAAAAACAGCAGCAACAACAACAAAAACCAGGCAAGCCTTTGGCTCATTTTCTGGAGGCTCCAGAAACGAGTTGCAGAAGAAAGTGTTCTGGGCAGCCGTTCAGGGCATGCAGATGGGGAGAAGGGTGCGTGATGAGGCTGAGGACAGCGGGAAGAGTTAAAGGCTTTTCGAGCGGCCAGTCTCGGTCTCGCCGGCTGGCCTGCGGAGAAGCCAGCATCACCTCCTGCAGCCAGGGCTGTTCTCTCGCCTCCCAGCTCAGTGCTCCTGGTGTGTCACCCCATGTGCACAGGTAGGGCTGGGATTGAGTCCAGAGGCTGTCCCATGTCACATCCCCAGGGAGGAAGAGAGCAGCTCTGCTCTTCTGCTGCAAGGGGTTGTGCTGCTTAGCAGTGGAAAAAGGGCTTTGCTATGTGAAGATCTCCTCCTTACAGCATTGTGTCAGTTTTTCCTCCTGTCCTGGGACCAGTAAAGCTCCTCACCAAGTCACAGGGCACCTCACAGCATTATGCATGGAAGCTATAGATTTTTAAGCGAAGCTATAGACAGTTAAGGAACTGGGGAGTCCGTGTGGCTGAGCAGTGTTTATGTGACAGAGCTGCTCACCCAGACAGACAAGTCAAGGGGCTCTCCTTTCCTGTTTGAGATGTTACAGCAGGAGAACGCACCATCCAGTGCTAACAGGCAGCAAGGGGCTAGTTGCTTCCCAAAAGAGATTGACAGACCAAGCTTTTTCCAAAGCAAACAATCACACTGAGCACCTCTATTTGGGGGTTAGAGATGGTCTAAATGGGTCTTCTGCAATGTACCACGTCCTGCAAACTGTGCTGCTTTCGCAGGCAGCTCAGGAGAGGTACCTCAAATGGGCTTGTCTAGCAGTGTCTGGCCTCACTCCCCAGAATATCAGCCAGTATTTTCTAAGGGGGGGATATATAAAGGGAGAAAAAGGGAGGGAGAAAAACTTCAAAACTATAATTATTCCACACACAAGGAGAGCTATAAAATAAATGAGCAAAGTCCCTGCTCCGATAAATCCACTTAGAAATCCAAACCCAGTAGCAACAGTGTAATTTATGTCCCATTGAAAGAGGTCCAGATGAAAATTGATGAAGTCTCTTATTTGTGTAATAAATCAGTTTTCATTAATGTAACCGATACGCATATTTATAAACACGGGCTGTAGCCCAGGCTTGTTATTCAGGTCATTGGAAGGGGGGCTGGGGAGAAAAGGGTGTTCTGAACCATAAAGTCCTTTCTGATAAATCCAGAAAGACAATCTGTGAAAAGATAGTGGACTCAATTTATGACACCTGAAAAAGAGCCAAGCATGAGTAAATCTTCTGTTCTTGCAGAAATAAATCTGGAAAAGTCCTCTTCTTCATTCATGTCTCTGGAGGGGGCCGTAGAGCCAGTTAAAAATTCAAGATAATTTCAAACAGTTGTTTGCTTTGACCACACCTCCGTGCTCCCAGTCCCATAAATCCCATTGCCCATGTTGACGCCTGTTGCACACCATGAACAGCTTTCCTGTCGCAGGACTTTCTGGGAAGCTTCAAGGTGGTTGGTTTTGGTGCTTGTTCAATGCACAAGCTCATCTTCATGCATGCGGTGAGGTGTGGAGATTGCAAAGGACCACTCCGCTGGTCATGGGGCAGGAGTGCAACACCATTTATTGCAGAGGTTCATTTGTGCATCAGACATAGAGAAGTATGAAAGGTTGTCACATCTGTGGTTTGATTTGTGTTTCTGGTGGAGCCGCAGCCTGTCAGGATTGTTGAGAAGACGCACAGCATGTCTTTGCTGTGAAAAGGGCTGTGGTGTGCAAACTGTTGAACCGATGCCAGCCTGACCTGGAATGACATGGCCCAGAGCAGAGCCACAGAGATGCAGGACTAGGTCTGGGATCACATTAGGGTAAGGCTGCACCGAAGGAATTAAGCTGGCATGATAAAAGGAATTATTACGCCAGCCATCCTCCCTGGCCTACGAGCAGAGAACAAATCTTGCATCTGAGTTCTTGGAAGAGTACGTGGGCTTGAATCTCCATGACTTTGGTTTACATCAGTATAAGCTGTAAAGCGCAGGAGGCACGGAGCAGGCACACCACTCATACTCTTGGTTTTGCAGGCAACCTCGGGTGAAAAGGCCTAAGGCTTGTCCCCTGGCAGAGTTCATGAGCTAAACGCTCAAGGCTAAGTCTGTACTAACAAATTGAGCAGGGCCAGGGTATGGGCTCACCCAGGCACTTGGTTGTCAGCACAGTGTCCAGTTTTGTCCCTGCCAGTCAACAGTAACCTACAAAAAAATGTCTGGGCACATTTCAAAGGATAGCAGAGGCTGTTCTCGGAACTCTTTTGTTGGGTTTTTTGGGGAAAGAAGAGAGTCCAGGCATGTGGGCAAAGGCAAAATGCAAAGCTGTGCACCTGAGATGCAATAACCCCAAAAGGTCCCTCAGTGTAGGAGTTCCATCATTCAAGGTTTTGAGATCATGTCTGGACAAGCTCCTGAGCAACCTCGTTGGTCTTTGAAGTCAGCTTTCCTTTAAGAGAAAATTTGGAGTTAAGGCATCCAAAAGTCCCTGCCAAACTTGGTTAATCCATAGTCCTGTGCCACGTGCATGTGCTTGTCCCAGGGGCCTGAGAAGAGACCCTTGCTTGACCTATTTATGAGGACAGACCTCGCAAGTGTGACCCAGCTGCCTGTTTGTGATTCCAGGGAAGGCTTGATGGCAGGCAGTGTGGTGAGCGTAGACTCATAGAATCTTTTAGGTTGGAGAAGACCCTTAAGATCGACTCCAACCGTAAACCTAACACTGCCAAGTCCACCACTAAACTGTGTCCCTAAGCACCACATCTACACGTCTTTTAAATACCTCCAGGGATGGTGACTCAACCACTTCCCTGGGCAGCCTGTTCCAGTGCTTGACAACTCTTTCGGTGAAGAAATTTTTCCTAACGTCCAACCTAAACCTCCCCGTACTGCACCAGAACTCTGGTCATCCATACTCATAACCAGGTATCAAGGACCTTGTACAGGTCTGCAGGAGAGAGCATGCCACTGCTGTTAGTCTATCTAAGGGGTGATGGCTGCTTTCCTTCCTGCACATTTTGCACAAACACTAAGCACGAAGCATCAAGGTGCCAGAGGGACCAGGTGCATTTCAGACCTTTCCAGCACCAACTCCTGTCACTACGTGGGCTGGGGTGCCTGGAGGGGGAAGAGATGAGCCTGGTGGTGTGTGTGGTGTCACATGAGTGTGGAAGGCACAAGCTGTGGCTAAGGAGTGCATGGTGTGGGTGTCGCAGCTGGCTGGGGAGTGCCTTCTCATGCCAGCCCAGAGACAAAAGCAATGCTGGGAGGGTGCTCCAGCCCCTCTTTGGCACTGGGTTGAGAGTTCCTGGGAGCTGCCCAGGGAGAGGAATGCATACTGGGAACGCTGAGAGCCAGGAGGCAAACACTGGGGTTATCACAGGCACCATCGTGAGACTCAGGCTTGTGGTGTAACGAAGCTGAGTGATCTCAGCAGCACCTAATCACCCAGAGAGCTGGGTTGAGGTTCTGGAGACGTTTACCAAAGGAGACACAAAGTGGTTTCAACCAAAGGGATAAGGCTGTAAGAAGAGTTGGGCTCTGGGTCAACAAACAGAAAACACCAGGAGGGGACTTGGAGATTGGGTGAAAAGGATGTGTCCTACAAAGCTGAGTTATCCCAGGCCTGAAACCTCCATATCAGCCTGACTCCCACACATGCATTTCATGTTGGTGGCCGAAATAAGGGATCTGGCAAGTGGCTCTAGAAAGGCAGGGTCCATGCCATGGTGGTCCTCTTGACAGCTAGGCAAGGACACAGGAAGACTTAGCTGAAGGTCATAGGGTAGGTGGTCAGGTCTCCAGAGGCCTCGCCTAGCACTCTGCCCAGTACTGCTTTTCTGGGGAAGCTACCTTTAGGGACCTTCATTTTCCCTGAGTGTGGAGAGAAACTTTCACTGCATTCCAGAGGCCGAGTTATTGAGCTTTGGCTTAAGGTTGAGCAAAACAGTTTAAGACTGTAGGAAGCCTTAATTCAGATGCTGATTGCATGGTTTCCATTCATGATTCATTTTCTTTCCACAAGTCTCTCCTTTGACTTGGTGCACAGGATGGACCTGCTGTGCTTACTCCCCAGTGTCACTCACACTGTCCTTAGACTTGCCTGGAGCAGCAGCCTTAAGGGGAGTTCACACTAAAATCCCTGGAATGAGTTGGTCTACTGCCAGTCAAAACTGACCTCCTGCTGGGTCCTCAGCTCAACAGGCTCCAAGAGAATCTGAGGCTTTTATAATAAAAAACCAAAAGAAAACCACCAAAAGCACGAACGGAGAGCAGTTCAATGGTGCCCCACTTCAGCGATCCGCATCGCCTTCCTGGGACCTCCAACAACCCAGGCACCTGCCTCAAGCCCAGGGGTGCAACTCCAGGGTTGAATCCCTGGCCTGGCAGCAACCAGAGCTGAGCTAGATCCCCACTTCATTTCTGAGACCTTGGGCAAGTCACCCAGTCGTGCTGCGCTGTCATTCTTCTCCCATAAATCTGGCTGCACCTCCTCTGCCACAACTATTCACTCTGTATAAACTCTTTGGGGCAGGGAGTGCCCTTTGCCATATGTTTACACAGCAGCCAGACATAATGGGACCGTCATTTAGGCTGGGCCCTGAGGACATTGTTATAATTCCTTATTTCGGAGTATTTTTGCCCTTGCCAGCACCGGGAATTCTGGGAAATGATCCCATTCTGCTCAGTTTGCTTGTGCTTTCCCTGTTTTGACAGCGGGATCTCTGCTGTGTACGTACAGGTGTGGGGCAGGTTCCAGAAACAGCAGCAAACAGCTGCGGGTTCATAAATCTTTCTGCTTCCATAGGTGTGCAGGGAACCTTACCTCACCTATTCATGTGCTAATTAAAAAGGGAATCAGTGCAGCTCATCAGCACAGGCAGGGCTCATACAACTTGTTTACAGAATTATATCATTTACAGGCTAAAATTACACTATTTGTTTGTCTTTCACGCTACACATATTCCAATGACCTTTTTTTTTACTGTTTGTGCAGGGCTCACTGACACTAACACTGATGGTTTGATTGACAACGCTGTCTATGGTGTGTCTCAAGGGATGCCCCACGTCTGCAAACCATGGCAGTTTCGGCCTGCTTGACACAAAGCATTGACTTGCAAAGCCTCAGCTTTCTCTCCAGAGACAAAAGACCAAAATGAAGAGCCTTTTACAAGTTTCTTTTCCTCTCTCTGTAGCCATTAATGGGCCACCAAACTGGTGGTGCACTAGATCTGGCTTCTCCAGGCTACTGTGGGCTTTGAGAATCCAGTTCCTCTTGCTGGGGTCCCCAGCTTGGTGTTTTCTTCCCCCAAGTCTGGGACGTGACTCACCCAGGAGCGTGACCCCTGGGGAGCTGCAGAAGAGTGTTGCATCAGCCCATGCAGAAGTATAAATTACAGGATCCCCATGAAATTCAGCAGCTGTTCAAATCTTCACAAACATGGACACTTCTGGGAACCTCTGCATTTGCAGGTACGACTAAGTCCCATTACTCTAACCCTAACAGCTTGAACCAACCCCAATGCTCAAACCCACCCCAGTTTATGGGAGCCCTGAATTCACCAGCTTCCACTACCAGGTGTGGGTTTCAGTAGTTCCTGTATCATATCTACTGGCCCTGTGTGGATGTCACAGTTGCTCCAGGACCTCTCAGGCAATAGGAGATGACTCAATGCGAGCTGAGGCCCTAGATGTTGTCTTTAAGCAAAAAGTCTCTCTGGATTTGGCTGATGGTGTCAGCTTGTTCTCCGTGATTATACTGGCATGCTTAAGACTTCATGCAGAAACATCTATAGATATCTGATTTAGGGGTCTACAGCATGGAGGTGAATCTCCCCTCAAAGTTTCGAGATCTACTCAACAGCAACTTCTTGTTTGAAGGCAGGGTGCTTGGGTCAGCTCTCAGGACTGTCTCATACCCTGGAGGTATGCCATTTTCTCTGTTTCCTACAGCTAGGAAGTCAATGATATGTGCATCTCAGTCCCTGTTAAGCACAGTGCAAGACCATCTGTACTTTCAGGTGTGTGCAGTGTCCATCACTGATAAACCCAATATGTCAAAATCAGACAAGGTCTTTTCTAAAACATGAGTAACAATTAAATTGTAGGTGGGTGTCACTGTATAGCAGGGAAAGATGCTAGTAATAATAAATCTTTACAACTACTCTGCACTTTTGAAGTACCTCCAGCCTAAACAGACACTGAAGGCTCATGGCTGCACACTGCACTGCAAAACATCTGCAATTCCTTCTGCTTTGCGAACAAGAAAATGGAGTTTCCAAGAGGTAAAGCAAATACCTCAGCATTATACCTTGGCAAAATTGAGGAGAGGACCCAAATTCCTGGACTCTGCCTTGTGCCTTAGCTGCAAAGCTGCTTGGAGCAGGGGTTGTCATTTATTATGTGTTTGTACAGCACCCAGCTCTATTGGACCCTGACCTAGGGAAGAGACTAGCTCTAGTTTTAAAAATAATCATTAAGCAACTTCCCTGGAGGCATTAAGCAGAGCAAGAGGCTTTTGCTGTGCTCTCTTTGGAACAAGAGCTCCCATCCACAGGGGCACGTGAACCTCCCTCCGCCAACTGGCAGCTCCAGACAGATTCCCTACCACTTGCTAAACATAACCTAAACCAAAGCACCTATGTAACTTGTCAAGTGTTAGCTGGGACTAATCATTCACATTATGCAACCAAGTCACATGCATGCATGCGGCATACATCAAGCAAGCTTCTGCCCCGGTTGCAGCAATAGCCCTACCTCCAGCTGAGCAGTAATTATTGTTACTCTGCCAGATGAAGGAGGTAAAAGGCTTCAACTACCACTCCCTGTTGCGCTCAGAGCTTTACGGTAACCTCAAGCTGCGAAAGGAACCAGTTGCAACTTCTTATTAACCCCATCCCATCTCTGCCTCCACACAGGACCGCCCGCCTGATTGCAGAGCTTTGGTTGTAGGTTAGTTGGCCCGGCAAGGGATGAGGGCTGGGGCCCCTGTTCTGCTGTCACAGCCTTCCTTGAAGAGTGGGTGCTTGAGTGTTGATGTTGAGAGTGCTCCAGTGCCTTCCCACAGTTCCCCTCTCCAAAAAGTACAAGTGAGATGGTTTGTGGGGAAAGGTCTATGATGCATCAGCTTCCCATAACACAAGGGCATTTGACCCCAGGACATCTTCAGCACCAAGACTGCTTACACTGAGGCTGGGCCAACTCATGAGTTCCCCTGTCCTGGTTTCGGCTGGGATAGAGTTAATTTTCTTCCTAGTAGCTGGTACAGTGCCGTGTTTTGGATTTAGTATGAGAATAATGTTGATAACACACCAATGTTTTAGTTGTTGCTAAGCAGTGCTTACACTAGTCAAGGACTTTCAGCTTCCCATGCTCTACCGACTGGGAAGGCTGGAAGCTGGGAGGGGGCACAGCCAGGACAGATGACCCAAACTGGCCAATGGGATATTCCATACCATATGAAGTCATGCTCAGTACATAAACTGGGGAAAGCTGGCCGGGGGGGCCGCTGCTCGGGGACTGGCTGGGCATCGGTCAGCGGGTGGTGAGCAATTGCATTGTGCATCGCTTGCTTTGTGTATTATTTTTTTATTATTATTATTATATTTCAATTATTAAACTGTTCTTATCTCAACCCACGAGTTTTCTCACTTTTACTC
>NW_008824416.1:875101-888216 GCF_000699105.1 Pygoscelis adeliae | reverse complement strand
CCGATTCTCTCCCCCATCCCACCGGGGGAGAGGGGAGAGTGAGCAAGCAGCTGTGTGGTGCTCAGTTGCTGGCTGAGGTTAAACCACGACATCCCCGTTGGGCAGCTGTCACCTGAGTTCATTTCTCAGTGAAGGCATATCCAAAAATGACTGACATAATCTTTAGCTTTCAGGTGTCAGGGCCACTTCGACGTTCCCAGAAATTCCCTTTTCCTTGCATTTCTGAAGGATAGCACTTTAAACTTTTTGCCATGGAAAACAATAATCTGTTTTCTCCCTAGCAATGGGGATTTGTCCTTGTTTGTAATGACAATAAATAGAGTGGAAATGGTCCCAGAAACCCCCTCACTCTGCCCTGGTCACCCATAACTATTGGGAGACCCAAGAATCAGGGTGGGCGACCTACGCGACTACCCTGATCTGCAAGTAGCACACCCAGATCTCTTGCTCCCTCACTCCTTTCCGTGAGCCATCCCCCAATCTAGTGTGAGATCTAAAGCAAATTCCTGGGAGGTGAGGGAAGATGCATGTGTTGTGTCTGCGTGTGAGAGACGAAGCTGCCTGCCGAGTGCAAATGTTGACCTGCCTTTGGGTCTGCTCAGAGCAGACAGCGGGCTCTGATGCTGGGCAGGATCTCGGTTTGGGCATCCTGCCAGGGTGCTGATGAGATGCTGAGCTTGCCCAGGTGTGAGGCTATGGAGTTTGTTATCCCTTCTTCCTGCAGATCTCCGGCAAGCTGATGCTAAATGCGTTCCTCTGCTTTATTCTAATCCTCCACTGCAGTGGGTCATTTGTACAGGGTTCATGAAGGCATTACTCCCCTGTTCTCCCAAAAATTATATCCCCACCTGCCTAGCACATCAAGCACCTCTTCAAAAAACCATGCAGACTCAGTGCATGATTGTACATGAGTGAGTTAAGTGATGGCCAGTCCATCTTCAGTGGAGATACAGCCCTCCTGCCCTTCCCCGTGCAAATGCAAACCCACGAGTGTAAAGCATCAGTTGCACTAAATGGCAAATGAAGGGGTTTAAACCCATTTAGCTCCATCGTAAATCCTTGCCCAAAACCCACAACTCCCGTTAGCCTGTATGTAGCAAGAGGCCACAGCTCTGTCTGACCCAAGAGGAGGTATTCTACCAGGAAACACCAAAGAGGGAATATTGCATGAAGAGATGCTGCAGGGCTTGACATACATTTTACAACGGCAACTTGAAAACACTCCACGGATTCCAATGGAAGTTAGAGCACATTCAGAAATGTTTTTGGCCTCAGATGGAAATTCAGTTACAACTTGACTGGAGTTTAATCCTGACAGTTATGCAGCACAGGGGATCATCTTCTGTTTTCCCCCAGGGGCAATAAAGTTCCTGTCTTTGTTATTGGACGCCGTACTTCGATACACTAAAGGCAAATTGCGCTAAGGCAGCTGAGTAATCCTCTAAGGTGGGGGAGATTGATAGTGATGACTAAGATTTAAAATCTACCTACTTTGTATAAGAATTTCATCACCACGTCGCTGCCTTTCCCAGCGAGCTTAAAATCCATAAAGGATTGCATGAAATGCTTTGATGAGGCGTTCTTAATTGTTTTTGTAGTTCTAGATGCATTACCTTTATAGGCTAAGCGAATTGCACAAAGTAGTCATAATAATTAATTGGAACTGAAATCTGGCTCTTCTTTTTCACTTTCCCATAACTTTTTATAGCTAATTCTCTTTATGTTAAAATTTCCCTTACTCTAGCTATCTCTCCAAAGGTGGATATGTTTTGGGAGGGGTGTGGTTAAATTTTAATAAAATCATGCTAAAAATTTTAATGTAAACACATACCAATAAAAAAGAGAGAAGCTAATAAGGGAAAGAAATAATGGGAAAAAAACCAGCACATTTCTCCAGATAGTCCCAATTACAATTCTTGGACACATAAAAATTAAAAATAGCTCAAGCTATTCTTCACACTTGGCTTGTTTTGTGGATTTCTAAGGTACCTCTAAGTTTCTTTGTCTTTTTGGAAGGAATTGGCTCAATGGTTTAAAGCCATAGGACATTTTTGCTGACATTTGTCATCTTTGAAAACAGGAAATTTTGCACCTGCGTCATAGTATTTCCTATGAACTTTTCTTGGTCTGTGTTTTATCATTGTTTGGGAGCTAGAATACTTTAAATATAAGTGGGAAGATTTTTAAAGGCTTTAGGATTGTGTCCATATATAGGTGTGCATCTGTTGCGGGGTCTGAATTAGGTAGAAAACAAAGTCTTTCACCTTACGGTACAGCCTGAGACCTTTTCCCTTCTCAAATAGAATGCAGAAAAATGAAATTTCCTGTAAAACTAAAACGAGGAGGAAAAGAGCAAAGAGACGGGACTTGTTCACTGTAGGATTTTCCCACACAGTTAAAGCTTTTCTTTTGTATTCTACAGTTTTAATGCCCTACAAGTTGAAACAAAAATATTTTGGGGTGGAATATGGTCCACATGCTGACCTAGAATTTTGTTTTCAGTTTGTTAGTATTTTTCAGCGTAAAAGCATTAATTTGAGAACCAGTCAGCCAGAAAGACCCGGTGTCTGCGTACAGGGGTACCTGTGCTGAGATAGCAGGGTGCAGCCCCAGGGAGTGAGACCCACTCAGGTTCAGGGTACATATAGCCTGTTTTGGAAAAGCTCGTTCATGGAAGTAGTCAAATTCCCAAATGTGCCATGCCCAGACATTAATATCTCAGAAACTCACCCTCCAGATGGTCTAAAACTCAGAAAAAGAGGGGTTTTAAGTGACATGGGATCAGGCAAATACCAACTTGCCGTTCCACTTCTCACAGCTTGCAGGTAGCCCAGCTCCGCCAGTGCAGAATCCAGGTTTTCAACAATAATCTGGGCTTTTAATTATTGTGTTTTAAAGGCTGTCACGTGAAAAGTCTTAATATCAATTTAATCTAGCGTACTTTGAGAACAGAAGCAGGAAGGCTTGTTAACAACTTGCTGCAGACTGGGGAGGGGTAGCGGGTTGTGAACTGCTTCTCCACCTGACCGCAAGTGCTAAAATACAAGGGTTTGGGTGCTAATTCACAGGGCTCAAAGTTCATTTGCAAACACTGAAAAGCACGTCCAAGGACACAGTCAGAGAGGTGTAAGGAGAAAGGTTGAGGTGGCTTTCGTGAAAGCTGCCTTTTAGGTCAGCCGTATTCATGATGGTAGATTTCAGGAGAGGCCAAGGAATGGCCGAAATATTTATGATTTCCTTTGGCAATCTGCAAGAGCAGTTTATATTGCAGGCAAATAACAAAGGTTAATGAAATGGAAAAGTTAAGAAATCAAATGCTCAGAAATTAAATGCAGAATTAAGAATGTAAATTTAACCTTAAAGCCACAGTCTCCTCTTTATTCCTTAAGAGACTTTTACATCATATCTTTTAGATGACTAAGTAACAAAGCAGATACCTTTCACAACTACTCAAATGCAAAAGACATCTTCTACTGCATATCTTGTGTGCTAAAGAATCATTTAAAAAGATGTACTTTTTCAATAGCTCAATGCCTTTTTCTACTCATTATTCATCATGTACTGAAAAGAGGTTGATTAAAGCTGCAGCAAAGCATTGCTTCTCAGAGGACTTTAAATGCTCTGGTGTGAAGCAACCGTGTCTTCTTCGAGGAGATACTAGGCCTGATTATTTGAAGATTATACAAATCCAAATTCTAATGTGGCAATACTTTCTATGCACTTTGGAGGGATATAAATAACTGTATCACAGAGAAATGGCTTTGCAATATATTGAGCGCAACATTACTCGAACGTCAGTGTTTCACAACCTTCTTCAGCTCACCCATGCACTGCTTCCCCTTGCTCCCTCCTGCGTTTCCCAGCTCCCCCACTTCCCACCCGCTCCCTAGTTCATCTCAAAGCCAGCGCTCGTTTGCTGTTGTTGGGCTAGTTTGCAGTAAATCACCCACAACCATCTGACGGCCAGAACCAATTCGAAGGAGACGGCAGGGTCACAAGGCCAGGTGCAGGCAGAGGGCACGGCTGCCCTTTTCAGCAGCTCCGGCTTAGAGCAGCCTCAGCCAACTGTGAAATTTCACCTTTCATTTCTTTGGGTTGCGATCAAGCCTGGAGGCACCAACCAAGGCTACTGCCCCACCACTCTCAGTGCATGGAGATAGGAGGTCAGAAAGTACCAGAGACCTACCCGACGTTGCGTGGGGACTCAGGAGAACAGGGATGATCGCCTGGCTCCCTGTCTCGTACCTTACGAGCAAAGCCAGCAGTGACCAAGCTTTTATACACTCCTGCAACTAGAAGTGGGTCTGTCCTATGCAAGTCACCTCCACAAGGCACAGGATGAGTTTCAGGTCCCCTGGAGAAGGTGCTAAGAAAAGCGTAGGAGCAGGCTGCCAGCAAAGGGGGCTGCGTGGGTTGTCCTGGGGAGGGGACTGAACAGAGTCAATGGGTCTTCGAGCAACATGATGAAACAAATCAACTTCTTTGGTGTGGCAACCCACCCCTGGCTGTGTCCCGGCAGCAAGCCATGCTTTGCCTTGAGCCAGGGCCAAGACAGAGCACCTCCATGGCCCCGGAGCAGCCTTAGACTTTGCTGCTTCGGCAGGTACATGCAGAGCAGCAGCTTCCAGGGTTTCCAGAGCGTGGATCAGCACTGTTGTGGAGCTGCTTCAAAAGTGATAAAGCAGGTCAGGGTACAGCCTGGGCCTGTGTTAATCCTGTCCCTGCTAACCCCAGATCTGGAAGAGCCAGGAATTGCAGTTCGGAGACACAGGAGCCACCTGGATCGGGGCCAGCTGAAGGCTGGAGGATGTCCAGCTGCCTCAGCCCAGAGGTAATAAACCCTTCTGAGCGCCTTAGCAAGAGCACAGTGGCCTCGGGCTCATATAATCAGGATAGATCTGGGCCTGAGCTAGTCAGTCTGCACCACAAGGGGCGAACTCAGATGTCACAGGCTGCATTTCATGGAAGTGGCCTCCCCAGAGTGTCTCCTGTCTCTTAGTTCAAGGGGGCATCTTTCCACAAGGCACATCACGTCCAGCACATCCCAGCAAGATTTAGCAGTTGATGGGGTGTTTCTATTGTTTCAATTTGTTTTCTTAATTAAAATACACAGAGTATTGCAAAAAAAAAAAAAAAGTAAGGAATCAATTTATTTTATTTTATTGTTCTTTTTCATGGAAAAATCTCCAGGGAAATAAAAGAGGTTACAAAAAGAGAGGAACAATATCCATGCAGAGACTGTGGATTCCTGTAAATTAACTTTGTAAGGAGGGGAAGGGAAAGAAAAAAAGGACTAAGCTCCTGATAAATGAGTGCTGGACTTGTGAATGCCAAAAATGCGCAGCGGGGTGTTTCCTGCAGGACCCTCTTTGTGAAGGCGGAGAGAGGAGGTTTTTGGAAGATGACTGTCCTCAGTTCATGGCTGAGGACCGCAGGAAAGGGAAATGGATGCAGCCACACAGATCAGGTAGGCATGAAAAACAGAGTGATAGTGTTACGGCATGTGGAAGGTAGCAGGGTTAGACATGGTTTGCGATAACCCTGCCCAACCCAGGGGTGTGGAGAGGAGGATGCGAACACTCTGGAAGTGGAAGGGGTCCTGGCTTGGTCTGGAAAGCAGAATCCTGCTCTGCGATCCCCTTCCAGGGGCCTTCCCCAGAGAAGGCATCACTCACCCTGGGCTTTTTGCAGAAAAGCCCCATCCCTTCCCAGGTCTCAGGTACGAGGCCGTGGCCCCCATCACTCCCTTGCAACACCCCATTGAGGGGGAATCAGTTCAATGGCTCTGCTTCACATTTTGGCAGTGCACTCTGTTCCCATCTCTGTACCCCGTGCACATCCCCCATACGCACATCCCTCTGTATGCACATTCCCCAAGTGCAGGAGTGGATCTGGGAGAGCAGCATGAGCTCCCCTCCTTGTGTGGGACCCTCTGGTTTCCCCCTTGCCCTGGGGGGTTTGAGACAACTCCTATGCATCTGTTTCGGGCTCTGCCTGTGCACACCAGGGAAGCAAGTGAGGGGGTCTGGCATGCCTGGCCTGCAACCCACAGCATTTCCTTCCATGTGCCTGACTGCTTGCCCAGGTATTGCTCACCTATGATGGGTCTATGGGGTTTGGGAAGAGCCAGCTCAGGCAGCTGGAGGCTGGACAGGGCTACTGCGACGCTCAGTCCTTTCCCACCTGTAGCAAGAGCCCTGCCAACACTGTCCCCACCCCACAAGCTCTGCACTCCTGCAGAGATTATTTATTTTTAATTAATTTATTATCACCTCATTTCCTACAGAATACGAAGTCTACATGGCCACAGGGTCTGTCTTTTCTCCCTCACCAAATACTGAACAAGCAGATCAGCCACAACCAGCTTTGAAAGCAGAGTAGAGGTCTTAAAGCCATGCAGCACCTACAAGGGTCATGAAAATGGGGAGAGAAGTAGGCTTTCGTGGTGCTTCACTGAGGGAAATGCTTCAGCACAAATCCATTAGACTTTATAGAGAATCCAGTGATGTGGACATGTGTCCTTAAGGAGTTTTCACTTGGCGTTTCTCCGCTATCTGTTTGCACACACAAGCACAGTCCTTGCACCAGGCGTGACTCTGACAGCTTCGCAGAGCAAGCCCTCCTTCCCCTTCGCTTTAGCACAAATTTTCTCCTGTGTTTCCCCAGCCTCACCTAGAAAGCAAACCATGAGACTTTTGAGGCTCTGGAGCTCTCAGCCTTTCTGCTACGAGTCCTAGCAGGACAGCCCAATGGAGGATCTCTCCACTAGGAGGAAATGGATCCTCCAGATCACTTCGTGTTAATTCACGTGTCCTTAAAGGACATAAGCTTTAGGCCTGTAATGTTCATGGGCTGGGCTGGCAGCAGAGTTCCAAAGTCCTCTACCTCCTGGTTCCTTGCTCAAACCACAACAGCACTTGCTAGGTCTAACTCAGTTCTAATGATTAGCCTACTATAAAACAACCTGCATCTGAGGAAAAGACTTAAAAGCCAGATTCGCCAAAACAGCTAGGGGAGAATTTGGAGAGAGGGAGTTGGTTTGGGTTTTCTTTATTTTGCTTTCGCTGTGAACTTGTCTTTGAGCAACGAAGAAAGTACTGAACAAAATCCCTAACTGCTTTGGGAAAAAGAAAATAGAAGAAAAACAGTAGTTCAGGATACTTTCTGATTCTAACATGCAATCTTTTGAGAGAAATCTCTCCCTCTTTCTTGCCCTAATGAGGAATCCCACAGCTAAGAAAAGAAAGATGTTTCGTCAAATCTTGGTTTGGAAAAAACAACAAAAACCAAAAAACGTAAAAGTGTCGTTATCAATGAGCTTCTAACAAGCAGAAAATGAGCAGAATAAGCCTTTCTCGTCAAGTCTAACGAACTCCTCAGATTGTAGAACTGGTGCCACATTCAGTTGTCTGAAGAAAATAAGACCGAGGAAAGAAAAGATTAGTGTCAGGCTAGAAGTATTAGATGATTAGCATTGTTTTAGGAAGCAATCTGAGATGTCATCTGGAGATACGCTACCGATCCATCTGGGGCAGAAAGGAAAGAAGACAGAGGAGAGAGAGGGAAAAAACCCCAACCAACAACCCTGTTTTGTTTCTCATTACTGCTCTAATTCTGGTGTAATTGAAAACGGACTGAATGTGTTTAGGAACATGTAGGACATCTGTTTCTCATTGGAAGAGCTCCGCTTTTTCGAGTGGCGCCTTCCATCTTCATCACAGTCCAAAGATTCCCACATCACGACTTGTCCTCTTTCTTTCTCTACTTTTTTTTTTTCCTTTCCAGAAAATGTGAGGTTGAACTTTCGACTCCATGTAAAACAGTTGGAGAGAAACCATGATAAGTCCCAGGGGACCCATTGAGCCTTTCTTCCCATTATCCTACTTGATTCTTTGCAGCTTCTCAGTTCTTTAAATACAGCCTTGAGCTGTTTAATGCTGGTGGCATGAAGAAAAAGGGGAAGGGACGAGGGGAGGGGGAAGAAAATTTTAAAAAATGGAAGAACAATTTGTAAGGTCAGACATCAAAATGGAGAAACAAAGACAACTAGACTGAAAGCTGTCCTTAAGCTGGGCCAGGACATCGTGCTTTGCCAAGGGGATAGATCTACACAAATACTGCTTCATGCAGTTCTGGCTCTCCTACGTGTATGAAACAGCGAGGAAGGAGCCTGAGATCCAAGAAGATTTGCTTGTGGGCTAAACCAAAGGGCAATATCCTAATTCTCCTCTTGGACCCACACACTATGTCTCCAGTGTTCATTTTGGTTTGGACGACTGCAGAATTGTGTCTCATAGGAAATTCTGGAGGCCCCATTGCTTAGAGAGAGATTACAACTTGAATAGACAATAAAGAGATTGTGGGAAACATCACTACCTTGGCAGGGAGATGGGCTGCATGGTCTGATAACTCATAATTCTCCACCATTTGGAGAAGATCTGCCTTTAGCAAGAGGGAGCAAAGCAGCAAGTTGCATGACCACAAGCTAGAAATGTGTCTTGATTTCATAAATGGCTCCATTCTGCTTTAATTGCACTTTCCATCAACAAGGTTAATTCACAATCATCAGCCCATGTGAGACGATGACTTGTCTTTCCCTGCAACACCAGCCCCACCACCCTCACCTCCACTTGATGAAGGAGAAAGCCGATATCTCTGGTTGTGGTGCGTGAAGAAACACGACCACAGTGAGATGTAGGAAGGACCTTGGTAACACCAGCCAGAAACACCACTGAGGAGAGCCCTTGCCATGACCTTGGGCCATGAGTAACTCTGGGCCTGCAGGAGAACTTCTTAAATGAATATAACAGCCTGTGTGGTCTCTGCCTGGCCAGCGTCACCATGAAATCAGCAGGTCTGATTCTCTTGGGCTGCAGCTTTACATCCTTCTGACAGTGCAAATGAGCCTCAGCGTGGAGGAAATATTCTCCCATTTCTAAGCCTGCTCTGCTGACCAAGGTGAAAATGTTCCTCCTTGGAAATCAAAGGCAGATGTCACTTTTTATTTCAGCTGAGCCTAGGATTTTGTCTTTACAGCAAAGTAGCTGGGACTAGAATATATTCTGTATGAGGAGTCTGAGGTAGAATCTGTAAGAACTCAAATGTTAATGAAATTACAGCAAATAGTTAAAAGAAATGATCTCCTCATCAAAAGGAACTGTGGAAAGGAATCAAGCTAGATCAGAAAATGTTGATGAAGGTATCTTGCCATCAGTAAATGTCATTTTATTAAGAGTCAAGTATTTTGTTGGAATTTTTAATAGGAAACCTTAAGAGGGGGGTTTTTTCCACCTTTTTTTTTGACAGGAAAGCATTGAATAATTTCATTTGGATAATATTTCAGTAGCCCCATTTTGACATGTATTCATGTTAATATGTTGTATTTGTAGATATGTTTCATATTTTAGCAAGCTAAATATTAAAATATTATGTTTTGACATTATCAAAATCAAATGTCCTCACTTCTTGAAACAAAATGTTTCTGTAGCATCGAAATTGTACGTGTGCATTATTTGGATTACTTTTTTTTTCATCTGCCTAGACAGAAGACATTGACTGGTTGATTTTTTTTCTCCATTTAGTTTGAAAAATGTTCAAAATTTCAGAAGTTTCCCAGAAATGAGAAAGTCAAAATGTTTTTCTCCAATCAAATTTAAGAAGCTGATTCAGTGCCCATTTTTTCCCACGGCACTGCACACTTTCTGAGGTGTATTTCAAAGGAAATTCAGGCTGAATTAGCCCATTAGGGGACTGAGTTCCTTGGCCAGAAAAAGTGTTGAGTGCTCTGAAAAATATCAGGTCATGCTTTTTAAAAACAATCAACTTGAGCTTCATTGAGTCTTGGTCATTTCATCAACAGAAGCAACTGTAGGACCGTCAAAATCTCTCATTCTCGAGTCTGGGCTTTTAGCTGCAGCTCGAACATGTATTTCTCTTAAGAGTGACCCAGTCCAATGCTTAGTACTATGTGACATGATGGCTCTTACACTCACAATTATCCAAAAAAAAAAATTAAAACACAAGTAAGTTTCTGAATTCATTAATTGCTATGTTGGCCAAGGTGGTCAATCATTACACATGTGACAATGTTCATATGGTTTAGTGCTTCATGTGGAAAATAAAGATAGGCATGACAGAGCTACACAACAAGAAAGAGACATCATGTTTTAGGAAAAATTGTATTTAAAGAACCTGGGAACAGGCCAAAAAAAAGAAAATAAAGACATTCATGCATGGAAAAGTGTTCGTTACTAGGAATCTTTCCAGAGTAGGTGGAAAAGCATCTTTAACCACTTCCTTAGTAGAGGGCATCAAAATTCTCTTGTATGCAAAAATAGATGGTTATTATTTATCACTGATATTAGAGCCAAGGAGCAAGCCTGAGGTGGGACAAAGTACAAAGTTCAAGGGAATCTTTGTGTTAAAAGTCTTCAACCGTAAGTTCATGAGATAGGTGAGCACCACCCCCAGACTAAACAGTACATTTGAACCCATTTGCCACAAGACCTAGAGGAGAGAAGGCTCCAGGGAGACCTTATTGCAGCCTGTCAGTACTTAAAGGGGGCTTATAAAAAAGATGGCGGCAAACTTTGTAGCAGGGCCTGTTGTGACAGGACAAGGGGGAATGACTTTAAACTAAAAGAGGGTAGATTTAGACTAGATAGAAGGAAGAAATTTTTGACTCTGAGGGTGGTGAAACACTGGCCCAGGTTGCCCAGAGAGGTGGTGGATGCCCCATCCCTGGAAACATTCCAGGTCAGGTTGGACGGGGCTGTGAGCAACCTGATCTAGTTGAAGCTGTCCCTGCCCACGGCAGGGGGGGTGGACTAGATGACCTTTAGAGGTCCCTTCCAACCCAAACTATTCTATGATTCTATAAGATGATTGCAGTGGCAAAAAAGTGAGATCAATTCCTCCAAAAAAGGGTCCTTCATGCAGATAACATTAGAAATATTAACAGATAAAGATGAATTTTAGAAAGTTAGCTAAAGTGTGCCTGTTCCCTGTTTGCTGGTCCCACCATTGTGGTCCCTAATCTTATGCAGATCTGGGTATTATCTATTCATGGGTACAAGGATACTACCTTCCTGAGACCATCCCAAAGGTGTTTGAACAGCAGTAGAGGACTCTTGTGAAAGAAAACATCTTCTCCATAATGATTTTTAAGCTCAGCTTATTCTAGCATTGCTTTTTTAGAAATTAGAATCATAGAATCATAGAATGGTTTGGGTTGGAAGGGACCTCTCAAGGCCATCTAGTCCAACCCCCCTGCCCTGGGCAGGGACATCTTCAACTAGATCAGGTTGCTCAGAGCCCCGTCCAACCTGACCTGGAATGTTTCCAGGGATGGGTCATCCACCACCTCTCTGGGCAACCTGTGCCAGTGCTTCACCACCCTCAGCGTAAAACATTTCTTCCTTCTATCTAGTCTGAATCTACCCCCCTTTAGTTTAAAGCCATTCCCCCTTGTCCTGTCACAACAGGCCCTGCTACAAAGTCTGTCCCCATCTTTTTTATAAGCCCCCTTTAAGTACTGACAGGCTGCAATAAGGTCTCCCCGAAGCCTTCTCTTCTCTAGGCTATTACTTCTTCTATGAAAGAAAACATAGTAAAATTTTAGTTAAATTGTAGTCAAAGTTAAATTAGTTAAATTGTAGTCAAAGTTGAGTTCATGAACGTTTCATATGATACCCATCCGACTTTTTCTCCTTATTTAGGTATACATTTGTATTATTCTGCCTCCCATTAGCATCACATTATTAAAGTTTGTGAGGAAAAAAGGCTTGGCTTAGCTTGGCTTAGCTTGGCTTGGCTTGGCTTGCTTCCTTTTCTCTTGGAAAATGTTTATTTCTGTACAAATTTCTAACTCAATTTCTGGAAGAAACCTGAAAATGATGGATGAGCAATTTCCTCAAGGTAATTTTATATTGTAAGACCAGTGAATGCTAATCATTACCAAACCATGAGGCACTCAGAAGAAAGAGAATGTAACCGGCGCTGGCCATAGCCACCATGAGGAGATGGAAGTTGCACAGAGGTCCCACCTCTCTTCCTGACATGACTTAAATGCTTCTCCAGCATGCATTGCTGGAGAGACGGCTTTGAGGGATGCAGCCTCTCCTTCCAGCCAATGAGGTCTTCTCATCGCTATTGCCACAGAATGATCCAAACAGGAACCAGATGTCCCAGCTTCTCTAGAGTGAACTCAGCAGCTAGACCATGGTGCAGCCACCCTTCTCAATGACACACAAGCTTTCCCCAGCAGAGCCCAGGGTGCTGCAAGTGGTGGCCCTGGGTATTTCAAGAGCAAGAAGTTGTAGCTGGGGAGACAGTCTTTATCCATCGTCTTTATCCAGTGCAGGAAATGGAACTGAAGCAGGAGCAAGAAGAGGCTGATGCTCACGCATTCCCATTTTCCCAGGAACTTCTACTGTTTTCACTTGGAATCAGAACAAAACCAACTACTTTTGAAACTGCCTGGATGAGGGAATTTTCACTCCAAAAACATAGTTCAAAAAATTCTTTGGTTATTTTATGGGGTTTTAATAGTATTTTATTATATTTATATTATCTCTTCCTATGTTATGACAGGTACTCCTGGCATGCCATAATGACGCAAAATTGTTTAAATATTCTATTTTTATTTTCTTTTCAAAATCATTATAAGCAGCTGCTACTTAGCAGTGAGTAAAATACCTTATCTTCCCTTCCAGATCAAAGTATCTCCTGTTTGTATTGTAATTAAGGTGTTTCATTACTTATTAATTACAACACAAACAGGAGACACTTTGATCTAGAAAGGAAGATAAGATATTTCAGTCAGTGCTAAATAGCATTTACCTTAAATGATTTGAAAAGGCAAACAAAAGAAAATAAGAGAATACTTCCACGACTATATTATGACATACTGATAGTCACATTGCCTAATGAATCCTTTACCGCTGACACACCGTGGAAAATTGTAAAAATGATCACCCCAGAACAAAGATAACAAAAGTAAAACAAATCTCCAGAAATCTAAAACACAATTCAAAAATATATATTTTTTCTTCTTTTCTGAAATTCGTCGTCTTACACTGATGCTCTTTCTGAGGAATCTTTCACTGAAATCTCTA
>NW_008824416.1:843299-875050 GCF_000699105.1 Pygoscelis adeliae | reverse complement strand
GGGACTCAGCTGTGTCCAGAAAATACTGTACTCAGTTAAAAATTATTTTGGCAGATGTTTTCTAACCATCTCTCACAGCCAGGCCTAGGGCCGACTACCCGTAATACAGTGCTGTGAGGGGCTGGTGCAGTAAGTCGGTCAGTCAGCTGTCTCCAGGACAGATTCCTCCTGCTTTAATCTTCTTGTCATCCCTTGCATCGCAGACTCTGCCCAAAAATCATGACAACAGTGTACCCCTCCGCACAAGACACCATTATTTAATGACACATAGAAGAGTGAAGTACTAAGGGCTCTTTTTTGCTTCTGCACTGACCAAATAAAGAACGAAAAAAAGGTTAACTGAGTCCAGATGCTTAAAACAATTAAAACAGAGGTTGGAGCAGAGGCCAAAGTCCAAAGTGGGGAAAGAACAGGCTACAGACTGTTTAGATAAGTTGGATGCACTGGGGTGGGCAGGTCCTGGAGTACTCAAGAGCCAAGCCAGGGCCGTCTCTGACCCATTAGTGATTATCTGGGACAACTCATGCCCTTAATACAAAGGGTGAGTGCATCTCTATTTGTTGGGCAGGGCTTTTTAAATACCTCTTTAATCTTCCAGCCTACAGGTTCCTAATGTGTCCATCACCATGGAATCTAGGTGCCGATCGATCAATTTCTTCTATAATTGCCAGGAGCATCCAAGCTTATAAGATGCTCGGTGACCACCCAGATGGCTAAAGATGCGAAGTCATGCTTCACAGGCCTTTCATCTTCAGTCTCAGCCTGGGAGGGCAGGGAGATAAAGTACAACGTTGTATTTTGCCCCTAACTCCTGCCTTCTGGACACTGGGATCCTACATGCTCCAGCTAGAGTCCACCAAGGAGTGGCAGAAGATAAGTGTGCACAAGCACATGAGAATTCAAGAAGTTGTGGAAAAGGTTGTCATAAACTCTGCCTTTAAAAAGGTGGAGCGAAGGGGCAAGGAAGAAAACTCTAAGTGATTTTAGAGTTGTCACCTTAACTTCAACATCAACAGAGATACTGGAATAGCTGATTGAACATACCTTGTTCAACCCTGGAGGATAAGGAAGTGATAAGAAATAGATTTCCTAAGAACAAAACATGTCAAACCAGTCTAATTCCAAATCTGGAAGGTTACCAAGCCTTGTAGATAAAGCGGAAGCGATAGCAGCAATATCCTGACTTCAGTGAGTCTTGTGGATCCCTCCCAGGCGGTGGTTTCACAAGACACTGAAGGAAAGAATTATCTAAATGGCATTTCCACAGAGCACAGCACATCCCATTGAAAGATCAGACTCAGAGAATCGTTATCAGTGGTTTAGGGTAGGATTCAGACCACAGATCACCACACCCATATGTGGGTGCCTGCACGTGGGTGTCTACCTGTCCGCTAAGTGCACAAGTTCCCAGCGTACTGATAAGGGGACTAATGACATGGTCTAACGAGCAATGCAGTAGGATGTCTACAGCAATGCAACAGGGGTGACAAGTAGCTCTTCACTGAAAAGATTGACCTGGGATGCCTTCGGTTGCCCACGTAGCCATGTGGTGCTATTTTAGCTATGGTGGGATATTCCACCTGGCCTCCAACGGCTGCTCCAGAAGGGCACAAGTCTCTGGCAGGTCCTTTGCCAGCCCCGTGCAGGTGTCTCACACACCTTAGAGCACCTTAGCTAGCACCACACACCTATGTGCAGATTACCAACAGAGCCCCAGATCCTTATTTATTCAAAGGAGAACTCTTACACACCTGGTTTATGTAAAGGCACCTGTGCACAGACTCCTAAATTTAGATATTTTAGTTTCCATATTGATCCCGCTTCTAGGGCGGGATTCAGTTATCTAAACATAGACATCTGGTACTACTTCATGCATCACAGCACACCTGAGAAATCCACATGGGACATTCCTTACAGGACATTCTTACTTTTTCTAAAAAGCAGCTGGAGGCAAGATACCCTGCAATGCCTAATGTGACACTGGATGTCTCTGTGGGCAAGTGAATCTCACCTTTACTGGCAAGGTGGGAGGACAGCCCAGGTGAATTTGAGTACAGGTTTGGCATGCACCTACAGTACTCAACAGTGACTTAAAGGCTGGACTAGATTTATGTAGACCCATACACCATTTTCAGATGGTGCTAGAGCATGAGAAGGTTTGCACACAAGGAGCCCCATTCATCTCTCAGACTGAAACATCTCATTGATTCAAATGTTTTCTTTCCTCACATTCTGCTCTAGATGCAATTTAGGCTCGTTAGAGCAACCAGTTGGCTCCTGTAACTTCTATCTAGCTGGGACCTGTGACACAGTCAAGTTCTCTTCCAAAAATATCCTGGTATCTCATCTTGCTTTTGAACTGTCACCTACTAAAAGTTCACTCTACCACATTTTCTTTGAGGGCCTGGTGTCCTCCCTGCTGAGAGCATGTTTCACCCAATGGAGACGCACTTTCAGGTTCATTGCCTCAGCGTTGTTTGTGCAACCACTTGGCAGAGTTTCTAATAATTTGTAATTTTTTATCTTACTGTTTTGATATGGAGAATAGCTCAAAGGCACTGTTTATTAAATTTGTCCACCCTTGGCGTTACCTTGAATGTGTCCTTTGCCGCATCCACAAGCAAGTGGAAATTGCTGCAACAATTGTGGGCCTTTGGTCTTCTGTCTGACAGTATCCTGGATCCAGAGATAGGGTGAAACCTGGGAGAAGATGAAAACTTACGTTCCCCTAGGGATTGAGCAAGGGTTTGCCTTGCCTAGACATGGGACTTGTACTGCGTCCAGACTCTCCATGGCTGGAATATTGCTTTTACTCTTAGATTTTTCTCATGTCCATCGCACCTTTTGCTGTCTCTGCCTCTGAGCTTGCATGCTGCCAAACTGGAAACTACAAGCGCAATGAAAGAAAATTTGCATCACTTTTCTCACCTCTGGCACAAGAACATTTTCTAGTATTACCTCTTGTTTTTCTGAAACCTTAGCACAGAGCAAGACCATGAGCTGGAAGCAACCCCATCGAGAGACCTTCCTTGCAAATGATTCCTTTGATTTTGGCCCTGCCACTTAGCCTCTCTTTACCTCTATTTCCCATCTGCTAATGGGGCAAACTGAATCCAAGTCATGAGGAAAGCGCATGAAAAAGTGAGCAGCTCCAACGTTCTAAGTCAAGAGCTCCGTATTTCAGAGAGGAACGGTTTTCAGTGCAGTTTTGTGGTACTCACCTCTGGAAAGCAGTCATTAAATAAGCTGCTTTTTGATTTTGCAGGAGGGATTTGGTATTTCTTTGTAGAAAGTCATCTCAATAGCCACTGTATGGACGATACTCCTCTTTGCTTTCTGACTGCTGAATAGGAGCAGTAGAACTGAGATGTCACTGGAAAACTGAACTGTGTTGCGAAGTGCAGAGCTGTATGTGGATTTTCAAGTGGGAAGCTTTCAACCCCTTAGAAATAGGCAGTTGCAAATTCTGAACATTTACCCCTATACCCTTCTTTCCCTCAACTTTTTTCTCCCCAGAAATTTTTGGTTCAAGACCATAACTTGCTTTCTAAGCTCCTGAACCTGCTACAAGTATGTGATGCAGAAGATCAGGTTATGGGATTGTCATTGGTACTCTCACTAATTCTAGAGAGATTTACCGGGGCTTTTCATAGCATTTTTTGCTTTCCTTTAAAGATTCAGTTCCTGGAACCAACTGATTTTTGATAATATTTCTGCTTTCTTTTCTTTTTCACTAACTTCACAGGGACTGTGATCAAAATGTCCCCTTCTTATCTCAGACACCAGAGAAGAAAACACAACCCAAAGGTGTTCTTCAGGCAAGGAAGCCGGGAATGCGATACTTTTCTTTTTTAGATTTGACAACTCTCTAACAGTCTCTTCTGGACTTAACACCTAGAAAAACATTTATTTGTCCTGCCTCTTTGTCTGAATCAGCAGAAGCAGGGTTAAAAAAAGATAGGACTCATGCACACTGACTTGGCACAGACTTCCAAGGGCCTTGAGGCTAAAACAAAACAAACCAAAAAAATGAGAAAAACAAGTTTTGTTTCCAAATAAACAAGTTTTCTCTCCCCTCAGGTATGGGGCTCGCTCAATTAAATTACACTCATCTGCCAAGGCCTGTGCACCATGTGGATTCGGTTACTGTCTGCAAGAATTTGTGTGATGCTCCAGGCCCCAAGGAAGGCGAAGGCTGACCCCACCCCTCCCCTCCAATGCCCTTCTCCATGCAATCTGCATTTTCTCCATTGCTGCTAGGGTTGGGGGGTTTTTTTGTTCTGTTGTTGTTTTTCGTAAGCCTAGCCCAGCCCCGCTTGAGCTCTGCGTCTGGATCGGGGCTTGATTTTAATTGCTCGCAGTTAGGTACGACGTGTCTGTGTTCGCACAAAGGCTCGGCTGGCGGAGAGGAGGGGAAGGTGGGGTGGTGGCTGTCAAATAGCAGCTCTTGTTAATGGGAGCTTTGTTGGACCCGTACTCTGACCACGTTATACCATGGATGGTGCCTAAACTTTCCCCTGCCATGTGCAGTCTGGCTGCAGTCTTCCTGCTTCATTTCCCATTCTGATCCATTGTGCAATATCGCTGCACTCATTTAATCTTATTTTGATCCAAAATCACCTCTGTTTTAATTCTTGGGTGATCATCAACTTTGTCCTCCCCAGAAATGCATTTCTGAGACAGCACAGCAATAAAATAGGGCCAAATCTTTTTCTTGGACCAATACTTTCCCGGTTGAAGTCCACCTAACGTCAGATTATCAGTACAAAACTCTAAAAGTCTGGGGACTTCTAGCACCTGAGATCCTCAGTAAATGGAAAATATATTTGTACTTCCCACTGAAGGAATAAATACACCTGATATTTTGGGTCTCGTTTAAACCTGCTGTGCTCATTACCAGGTGAACCTCAGATGTCACTTGCTGCAAAGACATGCAAACTTCCCTTGAGCTGAGGCAGACTGTAGGATGTTCTTGAGTCTTGTCCTTGAATAGTTGTGTTTATCTTCACACCCAGTACAGAAGACTCTGGTTTTCACTTGCTGCCAACTGGCTCTTCATAACTGTGATTCCTCCCATGTTCTTTCTTCAGGAGAGGAGAGGAAAATACCATCTGCAATTGTTGAGTAAAGATACCATCCTTTCTATGACAATGGGGCAGATCATCTTCACCAGGCTGGTGTTTCAGCATCTCTGAATTCTTGGAGTGTCATCTCCAGAGGTCTTACCTCTGTCACATTTTTTCAAAGCTTCCTGCTAATTTTTCTTAATAAAATTATTCTTATACAGTCTTACCCCCCATAACTTCTTCCAGATTGGCTGGTTTCATTTCTAGCGGGGAAAGGGAGAGGAATCTTGAAGATACCAGCTGTCTACAAATTCTGTGAAAAACAATAGCTAGGTGGAAAAGACTGACATAAATTAGTGCGCCCTCAAAGAAAGTTCAGGACCTTTTCTAGCCTCAGTTATCAGCCAGCTGGCCAGTGAGCACGTACTGGCCAACTAATCATCATTCTGTGAGCACAGACCCACCCTCAGAGCACGTCCCCTTTCCCTTTGTGTCTATGGTCTCAGAGGAAAGAGAGCACCAAGCCACACAAATGCAAAACTCTAAGCTCTGGAAATACCTGCAAACCTTCATCATCTCTGCCGTGTGCCTGCAGTCAGGTAGGATGAACCGTTGCCTCAGTCCATTTTGTATCTGGGAAGGAAAGCGGGCCTTGCACATTTGACCTTTCCTCTGTTTTTATTCTCTCCTTGCTAGGGAAACCCCTGTTGACACTAATAATATTATTTGCAGGTGAAGGATAGGTAATAGCTGAGTAAGGACCTTTAGGCTGGATTCAGGATGAGTAAGTGGAAAATCCCTGAATTTAAGCCCGGCCATGTGATTTGTTCGTCTTTCATGAGAGGAGTTCCTGCCAGCTCAATTTTCCTGGCTGTATAATGGAGCAGCAAGACAATTCCAGCTCCCTGCAGCAAGATAATTAATAATGGAAAGGTGCTTTGGCTATTGTGATCACCACAGATGATTCAAAACATTTTCTAGATCTTAACTAATTAATTGACACAAGCTGCCCATCTAATAGGTCAGTTTGGTGTATCTCTCTGGAAGCTGAGGCTGAGAGATGACACAACATGCCCTCAGCTGGACGGCTGTGCTCCAAAGAGGGAGCTGAGACGCCACCACTTCACTGAAGTGCTCTCCTGTGATGCTATGGCAGGTACCAGCAGCCGGGAGCTGAAGGATCTGGACCAGACTGGGATCTGGGATATTTTGATCTGCTGTGTGGTCCAAGAAAAAAATTGGTTTGCTTAAACTGGAAAATCTTTGGGGCCGTAACTGTGTCTTTCTGTCTTCCCCTAGCACACCTATCACAGAGGAGTGCCCAGCTGGCTTAGTGCTAGGAACCAACAAATGAAGAATAACAAATGGGCCACCCCTGCTAAAAAGACAAGTCTTCTGTTTTTCAGTGGTGTTTGCAGAAGTGGGAAGGGATTTCAGTGCTGATAGGGACTAAGACGTATGTGAAGACAGCGAAGGTGAAGAGGTGTTCCAAAGCGGTGATAGGACATGCAGATAGTAAATAACATGGAGAAAGGGGTGGAAAACAAGGCGAGTTCAAGGCACCGACGGGAGAAAGAGCCCAGGGAGGTGGAGGAGGTGTGGGATTGTGTTGAAAGGGGTGTGGAGGCACAGGGTGTGGTAAGCAAAGTGATTCCAGAGGCCTCAGAGAGTTTGGCAATCTGTGGGTAAGAAAGGACAGGACAAATTGTGACAGGGTCAAGGACAGCATCTGTCCTCTGTGGAGCGCTCCAGGGCAGCACAGTCGGGAAAGCAAAGGAGCAGCCAGCAGGAGAGCTGCAATATCACAGCCATTTCCCACACCCCGCCGCAAGGAATCAGCCAGGAAATGCAAAATGGAAAGTGGGGCTGACTGTCCGAACCAAGAAACAGAGATTGTCAAGGCAAAGAGGTCACAGGAATCCCGACGGAGCCTTTTCCTAATGCTGGGCCACTCTGTTTCTCTCAGGGAATAGTTTACTTTTCACAAAATAAAATAAAAACATATATATTAAATTCAGGTCCATTATTTGAGCTGCGTTTGGTAATGGATTAATTTTTTTTTAAAGTCAGAGGAATGAAACAAAGACAAAATGAAATGGTTTAACTTGCCTATCTGAATTTTGTTCTCCTTCTGGAATTTAATTATGGGAATATGTTTATAGATAAAACCCACTGTAATTCATCTTGGTCAAAGGATGCAATCCATTCATCCTGCAAGAGAATTCTAGTAGTTTGTATGGTTGAGAAACTCAGTTTTTTTTTCTTGAGGAGGCCCAGGGCAGACCCTACAGAGGACTTGGATGGACCCCTGGGGAGAGCTGGCTTCTCCTATGGAGGAAGGATTGTTTCATATAATTTCTTCCAAGTTAGCTCTGTTAGCATCTGAGACGGATAATATCAGCCTTGATTTTGGAGGTGGGCTCCACAGGATTAAGTTAGCAGGGACTTGTCTCGGTCGCTGTGTGCTTCTTGAGGTTAAATCCTGTCTGCAAGAGGTGAGTTAATTCAGAGGGCTTCTGGGCAAAGCCATGCTAGAGCGATGTCATTTCACACTGCCAATCTTTCCCAGGGTCTTCATCCTGTACCTGGACAGCCTTGGCCATAAGGTCACCACCAAGTCCCCCATTTCAGCACACCCTGGGATGGGCTATGAACCAAGTCTCTGCAGCCTGGTACTTTGACTGGCTTCTGCAAATCTCTGCAAGACTTCAGGTGAGGGGTGTATGGGCGAGGAGGCTGGCATAAGGGGTTGCTCTTTGCCTGCAGAGTAGAGAGTGCAGAAGGCCTCTGCCACAGGTAACATTAGCCATCTTCAGCTTTCAACAGGAAAAATCCCATGATATTTGACAAGTAATGCCTTGTGTTCGAGGCCAGTGCCTTGGAGGTCTGCACTGCTCCATCCTTCACAAATGCACACAGATACAAAGACAAGGTTGCTTCTCTTCCTTCTCCCCTTTCTCTCCTTGGGTCTCTCCTTGTGTGCCCATGACTCTGAGCTAGGTCTGAAGGCTTCCTCCAAGGGCGAGGGCATCACATCTTGGATAAGAAAGCAGAGAGATGATAGCAGGAGCCCTGAAATCTTGGGGGACAGGGAAGGGCTGCGCAGGCATCCAGACAGGCTGAGCCTGTGGGGGCAGGTACTGTCCGCCCTGCCCTACAAGGGCTGCCAGGTATGGGTGCAGACAGGCCTTGAGGGAGTGGTGGTCAGAAGAGGCAAATCAAGTGTTGGGAAGTTTTAACAAGGCAAGGTTTATAAGGAGGGTGTGAGCATGTGTCTGTATGCACCCACATCTACATTAGCTGACCTAATAAAAGATGCATCACCTTTCTCTACAGACCTGGCTTCACCTGCCTTCATCGTGAAGGCTGCAGCAACACTATTAGGAAGGAACATGAGGAAATGAGTACAGTAGATCACAAAAAAGAATTAAAAAATATTAATGTATAATTCCACAGGGAACCTCCGGCTTGGTTACAGTGTGCACTTCTAGTCTCCTAATTCAGAAACTATAGAGCAGAAAGGGAAAACATCACCATTCCTAAGGTGATAAGGGTGACCAAAGGTCTGGATGTCTTTGAGGTGAAGGTAGAGTGAGCACTTAGAAAGCAAACCCTGGGTGGGAAGACGGGGAATGGAACAGAAGTCTGAACAAAGTCATGGTTGTCCTGGAGAAGGTGAATGAAGAATGACTGTTCTCATCATCTCAGTGTCACATCCCCCAGTTCTTCTGTTATCAGCTTTAAAACAAAAGTTTTTATCGTGGTGCATGAGTACAGCTAGGAGTTCACTGTCCCAAAAGAATGTACGGGTTCAGAAAGAGATCAGACAAACTACCAGAGGCCAGATCCATTATGGGCTGTGAAAACACCGCCGTGCAAAACAATCCAGTTGTCCCCTGGCTCCCATACTTGCAGCTTTCTCAGCCTAAATTCAGCCCCAGTGACACAGCTACGGACCCCTGGTATCCTTCACTGCTCAGTTCAATTGCCCACACGTGCTCCTAGTGACTTTTCAGACACTCCGTGTTTTCTGAGACATCCACGAGGGGTTGGCAAACAAAGGACCAACTGTTCTCCTGCAGTGACAGCTGGAGGCAAGTGGGCGGTGCTGCACTGGTCATGTCTGTGCGGTTGAC
The DNA here is from genome assembly GCF_000699105.1 of Pygoscelis adeliae. Taxonomy (NCBI): domain Eukaryota; kingdom Metazoa; phylum Chordata; class Aves; order Sphenisciformes; family Spheniscidae; genus Pygoscelis; species Pygoscelis adeliae. The sequence goes on along the minus strand of NW_008824416.1, from coordinate 865,848 downwards.
TGATTCAAACCTCCACTGACCGTAGTGACTAGATCAGCACCAACTGCAGTGGGAGTTTAGGTCCACAGCACACAAATAAATACTTATATGCAGGCACCTACACTGAGGATTCTGCTGAACACCATCAGATACCTCACACTAGGCAAGATGAGTCTTGGTCTTAAAGCTGATGGAATGTACAGCGATGGAAGTGTTGAGAGGAGCTGAAGAAGGACTTCAGTGCACTCAGGTTGATATTTACAGTGAGGTTTGGAGACTGGGGATGTCCTCAACTATGTCCATCTTTCAGAAACTCCTGGGTGAACTCTTAATCAGAACTGCTGGAGCCCAGTGCCTCTCCAGTAGCTCCAAACTTGCAATGAGACAAAAGACAGAGGATGAAAGGGAAGAGAAAAGCTCCCAGTGGAGGCTGAAGAGATGAACCTTTATCATTAATAAGCTGCATGCATGACTAGGCATGCCTGACCCCCGATTTAGGAGGAAATGAGGGTACATGCAGACACGCATTCTCTGTGGAGAAGAACAAAAATGGAGGAAAGCTAGATAAGGAACCCAGGGAGAAGAAATCCAACTAGATACAAGACTTGCATGAGCACAAATAGACCGCTTGCTTCTATAGATCCCCTGTATCTCTAACACCTTCATTAAACAATTTGGTCTTTGTATATAGGAGATATACACTATCAAATGACTGCAGGGCTGAGATTGCAGTTAAATACCAGTCTTGACTGCCAGCTGCACCCACCAAGAGGGAGTGTTGTCTCCTGACTTCACTGGAGTTGAGCCCTGAAAGCCTGATGATCTTTGTGACGGAGCTTCACAGCTGGACTGTGAAATACTGCTCAAGGTGAGAAGCATACAGGGCTAGGTGACCACTGGCAAGCCCTATGCTCACCCTGCAGCAGTTTCTCCTTCCTCTGCTCCTTTCTGAAGTGGAACATGATTTCTGCCCCTTTCCAGCAGCAGAAGTCAGGAGTAATTCCTCCTGGAGAAACTGCAGGAGGGAATTTCAAGTAGGCAGAAGGTAATTACGCAGCCTGGAATTTCTCCAGGCCATCCGCTTAACATGCAAGACAAGGAGAAAACAAAAAATGCAAGGGGATCTTTGACCACAAGCAGTCCCAGGAAGCGGGCCTGAGCACACTCCCTTTATTTGTTTGAGCACCTCAATTGACACAAATAGCTTTGAGCAGTTCACCGGTTTGAGTCAGAGACCAACTGTGGTGCGCCTGTGCTGCAGAAAGCCTTTCTTCCCCAGCCTGCTATTCCTCTGGGAGAAGACACACCTCTGATAGGAAGGCAGGTGCCTGGGGTAATGGGGGTAGGGAGAAGAGTGCATGTCAGGGTTTAATAAAATAACATGTCCACCCAACCTATGATTTTCTTTGGAAACTCAAACGGGGAATTTTCCCACCACCTGGCAATCAGTTTTCATTTCACATTAGCCTTGGTGATGCACCCTGCACTGTGATCATCTCCCCAGCATGAGAAACGAGCGGGAGATGAGATGGAGACACCTCTCAAGCCAAGTCCCTGCCTTCCTACCTCTGCAGCTGCAGGTGCCCAAATGCCTCCTGCTCAGTCACCACGTTCCACGCTCTGTGCTCAGGCAATAGCTGTGCTGGCAAGTCAAGAGCAAAGATAATAAGTGGGGTTCTGAGGTCAGGCACAAATGTGAGCGCCCAGTGACCACCACGTAGCCAAGACAAGCATTGCCTGAGGAGGGGAGGTTGGTCCCAACTCCTGTCTCCTGGCTACCTGCTCACTTCTAGGTGAAAATTTACGGTTTAACTGGAATCCAACTCCAGCTCTCAGATTGGGTTTTGGAAGTCCCATCAGAACAGCTGAACTAGGAGATTTTTCTGTTGTCCTTTGCCACGTTGTCCCTGCTAAGAGCTGTTTACCATGCTGCAGCCCTCATCACCTCATGGGTGTCTGAGTGCTTTTATCCCCTTGCCTAGACAACTGTACAATGTGCACCATTTCACCGATAAAAAAAGCAAGTTACAGGGAAAACACAATGCAGGTCCCCAAAGGGAATAAGATCTTATTCGGAAACCTCCTCTTCAAGAAGGTCCAGGCGTTTCCTAGGGTTACCAAAGAGGATTTTTTGATTAAGATTCCTAGTCCCCATCTGCTCACCAGCAGGTACGAGGAGAGGAGATGAGCACATAGAGGCTTTGGAGTGTCTCAGCCAAATGCTCCAAGTCCTGGAAGTCACCTCAGCAAGGCTGAGAAACCAAGACCCAGCCTCTCACGTCTCACATTAGCACGTTCTCCTTGCAGCACCGAGTCATAGCTATCACCCGGCCTATTGAGCCATCACCCAGTGTATCTACCTGTCCCAAAGCATGAAGAACAAAACCTTTCCTATCAGATGTTCATTGAACCTGCATTCAAAGCCCTCCAAGGCCAGAGATGCCACCCCCTCCCCAGGCAGCTGATTCTTGCTGTTCATTATCCTCACCACTGCAGTCATTCTCTTTTCCTCTTTTCCTAATCTAAATCTTCCTGGGCGTGTTTTCTTCTTCCACCCACCATAGATACAGAGAGCAACTTATATCCTCCCTCCTTGCAGCCAACCTTTATGTCCTTAAAAGCAGTATCATTTCCCTTCTTCTCTAAACTAAGCAGCATAATTTTCTGTTCCCAGGACGTCTTTTTCCCCTAGATAAGTCTATAACTATATGCTGTACATAATAGTTTTACTTATTTAATTTTATTTATTTTATTTATTTATTTATTTAACATAATATTGTTTTACAGCCACCACATCACACTAAAGGCTTCCCTTCCTCTACGGGTAAGGAGTCCTTCTCTTGCTGTATTATTTGATCAGCTAGCAACAAGAAAATATTTCCAATTTAAACATGCGACGTTCCCGGAAGAACTGAGTTCCCAGTTCTCTCACAGAGTAAAGGCTTATCCCAGCAAAAGACGAAGCACTCACAACCCAGATGCTGCAACGCCACTGCCCTCAGCATGAGGGTGGAAGGCAAACCCCCTAAAGACACCTTCTCCCTTTCATGGGCTTGCACTCAGAGCAAAATACCCACACGCTCTGCAGGAATTGCCCTGCTTGAGGGTAGATCTAACTTCTCAGGATATCATGTATGAGACTAAAGGACCCTTTCAGCCCAAACCTGGGACCTTTCCCTGAGTGCCAGCACCCACAAGCACTTTTTGGAAGAGCAGAGGAGGCAGAAGTGGAAGTGATGCTTCATCACACCTTCCAGCTGAGTGCTAGCGGTTGGCTCGCTCACCCAGAAAGCAGGAGACTTGGGTTCACACTCAGTTCACCTCGCAGAGAGGTCACACAGTCCTCCTGTGGATTTCTTCCCTTTAATCTTCCAGATTTTTTTCCTGCTGTTCTGTGGCACGTATCAGTTGCAGAGGCAGAAGGAGATTTAAATGAATATAGCTGATAACAATGTTCTCCTAGGAGGACAAGGCAGTGGTTTTAAACCCTCTCCAAGTGAGATCTCAGCCCAAGCTTCTCCTGCCTGAGTGCAAGCTCTAGCTACTGTGTAAGAGCTGGGTCACGACAAGTCCATTGCCACTTTCTTTGAGATATGCATCCTACCCCTGCGTGGCAGAGAGGGTCAGGCAGCGTACCTGTGGCCTGAGCTCCTCAACGTAGGCTCCTTTCAGCTTATTTTTGGGACACCAGCAGGGCCTGGGTGGGACCTGTGTGCAAAACTGACTGCACGGGGTGTCTCTGGGCTTGCACAGGCCAAGAGCTCCAGGCAAATAGAGGTGTTTTGCAGAAGTGGCTGTGCAGCCGTGGGTTGGACAAGGGTCAGACAGAGGGGAGGGGAGTGGACAAGGTGAGGATGCAGCACCGTTGGGTCTCAGGATGTCTCCATCCTGTCTTCGTCATCCTGGGAGCCGTTCCGAGCCCATGACCTGGGGTAAGTCACTTTGCTTCTCTATGACTCAGGTTCCTGCAAGGTGGGACTCACACTTCCCTGACTCAGAGGAGTAAGGCAAAGGTAGATGTAAAAGATAGCAATCACTAAGCTGTTTAGATATCCAGCCTAAGACAGTTTTATAAGTTCCCAGACAGTTTTATAATGCAACCTGCCTTGGCCCCAGCTGGGTTCCTCTGGCTGCAGTAGGATGTGTCCCAGAGGTGGAGTGGTTTGTTGGTCCTCATCACCAGCTCCCTTCGCTTCCAGAGGCTGCAACGTCTCACAACGCATCGTCTCAAAGCTTTGCCTCACCATCTCAGAGTGATGGACGGACTAAGTCAATGGATGTCTTCTGTCTGGCGGCTTGCAGGAGAAAAAGGCACAGGATTAGCTTTGATCTATCACTAAGAAATGACTTTCAACAGAGTATAGAAAAAATGTTTTTAGCTATGGCACACATAATTTCAAGAGAGACTGCAGAAAATCCCAAATACCCAGACAATCCTGCTTAACATCTCCAAGGACTTTGTTTAATGGGAGCAGTAGTCAGAGGAGGGACAGTCCTTGCTCTCCAACTTATAATTGCTTAAGGAGTGTCCCCTAATATAATTAACAAGGGTGCTTTAATTGAGAACCCAGAGTAATGATGCTCAAAACAACTCCATCTGCTGTGGGGGGGAGGGAAGACACATATATAAATATATATATTATATATGTAGAAATAAATGAGGCTGTGGTAGTAGGTGCTAGTTCCAAAGGGTGAGGATGTTAGCCTGGTCTGTGTCCTATCATTATGTACTGTGAAATCACCCAACATCAAAGGAGCATGAAAGGAATGCGGTGAATGCCGCTTCACCATAATTGTCTGGAAAATTAAAGTTCAGTTGTGCCAGCCATTGTGTGTTAAATATCCTTAGGCAGGAAGGTCGACCCTGGAACAAGTAGGTGTGTCTAGCAGCCAGGCAAGGCAGCATTTCTAAACAACTGGCACTTGCCAGCTGATTCCCTCCCGTCCCGCTCAGACACTGGGTTTCATTCCCGTATTGGCAAAGGGTCGCCCTGGGGCTCAGATCACAAAGATGGAGCCTCAGGAACTTACTCATCCCCCGTCCAGCCTTACCCGGGTCAAAAAATCAGTTGGAGTTTCCTTGAGTAAGAAATGAGTAAACAGTGGCTGAAGCCAGGGAGAGTTTTGCCAAGGGAAGGCTTAGGGAGAACTTGAGGATTTGTCCAGCAAACGGCCTGGCCGCGGTTTTGCTCGGGTAAATTTGGAGCTACGGAGAGGGGCTGAGTGAAGAGCAACACCTTGCATTTGTCAGCTCAGTGCATTTGGCCCTGCGTGTTATCCCAGAGGCCTAAAAGGGTGAGTAACTCTGCATAGGCGCAGAGGCTTGGTAAAAAAGCCCTTTTCCTTCCCCCAGCACCAGCCAGCGCTTTCCACAACCGGTGTCCCTTGCACAGCACATCCCCGGGTATAACGGGTGCGTAGTGCCAGGATGGCTTGTCCGCCTCCCGCACAAAGCGGCGCAGGACTGTTTTCTATTCTTGAATCTACTTTTCCAGCCCTGGTTTAAATGATTCAAACAACAGCGTATCCACCGCTTCCTGTGTGGCGAGCCTTTTGCTTCTCACCACAGATCTCAAATGCTAGCCCTCCTTTCCTGACCTGAAATGACCTCTGCCGGAGCGATGCTAATTCCAAACTCGTTTTCGCCACTGCAGGAACGTAATTGCTGAGCTTGCACACGCGTCCTCAAACTTGCGTGGTCTCCCTGGAGCCGGCAGTATTTGCAGTCACACGCCGCTTTGCCAGCGCTGCATCCACACCTATAAATGATGGGGAGAGAGCAGCGTCTGGCCGGTGTCTGAAGAGGAGGCCTGTAGGAAGAGCAACAGGCAGAAGCTAACGCTTGTGCTGGCGAGGGCAGAGCTGCTCCTTCCGAGTCTGCGCGCATCAGTGGCCCAGCGCTGTGCTGCGCTTTTAAAAATCTGCGCAACAGGCGCCGGAGATGCTGTGGCATTTTTTGCAAGAGGAACATTACTGTGCTGCCCTGGCTGGGCTTCAGCTCCTCTGTCTACTCCCGCTTGCTTTTGCAGTTTCGTTTGGAGATGTTCCTTACCTCCCCTGGGATGTTTAAAACTAGTCTGGACAAAGTACAGGACAGAGGAACAAGCACGTAGGGGTAGAGGGATGGAGTAAATTACTTAATGAGTTTTTTCCCAGCCCTAACGCCTGTGATCGTATGACTTCACCTCCTAAACAAGCTGTTGCTTAACACCGCTGGCACAGAAGGGCTGCTGTGTTCCACCCCAGAGATGACCGCGTTTCAGTGGGAGGTGAGCAGGCCCCCCCCTCTATTTATGGCCTGTAAAATGATTTATGATCTATTGGAATGAAAAGTGCAATATGAATGTCAGGTATTATAAACTGTTATTATGCTTCTGCTTCTGAAAATGCTCCCCTTTGAGTTTTTGAACTGTTTAATGGCAAGATAATATCCACAGCAACAACCCAAATTACAGGCTCCTTTAGGCAACTCATTAATATTGTTTTATAAATGAACATAATATTCCCGGGCAAAAGTTGAAAGTGCTTAAACCCTCTTCTTTTATTTTTTAATGGCAAAATACCCAGAAACAATTTTCAACATCCAATAATTATGATTATTAATAACTCACATTTATGTAGTACCTTTGATCATAAAGAATATTACAAACAATTGTGTATATATGCAAGTACACACACACGTGCAGAACCAGTATCTCAGCATATCACCAGGCTATCAGTCCTCCACAATCACACACAGCAGCAGGGATCCCAGAAAATGTTGTATAATGCTGCGATATTTGCCCACATCAGCTTACATCGTTAACACTGGGGTAATCACCTTGTCCACTCCGAAAAATCACCCCTGTGCAATAGCTTTGAAAGGTTATCATACGCAACCAAAATTGCAGCAGGAGTGTTTTGGGTTTTGTTGTTTCGATTTGGGGCTTCTTTTTTCTAGGCTGTAATGTGATTAGCAAAGCTGGAACCGAGCCAGGGATAGCACACCTACTCTTGCAAAATCACCATAGGGACTTTGGTTGTAGAAGTGGCCAAACGCTTGGTTTTTCCATCTCATCCAGGGATGCTGCTTGCTTCAGTATCACCCGAGAAGGGCCAGTGTCACTGCTTCAGGAGAGACAATCCACGGGCAAAATGGGCAGAGAAAGATGTGAGACTGTCGTGCAGGACATAGCCTGAAGTCAATGCAATTAAACTGAACAGTTCAGCTGAGGCGGTGCTACTTTACTGGGTTTTTCTTAGCCACACAGGTCTCAACATCCCTTGACAACTCTGCGTGGGGTAAGAGGGACTTTGGTACAGGAGGCAAAACTGCCACCTCCAGCCCTGTCTGTGAGCAACAGCAGGATTGGGATGGTGATGTTTCTGGAATGGATTTTTCAGTCAAGTCCCCTGGTGGTTGCTGCTTATTTACCTCTTCTTGGCAAGGCTTTACTGGAGAAAGCGTTGGAGGTCCTGATCCACACATGCATTAGGAATTTCCAACAGATGTCCAGTACCTAAACCCGCTGCTCACCTGGCTCTTGATACCCTTGTGAGTCCCCAGTCCAGCCAAGATTTAAATTCATGCCTAATTTGACCTCTAAGCAGAGGCAGTATCTGACTCACAGGGGCCAACGAGCAGAGATTAAGGCAGGAGCCCTGGACCTCCTCCCACCCACACCCTGGATGAGTTACACTGATATTTATCTCAGCCTTGTGGGGCTCCTTTAGCCTCAGAAAATTACTCTTGTGGCTCACCCCTAAAAGAAGCTCAATGATAGCCTTCCCCAGGACAAACTGGAACAGCGGGTCTGAAGGAAACAGGGAGTGAGGATGCTCGTAGGACGCTGCCCTTGGGCAGGAGGGATTGGACGGTGTGAGAGGAGGAGGCGAAAAAGTCAGGGGGCAGATGCTGAACAGGAGAGGGGTGAACTGAGCAGGACGCAGCTATGTCTGCCCACGTGCATGGCAATGACATGCCAACACGCCATGGAGAGGTGCATGCAGGAGCACAGCCTGCAAGTGAAGCAACCTGTCCCCTGAAGTCCACCCTGGTAGAACCTCAAAGTGTGCTGGAAGATTTCCAGGAGGATGAGGATCAATTGAAGAAAATCCTGATTAGGGTTGAGGGGAAGAGTGTTAGCCCAGCAGACGTGGACAGCATGGGAAGAGTGAAGGAAACAGGGATAGTTTGTCTAAGAAAGGCAATGGGCAAGAGATGAGAATCTGCTCGTGTGAGGAAGAGGATAATCTAATCACTGTGCTCTCGGTGGTTAGGATGAGGAGTCCTGAATTTAAATTTCAGTAAGAGAGATTGATGTGAGACACTAGGGAAAACACAGATAAGGGAAGAGAAGTACCAGAATGGATTGTCAGGAAGGGGGTAAAATAAGCCATCACTGGAGGTTTTCAGGAACAATTTAGACAGTATCTGTCAGGAATGACGTAGGTAAAGCTCATCCTGCCCCGAGGCAAGGAGGCGGACTGCATGACCTCTGGACTTCCCTCCCACTCCTGGTTTCTGTGGTTTGGTGACTTCTTGGTGCTGTTCATGCCCTTCATCTCAGCAAGACCCTGGCCCATGCTGGACCACAGACGCAGGCAAGGGATAACCCACTGGGGCAGAGGGACAGCAAGAAGTGGAAACACAGCAGACCCATGAGCCCACAAGGTTTTTATTTCTGGGGGTGGTCTTCACATGGGAATGTGCCACGGTTCAGGGCATTCCCAGAGGAATGAAGGTCTCCCTAGTGCGGTGGATCACAGCACAACGGGGCACCAAGACCTTCAAAACCAAATGGCCCAACCCAGCAAGATGTCCCATGTGCCCCCACTCTCCCCCACTACCTCTGACCCATTTTATGGGTCATTTTATGACCCAAAAATGACAACAGCCACAGCCCAAACCTGGAGGAAGAAATTGTCCCTGCTCAGGAAAGATACTGCGGAAACCTGGACTGTTGGGCTGTTTGTATTCCATGTTATTTACAGGGATACTTTTTTTTCCCCTAAATTCATTATTTGCTTTATATATATATATATTTATATATATGTATGTATTTGTACTACTATTTTAAAAGAACCGGCGCCAGAGAGGAACTAGACAGATAAGCAGTGGGAAGCTGCTTTCCTGACCTTGTGGGCCAGGTTTTCTAGTGCGGCGCAAGCCAAGCTCCCTCCATTGTACTGCTTCCAAGGAGACCAATTTTCACCCACTGAGGATAATAGAGCCAGGCTCATTTACACCAGCTGATGAGCTGCCTCATGACTGTCCAAGATCCCAGATGTGCATTTCACAACAGCAGAGCCCTGGTATCCTGGCCAAAATCTAATTTGAGTTAATTATGTTCTGTCTCCCTAAATTCCCCCTAAGGTTTCAATTGGATTCCTCTTCACTTCCTGCCCTAACCTGTTGTGTAGTGTTGATGTGCAGAGTTCAACAGCTGCTTTCTTCCATCCCGAAGCTAATAGCTCCCCAGACAGCCATGGCTCTGAAAATAAATTTGAAATTGTTTCCTCATTATCAGGAAGGTGCATTTCCAGAGCTACCTAAAAAAAAAAAAAAAAAAAAAAGGCAGATTCTCCATTGATAAAATAAACCTGTGCAGCAAACAGCCCTGCCTTCAGAAGCACACGCTGGTTGACGCCACCTGGCTGCACAGCCCACTGACTTGCTGAGACCACAGCAGCTCCTGCCGGCGGTGGATCCACTGGCTCCCAATGGAGCTGAACAGTTTGCCATCAATCAGGGCATAAATCCTAGATTTTAGCAGAACTGGGTCAATTTATCCTTCACCAAGCTTCACCAGAGCCAATTCACACCGGCAAAGGCTACAACTTCCATCCTGTCTACAGTTTAATGATATAAATATGTATTTTTTTACAATATAAATACGTAATTTAATGCTAGAAAGACATCTTAAATCATCTAAACCACCTATCTACCAAAGCCTATGCAGGTATTTCCCCACACTATATGTTTTAGATTTAGCTGTCCCCAGTTCAGTAGCAAGTTAAACATTTCAGACTCTTGCAAGTTCAGTCCCTTGTGCATAGAGCAAACAATGCTGGTTGAATTGTTCGGTGTGAACTATTCATCAGATTCTCTTCTCTTTCCTCCTCTCCTTATGAACTGTCAGAGAACACACTATGATTTTCACCCATTTATTCCCAGTTCTCAGTGGGTTATTTTTAGCCCAGACGTTCCTTGCCAACTTTGTGCAGCGAGTCCTCAGTTAATTATTCAATGTGTCAAATTTGCTCTTCCAGATGTGTGAATAGGAATTAAGGAAAGATTTAAAAATAAGCACAGGCTCAGTACTTTCCTGAATTAGAGTCATAAACCCTCATGCTTCAGGGCAGTCTGTAATGATGTGGACCAGGAATTTACGGACTTCTTATTTCATAATCTGGATGTTCTTGCACCTTTCAAGCCATGCATGCAAACTAAGCTTGGTCTGGAAGATTTTCCATGTGTCTACACCACAGGACCTAATTGGATGAGATAGATTTCCCCTGATGCTGGTCTCACTCTTCAATATGATGTCAGGAGGGTTTGTGATCAACATCAAAACACACTGTTGCAGGGGGTTACTCTACACAACCGACAAGAAGATGATCTGCTTACAGCTATCTGGTGTCTTGTTTCCCTCAAAAGATACAGATCTTTCCTTGTTTGCAGACTTTTGGATCCCCACCCTCCGCGTCTGGGAGAGGAAGGAGTGAGAGGAAAAACAAAGATGACTACAATGATTTCTCCAGAAGGAGCTTCTTTTCAACCTTTTTTCCTCTGCCAGAGATGGTAGTGACACTGGAGACGAAATAGCACCTCTGTTTCTTCTCACATGTCTCAGTGGAGGACTGGGCAGACAAGAAAGGATAAATAGGCCAACTTCTGTTCTACTTATGCTGGAATAAATCTAAGTTACTCCCAGTTTAGGCACTCTTAATGTACATCAGATACACCAACCAATTTAGAATTAAACTCCTACTTATTATTCCTGGTTCTGGCATGTAGTCTAGAAGGAAGGTAAGAGTCACTCCAGATTCAATTTCCTCAAATTCAGAGAAAAAACAAATCTGGCATTCGATACTGTAAGCATTACGTATGAGCATCCATAGTCTGTCAAGTACATGGCAATGGCTGTAACACCAGAGAAGGGAGAAGGCACTGCATGCTCCGAGGAGAGGAACAGTCCCCCAGTAAGAGGTTTCCTGAGTGTCATTATTTAGAAGTTGAGGTCTTCCCTGAAGCAAAAAGCACTACATTCACTACAAAAATACAGAGTAGTTCCAAAACTACCATAAAGCATCACAGCTGCCAGGGAAAGCAGTGGTGATGCACCCATTTGCAGAAGGATTCAACCTTCGCATTTGTTAATTCAAGAATTTCCTATAGGACTGCACAACCAGGCAGTGTCGTTATTTGTATTAGACTTTGTATTAGACATCCAGCCATTCATTTCTCCCTCCCTTCCTTCCTTCCTTCCTTCCTTCCTTCCTTCCTTCCTTCCTTCCTTCCTTCCTTCTTTCTTTCTCTCTCTCTCTCACTTTTTTCTTTCTTTCTCCCTTTGCCTTTCTCTCTCTATTTTCCTTTTAAATCTGGCTAACTCCTGGCGTCAGGGACAGCCTGTACAGCAACTCATTATCTAGGCGCCATGTGAAAACCCTGTTTCTGTCAAGCATACTCAGCTCTCCAGGGGGATTTTTCTGAGAAAAACATAAAGATAAGAAGCCTGGGGGTAGAACCTGGGGGTAGCACCTGAAGAAAAGCGCACTTTAGGCCAAGTGCAAGGTCCTGCACCTGGGTCAGGGTAACCCCCAGTATCAATCCAGGCTGGGGGATGAAGGGATGGAGAGCAGCCCTGCCGAGAAGGACTTGGGGGTACTGGTGGATGAAAAGCTGGACAAGCAGCGTGGCCAGCAGGGCGAGGGAGGGGATTCTGCCCCTCTGCTCTGCTCTGGTGAGACCCCCCCTGGAGCACTGCATCCAGCTCTGGAGCCCTCAGCATAAGAAAGACACGGGCCTGTTGGAGCGGGTCCAGAAGAGGGTCACGAAAACGATCAGGGGGATGGAACACCTCTGCTATGAAGAAAGGCTGAGGGAGTTGGGGTCGTTCAGCCTGGAGAAGAGAAGGCTTCGAGGAGACCTTATTGCAGCCTGTCAGTACTTAAAGGGGGCTTATAGAAAAGATGGCGGCAAACTTTGTAGCAGGGCCTGTTGGGACAGGACACGGGGGAATGGCTTTAAACTAAAGGGGGGTAGATATAGACTAGATAGAAGGAAGAAATGTTTGACGCTGAGGGTGGTGAAACACTGTCCCAGGTTGCCCAGAGAGGTGGTGGATGCCCCATCCCTGGAAACATTCCAGGTCAGGTTGGATGGGGCTCTGAGCAACCTGATCTAGTTGCAGCTGTCCCTGCTCACTGCAGGGGGGTTGGACTAGATGACCTTTAGAGGTCCCTTCCAACCCAAACTATTCTGTGATTCTGTGATTCTATGACAAACTAGCCTGTTACAGCAAAGGCAATGTGGGCCTGAGGTAAACCTGAAGAAGTCCAGAAAAGTGCTTTAAGCAAGGCTCCAATGACCACCAGGTCCCTGCCTGGTACAACTAGAGGACCAGCTCCTCCACAGGCCAAGCTTAGCCTCCCTCCATCAGCTCCAGTGACACTGCACCGGTTTCCGCTGGGTGAAGGTGCTGGCTCAGTATCTGCCTTCTTTGGTGATTGAGAAGAAAGCCTGAGAAAGGCAATGGGTGAGTGTTTATGGGATGTGCCGGTGAGCTTGAAAGGACAGCGCAGAAAGAGAGCTGGTTGCACAGGGTCTCTTCATGCATCACACACTTTGTTCTGCCCTCTGCCAGAGGCAAAAAACCCAATCTCCTAGTAAACTCACACCACCCCTTGGCAGCCTGCCCCACTCCCCGTGGGGTGGGGACAGACACTTTCATAGCCTCTGTATCAAGGGGGTTTGCTAGCTGAGGTGATTTCACAACAGAGGAAAGGGCAACTTCTGTCCCCTGACAAGAGCCTCCCCACCAGCCAGACCTGCTCAGGACAGGAGAGGAGCTAGAGATTGCCCCTGCTGAAGGAGGGGCCAGGCAGGATCCCCTGCACCCAAGGCTGCCTCCCCGCTTCTAGCTGCACCAGGACATGCTCCTGTCCCCGTCTGGCCCTGTTGGGACCACATGAAGCTCAAGGGCAATGCAGGAGGCCAGTGATCCCAGACATGCCCAGAAAACAAAGGCATGGGAAGGCAGGGAAGGATCAGAAACAAAGCAGGATTAGCTGAGAAAGTCACCAGGACACATCAGCAGGCCAATGCACCAGGCTGTGATCTCACACTGGGAAAGCCAACGCTGAAATCAACCCATGCCCTTGAAGTCAACCACAGTTTGCCTGAGTAAGGATTGAGCCAAGAGGCTTTGCACGAATAAATCCCCCAGGCATGGTGAACTATGAGAGGAACAGAGTTAATCTAAGGGAGCTTGGTGGGGGGTGGGCAGGGGGAGCAGATGCAACTGGAATTTGGAAGGTCCTAATTATCCCAGCAAGCTGTGTTGACTTGATTAAGCTAAAGCCCAGCTGCTTCCAAGGATCTGGCTGAGAGGGAGAGTTTCCAAAAACTCGGAAGCGGGGTGGGGCCAGGACAGGGTGAAACTCCTGCCTTGCACTGCCAGTCTGAAAGGGGGAGGTAGAGGGGACAAGATGGGCTGGGTAGAGAGGGGAAAGGCAGGAGTGGGAGGCAGACATCTTACGGCATCTCTGAAGCTGAGTGTTAGTGAATGCATGGGTTTGTAGCCCCTCTTCTGCCTCCCATCCCACAATACAAGGCAGTGGTCTACACCCTGAGTATATTTCACTGCCACCTCCAGGCAGAAATGGGGTCTTGGGCGACCAGACCTGTCACCCAAAGAGCGGTGAGCATCCCCAGAGAGAGGAGAGAGAACAACACCAGCAGGATAAGCAACTGATGGGCTCTCTCCATTCATTCACTACACTTCTCAAATCAGGGAGAAGAGGGAAAACTGATTCTGGAGCAGTCATCCCAGGCTGAGTGTTCAGTCTGCAAGCAAAAACTGAACTGGACGTACATTGAGGTTTATCACAGGGTTTAGCTACATGTCCCCACAGCTTGTGCATAGCTCAAACTAGCATGGGATTGCAGCTGAGGCAGCTGCAAGCTGCTCCTCACATCCACTCAGGACAGAACAAGGAGACATAGATCAAATTGTACTAGGCAAAAGGGATTTAGATTAAGCACAGTGAGAAATTTTCCAGCAGGGAGGAGAAGAGAATTTTCTAGGGAGGTTCTGGAATCAACAACACTGGAGGGTTCTTGTCCTTCTTTTTTCTGAGAAAGATTAGACAGACATCTGTCAGAGGTGGATTAGGTAGAGCTGGCCCTGCCTTGCGGCACCAGAAGAACCAGCATAATCTCATATGGTCCCCCCAGCCCTTTTTTCCATGACTATATCAGTCACAGGCACAAGACAGATACTGGCACCACTTGTGAGTGGTGATGTGGCATTACACCAATGCCTGGTCCACAGGGAGGGTGAAGGACCTGCCTCTACAAGTGCTCCCTGCAGGAGAGGCAGGTCTCCTCCAACCCAGGCCAGCATTTCAACTCAGGACTCATTTATTACTGAGCATGGGATCATCCGATGGCCAAAGTTTCTGAGACCAAGGCAAGTTGTGACCTGACACAGATTCTCACCGGAGATAGAAAGTCAGAGATGTCAGGAGTGGGAACCTGAAAGACACAAGCACAAGCAGAATACCAAAACACAGACTATGAGATATTTTCCTACGAGGCAAGAAAGTGTTTCTTAGGTATTTGCTAAGATGAGGGTCCCACTCTTGTGGCAGCAGCAGGATGGCTGTTGGCCCCAGTCAAGAAGGTCCCAGAGGATCTATCCTGGCTGCAGACACCTGCATAGCCAACCCCATGTCCATATGGGGGAGTACAGGCCACTGATTGACCTTGGTGACAACAGGCTGTCAATTTGGCCATCACAGCCTCTCTTCGGGTGTAAGGTGAGTCTGGGAAAACAACCAGTTGAGTATCTAGGAATGACTCTCATCTCTCAACCTTCTTCTTCCTCCTCTCCCAGACTCCTCCTTTCCCTAGCTCCTCCTCTCCATCATGGCCCAGTTTGCCAGCAAGATCACCAAAATGGGCAGCTGCTCTGGAGGCACAGTGGCAGCAGACTCTGCAGACGGGCTCAGGCTACCACAAGAAGCTGGGAGCTCCAGAGGCTTTCCTCATCTAACCCTTTCCTGCTGGCATATCAGCCACAGCCTCCACTCCTGCTCCAAAATCAAAATCAGGTCTCTGGAAAGCCTGTAACCACTGTGCTCTGCTATGCCAGAGCGAGCAGGGAGTGGGCCGTTTTATTTGGTGTTAAGTCCTGTATTGAGTAGATTGGGGAACCGATTAAAGGAAGCATGCCGGCCTGAAAAACACATGAGCCATTTGCCAAAGCCACCTGAGCTTGTGCTGAGCGGACACCACAGATTGCAGGCAGGGCTCACATTAACAGGGCACATCTCAGAAATCTGGAAAAAGACAGAAGCAGAAGGCAGTGGAAAGACTCCCCCTGTTTACAGCTGTTCCCAAGAGTGGAGGACAGTGTGGATGAACCACCCGGGCCTGAGCACATTCTTGAGTGATATCTGTGGGAGAATTAATATGTCCTGGAGGAGGGCCAAAATGTAAAGGATCAGTGTGTACTAGTCACATACTGCTTGCGCTGGAAACAGCCTGACTCCCAAAGCATGGAGCAGGGAATTAAAACAGGTCCCGGTAGAGACTGATGCACCAGCGGTGGAAGTGGGTGAGGGAGTGAGGTGTTCAGGAGCACCTGAGTTGCTCCAGCACTGCTTTTACCCACGGTTTTCTTGGTCCACAGGCAAGGTAGCCCAAAGCTATTCTGTGACACAACAAGGTCTGAAATGGCCACTTCTAAAAGTCACTTCAAAATTAAGCCTAAAAACTTTCAGAAGAGAGGTCCTCAAAGCTCTGATTTGTTTCAATGCTGTTACACTAAAACTCTTTCTTAGGTGTTGAGGGAAAGAAAAGCAAGACAAAGATTGTATCACCCATAATGTTCTTTGCTGAGTGCTTGTCTATGGAAAGATATGCCCCTAAAGCTGCCAGACCTCCTGGGCTTTATGCTGCTTGCTTCTTCCAAGGACAGCACAAGCTTTGTCAGGGCCTTGTCCTCTCACAGAACTCCTTTTTATTACATACAAAACACCCAAAATCAGAATCTCAGACATAAGTCCTTTCTGGCTGCCAAATCCCACTTCCAAATTTGTTGGAGACAAAAACCAACTGTAAATTCCATCTCTTCCCCCGAAAAGGGTGAAATTCAAACCTGTTTGCCATACTGTGGAAATCACAGAATCATGGAATCATAGAATGGTTTAGGTTGGAAGGGATGTCTAAAGGTCATCTAGTCCAACCCCCCGGCCGTGGACAGGGACATCTTCAACTACATCAGGTTGCTCAGAGCCCCGTCCAACCTGACCTGGAATGTTTCCAGGGATGGGGCATCCACCACCTCTCTGGGCAACCTGTGCCAGTGCTTCACCACCCTCAGTGTAAAACATTTCTTCCTTCTATCTAGTCTAAATCTACCCCCCTTTAGTTTAAAGCCATCCCCCCTTGTCCTGTCGCTACAGGCCCTGCTACAAAGTCTCTCCCCCTCTTTCTTATAAACCCCCTCTATACATTGAAAGGCAGCAATAAGGTCTCCTCGAAGCCTTCTCTTCTCTAGGCTGAACGCCCCCAACTCTCTCAGCCTGTCCTCATAGGAGAGGTGTTCCAGCCCTCTGATCTCAAAGTTCAAATGCAAACAGCATATTTCAGAGCACTTTTAAGAGGGTTTTGAGTTTGACGCTGATGCTAGCCAAAATGCTGGGCTGAAGTCTCCTTCTCTGTCACTGCGGTAACAAGTTCTATAGATGCTCTGCATGGAGAATATGGCCTTAAAGCCTGAGCCAGATGGATAGATGGCAGATTCATAAGCCTCCACTAAGCCTGTGCACCTGAGCTGAGCTCCACTGTTAGTCTACTGCGGGTGCAAGATAGCACCATTTTACTTAGCCTATTTCAACACAATAGTGTCTTGAGGTTCTTTCAAGTGTGGTCTACGTATGACCTGATGGCACCAAAACCCAAGTAAGCAACATCAAATAGATTAAATTAATAGGTAAGGTTCAAAACTGACCAGAAAACAAAACAAAACAAAACAAAACAAAAACCAGAACCAAAAAAACCCCTCAACCAGGCAGCTTTTGACCCAACCTTTTAATTTTGAAATGCACTTCTTCACCACCGCTAATTCTCCCAGAAGAGAGCAACAGCTGTGCTGGTGGCCAGTCCCATGCCCTCTACCACACATGTGAGGCACATACACCGTTCCCATGTCAATACTGTGTAGCCCAGTATAACCTGCACAGAAACGTGCAGAGATGCTCAAGGTGAATGTCATAGCATATGAGACCAGGCAAAGCCTCAAGCCTGCAATGACTCAATGTGGGTCTCATATATATCTCCATCCCTATGGAGAGCAAGACAGCCTTGGAGTAGTCTGCCTGCTGACAGCAATGTCATACCTGCATGGTGTCAGCCACAACCCTTCCTAGAAAAGTCCCAGTCTCTTTACCCCAAGGGCAGACAGGACAGAGCCCAAAACAGACGGATTACTCTGGTAAAACATGAACACCATCAACTTTAGCCATGGGCTTCGTATAGGCAGCACCATGGAAGCACAGGTCAAGGTCACACAGAGCACGAGCGACTCTCGTGCAGATAGGGTCAACTTAACCAATGTATTTCCTCTCAGAAACACAAACCAGCAACAAACTTTTATTGTTAAAGCACCAAACATAGTGGCAGACCCCCCAGCAAAGGGCACAGCTCTTACCAACCCGCAGCAGCCAGAGAAGCAACAGGAGAAACACAGTGCACATTTTTGTGAACGGAGCAGCACCCAATACCATCATTCCTCGCCTCACAATCTTGGCTCTGTCACAAAGTGGGATGAACCTGGAGTGATAAATTACTATTCAGATTTGGGTTAGCTTTGGGTTTTTGTTTTTTTAAGGCAGGGATTACAAACTCATTGAGATAAACACCTTTCCTTTTTTCTTCTTTTTTTCTTTTTCTAAAGAATGCCTCCAGGGACAGGAGAGCTCTAGCATAAAATAGAGATACAATCTATTACAACACAGAAGCCATCTGTCACTGAGATAAGCACACAGACTATTTATTACCCAGCTACAGCAACCAAAAAAATTAGTCAGAGATTCAACCAATATAATCTTTCATTAAAAAAGTGGTTAATGAGCTTCCCAAGAATGATAAGAAATGTGTTGAAACCTGACAAAAAGGAGTTTTTTATTGCTTCTTCTGCAGAACAAGGCAGAGCCGGTTTGGTCTGTAAGAAAGCTGGGTAAATGTGAGTTTTTAAAGGGCTTCACCCAGTCACTTGGTAGCTCTAAGTCCTCACTGCAAAGAAATGAAAAACAGCAGTATCATTTCCACCATGGCTGGTTTAGCCCTTCGCAACTTGAAAGCAAGAGGTAAAACATACCACTAGTACAGCATCCATGACATTGCTCAAAAAAGCCCTTGAATAGCTTGTGGAAATACTGTGAGAATGGCTATCAATGAGTTCTCAGGTCAAAATTCTCAATTTCCGTGTGGTCTTCAAACTCCACCTTGATGTGTCTGCAAAGTAGCATCCAGCACTCCTGGCTGCTCTCATAGACTGAGCTACCTGCAGCACCCTAGCCAAGAACTAAGTGGGAGTATTGGCTCCCAGCAAAGACGTTGAGGCTCCAGCTGTTGCCAGCCGTTAGTACTTCTGCATATCTGCACAACACTGGTAGCATGGAAGAGGCCAATTTCCTTCCACCAGGCGTCTCTGAGGACAACTGTTCAGTCTGGGAGGTCTATGGGCCCAGCCACCCTTGCCCACTTCTGGTTTGAATCCCTTGGGGTCATGATGCAATTGTCTGTACCTGCAGGCATAGCCAGTAGGAAATCTGTCTTGGTGGGCTTAGAGGAGCCAAAATCGAAGCTGAAGTCCATAATGAAACCTTGGGTTCACCCCATCCAAGTTACAAGACCTCTGGCAGTGCCCGGACTTCACCATGGCCACACCACGCCAGGCAGCTAAGCCATCACCTTTGTGACAGAGCATCATGTACCAGGCGCCAGCAGGACTTTATTCTGCCAGTGCCATTTGCATGCTCTCCTGCTCTTGGTTATGCCCTGGCCAAACCTGCTCTGCTGCCTTCACATCCCTGGTGCAAATGAGGGGCCAAAAGGTTGGCACCGCGATGCTCCTCAGTTGACATATGTCTCTTGAGCACTGGGGTAGGTGCAACAGCCCCCTGGGAACACAACCAAACCTCAGCTCCAGGGACTCAGAAGAAAGGAGGTGTCCTTATTGCCACCACTGAAGCAAGAGGGCAAGGAGCGAGGTGGCATGCATGAGCCAATATTTAATGGCATTGCTTCAGGGAGCCTTCCTGCCGTAGCGGCGTTGCATACTGCAGTGCGCCTAAGGGACAGCTGTCAGGGGCCAGGAGCAAGATCACAGCCCAGCCCAAAGGCACCACTAGAGCCATGTGACTGTCCCAAGGTGCTTTCAGTTGTCAAGATCAAGGATGGCGGAGGTCATTGCTGGAAGGCCACGGACTCGAGGCACTGGCACAGGTCTGGCATTGAGGACTGCAGGCTTGCTCTCCACTGGGCTGCTACGTTTGTAGCACAACCATAGGCACGGCATTATTTTATTTTTTATCTCTGTTTTTTAATCTTCCTGCTTCCAACTCCCCCGCCCTCTCCTCTGCTAGATCAAAAGAACAATACAGCTCTGCAGTGCCAGGAGCTGAGTGGATGTTTATACAGTGCTTTGAGATCCCCCAGGTAAAAGGTGTTAAGTGCAAAGCACTGTCATTACAACGACATGACTGCCAGCCAGTCTGTCAAACCTCCGCCCCCGAGCTCATTAAGGAACAGGAATAGGGAGCCACATTCCTGCCTGTTCTCAACTGCTGTTCCCGTTTATGGAAGGAAAAAGTAAAAGTTTAATTGCTTTGTTTATCTCAGATGCCACCTGCAGCTGGTTCCTTACCTGCCCACCCTTCTGCTGCTTCTTCGCAATGAAACCAGCCCTGCCTGGGCCAAATGACACCAAAAAAAAAAAAAAGAGCATAAATAAAGCATACGGAAAGGTGGATTCAGGGACTGACAGCTTGGATTCACCTTTCCTATCTGCCTCCGTGCAAGTGGCAGGGGCGAATTTCCCAGGGAGGTTGGCTAAGGGGGCTGTAGCTCCCCTCCCCTCTTCTCTGACGTCCCCATCAGCAGCTTGGGTATGTCCTGCCTCAGCAATGGGACCCCTGCCGCTGTACACCCCCTCCCCTACACCCCTGCTCCTCACACCCCCTTCACTGTCACAGCTGCCTCCAGCCCCAAAGAGCACTCAGGTTGATGCTGCGGAGCAGAGAGTCAGGCTTCAGGTCAATAATTTCTGTGGCCGGTGCAGCAGTGCAACGCAGAGCAAAATAATGCAGCAAGCACTGGCGCATCGCTGTGCTATCTACAGGCAGACTTGCTGGCACCATCAGCTCCAGGAGGTCGTGCCCCCCATATCATGAGCACCAGTCTGCAGAGAGCCCACGGTGACCCCCTCTACCCTTCTCCTTTAGCAACAAATGAAATTGGGATCCCTTTGGTCCATTTTCTCTGCTGCTATAAATCAGCACAGCTGCTAGTTTACTCTGGCTGAGGATCTGGCCTTCCTGTCCTCTTTGGTTTCTTTGCACTGCTGGAATACCAAGCACATCTCTGTCTTATCCATTTGCTCCCTGCATGGGTGGCAGGGCAGAGATGTGTAGGCTACATGTCTCGAGCTGTGCACCATCGATAAGAAAAACAAATGTTTTAAAGATGCTTTTCAGGGAAAGGAAGAGCTTTATGACAGGGAGGCATATTCTTCCCAGGCATAAAAACTGCAGAGTGTCCTGACAGAGCTGCATTCTGCACAAGCAAGGAACTTTGGCCCACTGTCTCGTATCTTACCCTTAGCAAACCTCAAAAATTTCTTGCACTTGCTTACAGGAGGCTGGTTACACCTATATCATTTACTGTGACTTGCAAATCTGATGTTGTTTGGTCTTTCTCTACCAATGCATAAGAGATTTATGGCAGGGTGTAGCCATTCGGATGTCGTCTTTTCCTTTGCCGAAAGACAGCCATAAAACCTACCTGTCTGCTGTATTTTTCGACAGAAATGCAAGAAGAAAAAAATCATAGCAATGAGCAGAATATTCCTGGCACGTTGAACTTCTCTCTGCTGAGCCACAAATTGAATCAGGCCTGGATTTTTTTTTTTTAATTATTATTCACTGCCCCAAAGTGAAGGTAGAAGCCGCCTCTGAAGTCAATCAGCTGAATAGTTACATGAGCTTAAGCAAGAGAAGTGTCATCATCACTAGTCCCAAAGTACAATAGCGACTCCACTAACGACTATTCTGGGGCTCCTTTGAAAGATCTTCTAAAGATCTTGGTATTTGCAAGGTGATGGGGGTGGAGGCTTCAACCTGCACAAAAGCAAAGGAATCTCTTTGCTTCCCTTTTGCTCAGAGAAGCCTGAAATTGGGAGGCTTGAGGACAAGCCCCAGTTGCAATATCAGAACAGAAGGATGAGGTTGACCCTTCAACCTGGACCGCTCATGTTTTTTTTTCCCAGATGCCCTGTGCGGCTGCTTTGCCGGGGTGGTGATCCTCTGACCACCTGCAGCCAGTCTATGGTGTCACCGCAGCTGAGAAAGGGTGCCCCACAGCAAACTTCTCTCCTGCAAGGAGCTGCACTGGAAGACAGCTTCCCTAGCTGCCTCCTTTTGGCTGGACTCCTCTAAGCCACGCAAACATGAGCCAAAGGCACATATATTGTGCGACACATGCCAAACACGTGCTTCTGTTGCACAGCTCAGCACAGGAGATTTCTTTCAAGCATCACAGGGACAAAACTGTAGAGGTTCAGTAACATCACTGTTTAGACTGTGGCCAATAATAATGTACGCTATAGGAAGGTTTTGCAAGAAACCATCAAATAAAGACAATGATGAAGAAAAAAGTGCCTAGGAAAGTCATCACCTTGAACCTCTTCCCTTTCCTTCTTTCATCTGAGGTCAGCTGTTGCATCAGATTTTTCTCTCACGTCTCCTAATTCTTTCTATCTATCTAATGCATCTGAGGGTGGGTCTCGTCCTCACTCCACCGGCCCGAAATCTGACAAGTTCACGGACTCAGCATTTCCTCGAGGCAATGAGGTCTGCAAGCCCAAGGTCAAAGGCGCGTTCATACACGATGCCCAGGTTATGCTAAAAGATCACACACACAGCAAGGCCCAGGTCTCAGAGGTTCATCAGTATCCAAATTAAGCTACCACTGTCACGTCCATCCAGTTCCTATAAACCTCAGCTACACTGAGGTCTTTAATTACTGGGGATGTCTAGCCTCCCAGACTCTGTAAGACTTTCCCAAACTGCATTCCTG
>NW_008824416.1:836856-843221 GCF_000699105.1 Pygoscelis adeliae | reverse complement strand
AGATAACCTAGAAGCCCCACTGCCCCTAATGCTGCATCCTCCAGCAGCAGAGTTGGGTCTGATGGTCCAGAAGACCTTGAAAGGCAAGGTCATCTGCAGGCAGGTATCTGACCTCCAGCTGGGATGCAATCAGTCCAGCCCAGTTTGTGCAACACCTGGAGCGAGTAGAGCTTCACTCCAGTAGTCTTGTGCATGATGAGCCAACAGACACACAGTGCAGGACACATGCTAACAAGTCCTGGTGCCATGTCGATCTCAGTGCAGAACCAGCCTGGCATTTTCCAGAGCCTGTTCTCAGTTACAGAGTGGCTTTCTCTGCCTTCCTAAGCATTACCAAAGCCCTGGTAGCCCCAGTTTAGCTGCAAAGACCCTACTCAGAGAGCTGTGCTTTGTGGTGCACCAGGTAGCACACCCAGAGGTAGGGGAGCGTGGATTCCCCTTAGCCCCTGCCTCATTTCCTCCTCTTGATGAATGGTGCTCACCACACGAGCAGCTAATCAGCACTTTGTTTCTCCCGAGGCCATATGTTGAGCACATTCTTCAAGCCCTGCTCTGACAGCAAAAGTCTGTCTCTCCCTCATGCCGCTCACAGGCTAATTGGAGAGACTAATAGGAGCAGGGGACAGGAGCACTGAAGCCAAATTTTGGTCACATGGAGGCACTACTGCAAATACTGCTCTGAGAAACACTAGCCATTTCTCTCTCCAGCTTTTCATTCTCTTCCCTGCTTCATCTCCACCTCCTTTGTACCAGCACCAGCAGGGATTCCTGTTTGCTTTTTAACCTCAGATTAGTTCCTGGGTCCCAGTTCCAGGACCAAGTTGTTGATTTTTGAACTCTGATCTAAATTCTTCCCCACTGAAAGTCTGGAGGAGAGAAGGCAAACTACATGACCTCTCTTACAGCCTAGCCCAGTTTCATACACAAATGTCTGAGACACAAATGAGTCAGACCCACAGCTAATTTAAATTCAAAAGGCTCATGGAAAAACAACAAAGATTTGCCCAAATATCATTAAATCTGAATCAGCTGATTATTTCTTTCTTAAACGAAGCAGAACTTGTGCTTTGTGGTACAGGGACCCTTGCTAACTAGACTATGATGGTTCATGAACAAGAACTGTAATAAGTTCTACAAGTCCTTTCCTACAAGACCTATCAATGTCTCATCACAAGAGAAGAGGGTGCTGTGTGTATGGAGGTAAAACCCTGTAAATCCCACTCTGGTGTTTTCATGGAATAATATTCCTGATGGGCGGATTACCTGCGCTCCCATGGACAGGACAATGAAAGAGTCACAGTGGAGAAGACTGGTGAACCTGACAAGTTTTGCGCAGAGCCAGCGTGGTGTGAGACAGCATTTATTCCACATGGAGTAGAAATATGAGCCCACACGAGTATCAGATCCTCCTAGCATTAACTCAAGACTTCCAGAGATCTCGCTTGAGACACAACTGCAGGCAAAATACCCCTCACCAGTTCCACCCTCTTTCTCAAAGAAGTGCTTAGTATTAGTTAGTCATTTATCCTAGCCAGGCGAAGCACAGGGCTTTCTAAGTCATTAACCTGCAGGGGGGGGGTTGCCCATGACACACTCATGATCCAGCTGCAAGAAGGGGAAAGGAAAGATTCCCATCTTGCCCAGATAACTCACCTGCTTATGTGATTCAGCACAGCAGATGGATCTAAGCAAGCCTCAAACGTGACATGCAAACCTGCACACACATGCAGGCTCATGGGCTACAGCTCTGAGACTCCTAAGCCTCTTCTGTTTGTGTTTACACTTCAGCCTTAAACTCAGCATCCTGCAAAAATCAAGGTGCTCTTATGCAGAAGCCTATATCACAAATTACAGGGTCTCACTCCATATCTGCATGCCTTGCCCTACACAGAGGCAGCTCTGGACCCCGCAGTAGGTGCTCCCTTTTGTTCCCATGGGATTCCACTCAGAAGTTTTCCGCTGGCTGCAACCACATGGTTTCACATGGCCCTCAGCCAAACTCAGGGATAGTTTCAGTTGCGCATCAGTAAGTAGGTGCGAAGAGAATCTAACCAAGTCAAAGGGCCTGTTCCTCAGATGTAGCACCGCCAAAGTCATCCTCCACCTCATGAAGGGAAAATGAGATGGAAAATCCTACCTCTAGCTCAAGAACCATGCAGGGAAGGTCTTGACAAAGCATGAAGTGAGCCAAGGAACATGCACCCCCAACTCAACCACCGAGATAATTGCCCCTATCTCAAGTGTCTGTTGGGAACTATCCCGTGTACATGGCTGTGTTTTGGTTGAATGCAGCCTAGGAGTAAAGCACTGTCCCATTCCCTGCCGTGTCCACACGTTCCCCAGGGATCAGGAAAACTCCAGGTCCTCTTTTCAATGGTTAATGCTAGAATATAAGCTTCTTCGAAACTAAGAAAAGATGGTGCACATGCCCCCCCCCCGCAACCCATTGTAGATTAGACCCCAGCTAGATGTAAAGATAACAAATTCAGCAGCTGGCTGTGGTGGGTTTCATACAGCCAGAGTTAACTCTCACACTTAAGAATTAAGTTAACCACTGCACTTTTAGACCAATGGACCACCGTTGTCCATTGCTAGTCCATCTACCCTCACTCCCTGGCTCCATCACTGTGATGGAGCATGATCCAGGAAAGAGTACACACAAGGATAGCGTAGCAAGGACGAGGACAGAAAAAGCGTTCCCTTGGTGCGTTTGCCCAGTTCTTGGCAATCAACAGCTTAAGGATTCCTGACGGAGAGTTTGCAGAGGGACCAGTGTCTAACAGCTCCAGTGGACCTCTCCATTCAACTGTCTCTGCTGAGTGCGGGGATTTTACACCTGTTTGGTGTCGGACAGTAGACTAAAATAGACTGCAAGTCTGAGCTAGACTGGGAATTTCTCCATCCTGGACAAGTAAAGAAGCAGCAGCCAACAATGCTGACATCACGATGTACAAGGGGGGAGGGGTGTGTGTGTGTGTGTGTGTGCAACAGGTAGAAGGAGGAAAAGTCGCAAGAGACGTGGCAGAGGAAAAAATAAAAGTTTTCCATCTTCTATTTAGGTGAATAACCAGAGTATGCCAAAAAAGGCAGTTCATTAAGTCTGTCATCTGTTTTTCTACATTTTCACCCCTTCAAAGTATCATGGGGATCTCAGCTTCACTGCAAAAGGATTGCATAAATCTAATCACATGTTGTGAAACTCAGTCATGCAGACCAGTACAGGTCTGGGTCGTAACTGGCAGCTTGAGAAACTGATTCTTCAACTCTGTAGCCAAAAGAATTAAAAAAAAACCAAAACCAACCCACCCTCTTTGATTTTTCAGGTAGAAAAATTGGCAAAACAAAATAATTTCATAGAGGCCACAGACCCAAGTTGGAGTAAATCCTTTGTTCCATTTTGTATAATTTAACCTTTACAAAATGTCAGAATAATATTTGAACTAAAAATGCCATTGAAAAATTAAACAGGAAAAAGTTTATTTGGAGAAGACATCAAGAAAAGTATAATTTATTTTATTTTATATTCCAAATGAAGCTGTTTCAAATTTTGAACCCATAATCACAAGTATTTTTTACCTAAGGTGGTATTTGGGGTAAAACCATTTTTATACAAAAATATTTTTTACCAAAAATACTCAACTCAGTTCTTTTCATTCCCATTGCCCTAAATTTCAGGGTCCTCATTCAAAAGCAAGAGGCAGACCAGGTTTTGTTTTCAGGCTCAGGATAAATGACACTAAAAACTCTCAAAGGTGTTCCCATGAGTCTTTAAGCGGCTGAGATATCAGTTTTTTCTTCTCACTTGGGACACTTCCAGACCTGGAAAAACTTGTTCCAAGTGAAAAACAAAAAGGGTGTATTTGTTGCCAGGAAAACGCAAGCGTCGCAGACCATCCAAGAACTTCACAGAGGGGCTTCAGACCCCAGACTCCCCTGCAGGCCCATCTCAAGTCTCTAATGAGGAATTATTTTGATTCACCTTCATGCAGAGTTACATTTCTCACTGCCAGTACTGGGATTCTCCATTTGATACCTGTTGTGGGTCTCAGCTCTCTTCCCAGGGTGGAAATGAGCACGTCAAGAGAAGCAGAGTACTGGAGTTGACATCTGTCGCCTTCTCTGCAGAGGAAAGTTTTGCCCCAGGTAAAGATGTTCAGATTGGGCTGGGCTGCGTGTTTTCCAGTGGGTTCCAGTCCCTATCAGCTTCACCCATTTAGTAGGCTGGTGTTAAACAAGTTCAGAGGCAGGTGTGGCCCCTGTAAGGAATTTCTTTGGCTGTGGGAAACTTGCACTGAGAAACAGTTTTTGTAATGCTTGTCCGGGCACGTAGGAAGCCTGTCCCCAAGGTCCCATGAAAGCTTTGGTGGTAGATAGAACATTGCCTAATACAGAGCAGCACCCAGAGAGAACCAACTGGTGGCACCCAAAGAAAGCTCTGATAATACAGAAGACCAGCCAATGGATTGGTATAATTTAGAAGACTCATTAGCAAGATGATAGGAGATTCTTATATGGTATAGGCTGCAACCATGGGAGGCCCAAGTTCTTACCATTTCAGAGTCTTCCACACCTCTTCTTCTTACAGGTGGGACTGTCCAGCAGAGCCCGTCTTCCAGGGCAAACCCCTGCCAGTTCCCTCAACTTCAGAAAGGTAGAAGAACCAAGAACTCAGTCTTCCCAGAATCACAATGTCCTCCCACATACATAGATGCTCATGCCATCCAGGTGCCAAACATGAGAAGAAAGCCTCTGCCAGGACCATCTTTTCCCAACACCCAGAACCAGTGCAGGGCTCAGGAAACCTTAACAGCTCTGGTTGCCCTAATCCAGAGGGACCCGACTCTGGATTACAGCATATTGTGATATCCAACCCATTCTTCACAAACGCATACAGACTTCTCCATCCCTCAGTCTGAAATGACTGTATATTGCAAAGCCTGAGTCACTTCCCACCTGGGAAAGGGAGTCTATAATCCCGCTTTTTTCTGTTTTGTCCCTCTATGGGACAAAACCTCAGGCCAAGGAGTGTGTGTTTGTACAGCGCCAAGCGCAATGTGGCAATGATCTTTGATGGAACCTCCAGGTATTTCTGAAATACAGATCAAATGTTTAATGATGTCCTTTCAGTGCTTGAACAGCTGTGCTGATGGCATCCCAGCGCAACCGTCCCCCAGATCATTTTGCCCATCCACCATGGGTAGCCTTCCTTGGCCCCAGAACCAATGCTCCACACTGACCATTGTTGCAGACAAGGCTGGTATGGCCAGGAATACAATTTGGTCATGGCAAAGCATTAGACCCCACAGGTATTTATTTCTGTTTGCTGAAAGTGTGAGACAAATTACCCTTTAAACCTAACTACACCGGGAAGCACCCATATAGAAGCAGTCAGCTGATGGCCAAGTGTCCATCAGGTATATAAATGTACAACCAGCCATGAACCTACGGCATAATATTCACCAAGCACAGAAAAAATCTGGGTGATTTCCACAGCCTCGTTGGTTACATGCAGCACATGAGGACCTGGCACCCCTTTTCTACTTCTTGTGCTTATGAGATCGCCGAACTAGTTTCTCAGCAATTATTAGTGCTCCTTGGTTATGCATAGCTGCTGCTTTGATGTCCTCAATTCTCTGCACTCAGCACCAATGTCTTGATCAGAGGTGTAGCAGAATAATGCTTGGAGGTGGGTTTCTCACCTGAGGTTTTGCAATTAGCTTTCTTTTGCAGTTTAAGCTCTTTTGTGTTCTCCACTAAGCCTGATTAGCATCTACAGCCACTTTGCTGTACACTGCTCCTCCCCAGGCTCAAAGGTGGTTCTTTTTCTATACGTTAAATTATAGGTGTTTAACATGCAACCTGAAAGATCTTTCTAATCACCTCTCAGCACTCCTTCCTCCTGGTGAGCAGAGGGGATGCATGATAGGTAACCTCCCTCTACTACCAGAGGGAGTGGCCTGCCCACTGACCCTTTAGAGCTATAATAGACCCTTTAGAGCTAGAATTGCTAGTAGATCCCCACCCCCAGAAACTGGTTGAATGCCCTTTCTCAGAAATACCTGTTATTATAGATTTTTTCCTCCTCATGTTCCAGCTATCTGCAGCGATACAGGGGCACTGCTCCGTATGGGTGTCAGAGGAAAGATTTCAAAAAGCCAAGTTCTCTGCTTTTGGAGGAAAGACTCCGTTTTGCCTAAGGCAGACTGAGAACACCTCATGTGCAAACGACGAGTGCGTAGGTACCCTACCCTACACTTCTAAACCCGGG
Source organism: Pygoscelis adeliae (assembly GCF_000699105.1). Lineage (NCBI taxonomy): Eukaryota > Metazoa > Chordata > Aves > Sphenisciformes > Spheniscidae > Pygoscelis > Pygoscelis adeliae. The sequence goes on along the minus strand of NW_008824416.1, from coordinate 836,953 downwards.
TCCTCTTTTAAAGACTTTACAACAGCCAGCCCAGCTGAAGAAAAGCCGCCGCTGCAAGAAAAATCCTCAAAGGCTGAGGGCATGAAGCGGAGTCGGG
>NW_008824416.1:826822-836696 GCF_000699105.1 Pygoscelis adeliae | reverse complement strand
CTCCCCGCGGAGCGCCTCGGGGCTGGCTGGCAGGCAGAGCTCCCTCCCCTTGCTTCCAAAGGCTACAGGTGAGGAGGGGGTTGATGTCACCGTTTGGAAGCGCCCAGGCTCCCAGAATTTCCCTAAGTTAAGCGCTCAGCTCTCAGGAGACCATAATCTCTCACCAGAATCTGCTCTGGGGGCCTTAAAAGCCAAATACATTTATGAAACAATCCGAGGCATAAAATGCATCATGAAGAGCATTGTTTCATGAACAAAGGCAAGTCAGCTTTACTGGAAAAGCCTGACAAAGTTACCGTTCCCACTTGATGACCATACTCCCCCCGCACGGACATCTGAGCTGCTTTTGAAATGCTCCTGAACCTCCGCAGAATTTTTAAAGTTAGAAACTAGTATAGATTTGAACTGAGATTCAACATCATGCCATAAAATAGCAGAGGTTTATGAGCACGCCAGCCATCCATGCAGCAAGGGAGAGCTGAGGATAGCAGTCCCCAAAGACAGTGTCTCCTGTCCCTCGGGGAAGGGCCATCGGTGATCAGGACTCACCAGCTCTGCCTATCCCAGGTGAGCAGGGCTGGGATTCCCCCACCACAAGGAAACAGACCAAAAGGAGATACCCAAAGGACAAGGAGAAGGAAGAGTAGAAAAACAGATGATCTGAAGACACCTGCGTTTTTCCCCCACTTCTGTGCACTTCCTATTTAGGACATGATGGTGGAGACTGCAGGAAAATAAAAGGACCTGAGGAAGCTCTACCCCCCACCAGCCCTGGACAGCATGGGACATGCTCCCGTTGCGCATGGCTCAGTCTCAGCAGTTTGCTTCCACGGCCCTCCGCCTCCTTATGCAGAGCAGGGCTGCACCTACCTCTGCTTCACTGTGAGTTTCAGACAACATTTTCTGACATGTCACCTGAACCAATGCCTCTCATTTTCAGCAAATTCCCTTTGTTATTCCCCTCCCAGCACCAACTGCACACCTGTGTCATGCAGGAAACAAAAAGTAGGAGGTCAGTGAGTATCTCACAGTCTCTCATTCACTGTTTGGTTTCCTTGGCTGTGGAAAAACTCTTTCTGATGCTGACTGACAGATCAAGAAAGACGTACCCCCATCCTATCCAGGATAATGAATGCATAGCTAAAAGCCAACTTAAAGAATTAAATGAAATCGCTGATGGCATGCATTTCTACCTGCAGACTACTTCTGAAAGGTTTAGTGCCATTTCAAAATGCATCTTCAAGAATAATTTGCTTCCTTTCCAAAAATTAGAATGAAAATATAGCTGCATAAATGTTTCACATGAAGATTCATGAAGATTTACGTTTTCAACAAACAGAAGTTCACTGAAAACTTCCTCAGTAATGGCCAAAGCTCCATAGAACTACCATACATGTTTACTATGTTGAGTAAACATACATAGCAGGAGGAATCTATGGAAGTGCTGCTTGTGATCCATCTCAGATAACATGAGAAGGATGACTGATCCTTCTGAGAGGACTGATCCTTCTGAGAGGTTGAGAGAGTTGGGGTTATTTAGTCTAGAGAAGAGAAGGCTCCGGGGAGACCTTATAGCAGCCTTCCAGTACTTAAAGGGGGCCTACAGGAAAGATGAGGAGGGTCTCTTTATCAGGGAATGTAGTGATAGGACAAGGGGTAATGGTTTTAAACTGGAAAAGGGTAGATTTAGACTAGATATTAGGAAGAAATTCTTTACTGTGAGGGTGATGAGACACTGGACCAGGTTGCCCAGAGAAGCTGTGGATGCCCCCTCCCTGGAAGTGTTCAAGGCCAGGTTGGAGGAAGCTTAGAGCAACCTGATCTAGTGGATGGTATCCCTGCCCGTGGCAGGGGGTTGGAACTAGATGATCTTTAAGGTCCCTTCCAACCCAAACCATTCTATGATGCTATGATCCCACTCTACAGGTAAGAAACATGCTCTGGTCACACAGCAAGTCTATGGAGAGCTTGACACATACCCCAGATCTTCTGGGTCTCCAAATTCAGTAAATTAGCCTAAAATTTTCCCTTCCTTATGCTTACCACAGTCAGCCCAATCATATTCTCTGAGCAGCTCCCAGTCAGCTGCAAACTGGTCCAACAGTCAGATTCAACGTGTTTCTAAATCTTTCTGGAGTCTGACAAGAGAATGGCCATTGCTCTCTGATGCTCCCTGCCCACAGCCAGTTTCAAGCACCATGTCCACCACCCGTCTAGGGCACAATTTGTCCCCCAAAGCCTCCTTGAACCAAACCACAGCTCTCCTAATGCTGACGTTGTTCAGGCACATTCCCCAAAGAGCCCACCTGACTGTGGAGCTTGGGGTTTCCTAGTTGTACTCCCTAGGGATGAAGGGGTGGGAAAGCAAAGAAATTTCTTTCCACAATCTCTTTAGTTATGACCGTTTCTAAGGTTACAGGAAAACAGAAAGCCACTGAATACCACACCACCACATCCGGACCCAGGAATGGTTTCCAGTGATTAGGATGGACAGCTTTTCTTCGTCTGACTTCCTTGTGATTTTGCAATGTGCTCCTTTGCTTTTATGTAGTGCCCCATTTAAAACAAACAAAAAAACCAAAACAAAAAAACCAACAAAAAACCCCCAAGCAAACAACAAAAAAACCCAAACACCTCCCTACCACGGTTCACCTAACTTAAAGCAGTTAGACTTAAAGGTGTTTCCTAGGAGTCCATTGCCCTGTGTGCAGTCATTGGAGGGTGAAGACCTGACTCCTATTCTCTGGAAATGCCTTTCTCCTGATACATAACACAGAGGTGCGTCCAGTTCCCAGGCATGGACATATCAGTCCCATGTGTGCCCCATCACAGGTCCTCAGAAATTGCCTGTCCGTGTCCTTCCAAATAACCACCAGCATGAACAAGACTCCCAAAATCATAATTAACTCGGTTCAGCCCCAGTGCATTCTTTCTATTTTTCTCAAAATGAATGTACAGAATCCAGGTAACGCTTTATTATAACATCTACAATCCACAGTCACTGAGCAAGGCATCGCTGTGTTAAGTTCTGTACAATTGCAGCAGATATTTGTACAGATAATTTTCACAGCAAGACACGAGACAATATTCTCTCAAAATCTGCAAGTTATGATCATGAGCCAGAAATTTTGGGGAAATGACTTGCTAATGTATATTTTGTTGGACGCCTCTTGGGGTAGAGAAAGCTCAGGTCCTTGATTACAACATACCTGACAAAATCAGACACCACTGTTCCTCATGAAAACTCTTCAGAGAAGAAGTGATCTGAAGAGAAGTGAGGGTGGAGGAGAAAATCCTCACTTTTCCTGTCTTTATAAATTTAATTTCAGGTTTGTGAAGGATTTTTTTTTTTTTACTTGAAAATAAAAAAAACATGTGGACACTTCCACACTTGGTAGAGAAACAATGGAGGAACTTTTGTTTTTCAAGTTTGCAGCATTGTTTCCTTTTTTTACTATTAATAATTTTGTTATTTTTATTGTCAGCTGAACCACATCAGCTCTGTGTCGTTTGACTGCCCATACGGACACACAGACCTTTGGATGGCACACAGCAACGTACCCATCCTGAACTTTCCCAGGTGAGCTGCAAGGAGAGACAGCAAATGTGGGAGACCGAAGGGGGAAACATCACCAAACAGGGCTAAATCCAAAAGCGTCTGCCCAAACCAGGAACTCAGGCATCTAAAATGTGACGAGAATGTAAGTGGTGCTTCTGCTATCTGCTATATTAATAAAAAAACTATGGTACCTTCATTGACTCTTTGCATTTACTGACGATGCTCACTGATCCAAACGTGCCCAGGAGACATCCCAGCGTGGCTTTTTCTTTGCCAGGGACACCTGGTCTAACCCTGTAAAGGAAGAGGATTCCCGTAAGTGGGAGATAGGGGATGTGCTGGGCTTCAGGCATCCCGTATCTCCTCTCTGCCACTGAGAGCTTGTGTACAGACACCAGTCCAAGTGAGGGGGTGAGATTAGTCCAGCTTAGTCTACCCAGTCCAACAGACTATAGGAAGCCTTCGCTTTAAACCCACTAAGCTAAAGCAAGCTTAAATTGATACGAGTTGGCTAAAGTGAAAACAAGAAAAGCCACTCTGAAAATGAGGTAAGTGTCCACAGTGTGTTTTCCACCTGTTTTACTAAATTGGCACATGTTTCTCACGTAGACAAGGCCTAATTTACTTGACCCCGGGCAAATCCCACAACCTCCTTCTGCTTTATGTTTCCCACTTTGTAAAACGAGGGTAACGCTGTACCCACTTTTGTGAAGTGCTCAGAGATTTATGGAGAAGGAGTGCTACATTAAACTGAATAAGTAGGAACTATTTTACCTTGACATACACAAAAAAAAAAAGTGCTCCGAGTCCAGTTCTCCACCATTTTACTGGCATTTTGTGACTTAGCAGAAGCAGGAGTTTAGGGAACAATAAAAACAAAGTTAAAGCGTTCTCAGCTCATTACACATTTTCTCAATGTCTTTTCAGACGCAATTAAACCAAAGAACCCTGAAATTAACTGTTTTCCAGCCTGAGTAACACTGGAAACATTTATTTCCTACCCTACATGTCTAATTAGTGCCGTTTAGTCAAAAGGGAGCAAAACTCCAATTTGTAAGTGAAACTAGACGTATATTAAAAACACACTCTGTAATAATGCCCCAGTGCTTCTGTAATGCTTCATGCCTTCAAAGGGCTGAGCAAGTATGATCTCATTAATTCTCACAGGTAGGTAATTTGGTGTTATTAGCCTTGTTTTACAGCCAGATCTTAGAGAGGTGGAAGTGATTTGCCCACAGGCACAGACTCCACGCTTGAGACTGAACTAGAACTTGGGAGACCGACGTCGTAACCGGAGCTGGGGACCCTCCACGCCTCCAAAGGGGAGCTCAGTGCCTTGCAGGGTCAGGAGACAGCTCCTGTGGGATTTAGGGGTCTGCTATAAAGACCATAAAAAGCCAGAGGGAAAGCTGGGGAACATGGGAGCACCAAGCTTAATGGCAGCTGTGCAAGAGCCTTTCTCCTTGCTCTTCATCCCTAATGCCAGCAATATCAAAGCTTTCTTGTTTATAGCTCCGCTGTGACTTTTGCTGCCAGGCTTTAGACCACGCTGCTTTCCAAGGGGCCTCACTGAAGGCTTGCTGCTATTGGGGACTGCAAGAGCTTTGCCCAGGATAAATTAACAGTCTCCCACAAGGGTCTATACAGCCAAATCCAGCGTGTTTTAGCCACTGACATCCAAGATTTCATTCTCAAACCCTTGCTCACCTGCCGTGTCTCCCTGTGGGCATCGCAGTCCATGAAAAACTTCCATTTTTACTGTGAAGGTCCCCAGCCCAAAAGCATGGCATCAGGACATGCTCAGAAGTGTCTCGGTCCATGCAGGCCATGCCTGGCCAATGCATCGTTCCTTCCTTGTGTCACCACCAAAGCCTGGCCCGTAGGTGTTTCCATTGCATGCCTACCACATCACATATCATGCGGCACCGGCAGCTGCCCATAATATGCACGAGTAGGAGGCAAAACTCATGCACTCTCCTCCCAATTAACAACTGAAAGGTTAGTGAGCATTCCCTGGGTCTGGGAAACCTCAGCCCAGCTCCCTCCGATGCTGGAGGTAGAAATCCTCCAAATCCTGCCTGCTGTGGGCAGTGCCCCTACCCGACAGCAGAGCTGGAGAGGGGCTCACACACCCCTTGCTGGAGAAACTACTCAGCAGGGAAAAAAATAAATAAATAAAACCAAAACCTGAAGCTCCAGAGGGCAAGAGTGAGCATGACTCCGCAGCCCTGGGATCGGGGCACTCCCCTGGGAGTGGGGAGACCTGAATTCCAGTTACCAGCACCATGGGTTGTTTAATTTTAAAAGACATAAACAGTCCTTGGAGCAGGAGCTGGATCTCCGGCCGCCCCGCTCCCAGGTGAATTTCCCCAAGCGCTAACACAGACAGCCTTGCTTGTTCTTTCTTGCTGACCCACTGAATCTGGTGTTTCCCTGCTGCGAGGTGGAACAACTTTCCCCAAATGGGGGCAAAGGGGGAGCAAAGAGGCACCTGCCACCTCCCCACATCGCCCCAGGAGGGTGGTAGGAGAGGGGGAGATGTGGCTTGGACTCTTCCTGATGCAAAAGGGACCTGAGCCCACATCTCCCCTGTTGTGAACGCATGTTGGGGCTAGCGAGGTGAAGAACTGCTGACACAGGAGAAGCCCGATCCCCTTGCAGTGATGCCAGAACACATATGGCTTTGGATAAAAAGGGTTTACATGCTGTACGTGCTGCCCGTGCATTTTAGTCCAGGGACACAGCTCCAAAGAGCATGCAGTACTTGCATTGGCTTTAGGAGCACAGTGTTGACTCTGGAATGGGGAAAAAATAAAGCCTATCACAGCAACATAAAAATTAGGACAACTTCACTCTTCTACAGGAGTTTGTGAAGTTACCTACAGCCCAACCCTGACCCCATGGGTCTCTAACCGTACCTCTTCCATGGCCTTCAGGGAGCACAATGGGTAGTGGTGGAGGAGATGTAGACGTTGCATTTCTCCATCTCTCAGAAGCTGCGAAAGCCCCGGCAAGAAGAGGCTACTGGAGAGAGGAGTAGGTGTTGGGCTCCCCTAGACGTCCTTCTGCCCCTGCCCTGACCTCCAGCACACCTCGTTGCAGCCAGCACAGCTGCATTAGCCAGCAGGAGCTGCTTAAAATGCATTACAAGGCACAGCTAGGAAACCCTTCTCCTCCACAGACTTCGTAACTTTTCAAGATGGGTTGATTATTTTGGGAACTGGGGCCTGTTTGAACACTGCAGCGCTCCAGCAAGGTTTTCAAAGTGTGGGGATGGAAATGCATGCGCACTCTCACACACACCTCACGCCCACGCACGCTCACTTCCAAATATTCCTTTCTCACACCCACAGACAAACTCCATCTCACACAGGGACACTATCACAGCATCGGCAGCTCTCGTTCCCAAGTCCTCTCCCTCTTTCAGACACGTGCACACACTTTCGCCCTTCTGCCCCAGTGCATGTCGGCTCGGTTCTCCCTTCTCAGCAGGTTCATCTCCCAGGAACCATACAAGCAGTGGTTTGAAAGATCTTAGAAAAGGTTCTGGAGGAATTTAATATGAGGAGCAAAATCATAGTGAAAACAAGCAGACCAGACAAACCCTACAAGTTGGGTAGTTGCACCAGGAAGGAGCTTGGAGGGATGTTTTCTTTGAGAATAACAATACAGAGAAAGGTGTGGGGACACTTCTGTACACATGGCTACCATCCCTACATAGATGGCAGACAAGTTTATTCATGAAAGTCACCCAGGCGTTACAGTGCTCAACCCCGAGGGCCTGGTTTCCCAATTGTCAAGCTTGAGATGGGGGTTCAAACCTCCCTGCAGAGCACAAGGCAACCAAGGCACTTGCCAGGGCACATCCCCCAGCCCAGGAGCCTGGGGCCTCATCTCAAGTCTCCCTCCTCACCAAAGCTGCAGGTACTTTGTGCACTACCACAACCACAGACAGGTTCCCTATGCCTCGGAGCTTCTTCCCAAAGGTGGTGCACACTGGTGTCCCCATCGCACCATCGCAGTGCTATGAAAGAAAGAAAGGGGAGGAAAAAACAAACCTGTGGTTTGAGCAATTGCCACGGATGTAGGAAATGGGAATTCTGTTCCCTTTGGCTTGGGGAGGAAGACTAAGGGTCATATATGCCACCCCTCAGCAGTGCAGTCTACTCATCTGGCACCAGGCTCAGCTCTACTGTCCCTTCAAGCTGGTCTTGGAGCAGGCTGCTGGTGTTAGGGGTCATCACATCTCCAACAGACCCCTAGTCACATATTTCTACTTCACCTTGGTGCCAGCAGAAGACTTCACAAACAGCATGGCGAGCAAGACTGGTGAGCCGTACTAGCAGGACAAGGACAAGGACAGGTTTTCAGCCGGATCGGTTCCCTGGTCCAGCTCTCCACATAACCACACATGTAACTCTGCCAGAGCAAGGCTGAGGGATGAGAAATTCAATGACGACAATCACTGTCAGCATGAGCCCCTCTCCTGAAGTAGTGAGTCACATCCCAAAAACACACATCTTCCTTCTGGTGAAGCAGAAAGGAGTTAGAAATTCCTCCAAACCAGGAATGAGGTTTCTGACTGGAAATGGAGAGACCTGAACCCAAAGATTTATTTAATTGAAAACAATTGCACAGTCCGAGAAGCAAGGATGAGTGGCAGGGAAGTTCCCTCATTACAACTGCAGCCCGTTCTGACTGTCCATCCAAGGGCCTTTCCAATATACTCCATTTCCACACTGAAAAGCATCAGGAACGTACTTGTTTAAGTACCTCTGGACACATTCATTTCCAAAATCCTAGGACAGAGCAGTTCAAGTCTTCCAGATTTGTACGGAGGGAACTGAAGTCTGAAAAAAAAGCCCAAATACTCCGTCTAACTCTAATGGAGCTTGCAAAATGTTGTGATGATGCCAAATGTGCATTTTCCCCAATTTCTGCCACTGCATACCACAGTTACTGGGTTATATTGTTCAGCACAGGATCAGTGCAGTCTCTCAGTCTTTTATTAGCAGCCTGCTTCCCAGATCCTAGGCCAGCCTTCCCTACCAGGTCTTGATTAACCTTTTGGCGATCATCTCTCTCTCACACGCACCCGCCACCAAACAAAGCCACTCACTCACATCTTCCAGCAGCGCTGCTTCTTCAAAACATCCCTCTGTCTCATTTTTGTGATGTTTTCCTTTCAACCGTGTGGTTTGCCAACCACCCCTCCCCTCCCTCGCTAATTGATTTCTCAGGAACCACAGATGTAGCTTGGCACGTTGGATCCCCTTGGTCTGTCAGCCACAAAATCACCTCCCCTCTCCCTCCCCCTTTCTCGAGCCATGCTCGGGGAGGGGAAATGCCTTCCTGCTTATAAACGTCCTTCCCCAGCTGTACTCCATGTGGGGAAATAAAACACACATGAGATAAGAGATGCAAGAGGCAAGGGCCGTGCCCAGAGAGAAGAGAGACAATTGCCAAAACATGGAACAGCCCTGCCTGCTCCTCACCCTGTTCCAGCACAGGCAATGCTGACAGACAGCAGAAACCGAGGGTTATCAGGCTCCTACATCCCTTGGGTGCTTTTGGAAATAGCTCTTCTTCCCAGAAGTCCCTCAGGGAGTATCTGCCCCATACCGTGACACCGAAGGCAGGTTCAGAGGAGCCACCCAGAGAAGGAGGAAGGAGGGGCTTGGCAGAGGCTGATTTATTCTGCTTCTCAGGCGCATTTGCAGCCCACGCATGTTGCTGCAGCTGGGCTGGTAGGGATGTCCAACTCTGCCAGCTGAGCACTAGCTCAGGCCACAGTCTCGAGACAGTCCCTTGAGGTCCCTGCCAGCTCTAGATACCCACTAGGAACATCTAAACCATCAATGGCTTAGCAAACGAGTTTGCCCCTAGGTCATGGTCCTCTGGTCATCCCTACCACATATGTTAGCTTGTTCCTGACTCTCTGTGGGATGAACCAGTGTCCTCTGAGGTGAAACCCAGGCACAAGTTGTAAGGGAGTTTCGCTCCGGGTTTTGCTCCCTGTGCACTGTATAGATGAGTCTCTCTCAGGTTTGGTGCTCTCCATGCTCCACAGCCACCCAACCCTTGCAAACACCTCCCTACAGTCTCACAACACACCTCACAATATGCTGCAAAATCCGCTCTCCAGCAGGCTGCAATCCGGTCCTCACGTATTTCAGGCACTTTGAATTTAAAACAGAAAAAAAAAAAAAAAAAGAAGAAATTAATTATAGCAGGGAGCCATGATGGGCCCAGAAGAAACCTGAGGCAAGTGCTACATGGACTTTGCAGCACCGGCTCGGGCTGCTTGGTGGCAGG
>NW_008824416.1:825775-826803 GCF_000699105.1 Pygoscelis adeliae | reverse complement strand
CAAATCTTATCTGTAGCAGCTCCTGGGGGAGGTCCTGGTTCTGGGGAGGAATAAATAACTACATATATATTAGTCAGAGATGGGCAGGTTTCCAATCCTCTGTTTGGGGCACAGCAGCTCCTGCTGCTTCCCACTGTTACAGTCACTTCACCTTTTCCTTTCCATTGCTTGCGTTCCCTGAACCATCTCTCCCCCGGCACAGGAAAGGCACCTTCAAGCCCTTGTTATTTGCATTGCTGGCTGAAGAAAAAAAAAAAAAAGCCCTCTTTTTTAGGGTGGGGGGAGAATAAATTATTAGTGCTTTCTCATCACTTAATTTGTGGCAAGTTTTCTATACAAGACTGTCATCGTGAAATAAAAGTCTAAAACCTGATCTCCCTTTTCTGAAAAGGCACATCACACAGCAAACTTTGTCTCGGTGTCAAGATGCTATTTCGTCACAGGACGGGGATGTACCTGCCATTGAGCTACCTGCCAAAACCCACTGCTTGTTTCCTGTTGGCATGAAATGAAGCCTTGAGAAAGGCAAGGTGGGTCATGGAGGCTTCACATCCACTGTGCCATGCTGCTTGTTGGCATCAGATATCTCTGTGCCAGGAACAATGTATGAAACCTCATGGACCTCGCCTGGTTCATCCATCACTCTGCCAGACTGAGCTCACTCTCATGAAGACAGTGACCAAAAAAAAAAAAAGAAGGGAAGATCTGTTGATTAAGCAGAGACTGTTTTCATTAGCCAGATCCCTCCCTATAACTAGTAAAATTAGTTTTACATCTGAGAAGCTACATGGGAAAGAAAAATAAAATGAATCTCGTTTCAATGACCCAGCATTGCACTGAGTAGGAAAAGCCACAGCTATTTGATTAAGTCTGTTTGGCTGCCTGGTTAACCAGCTGGTAGACACAACAGATAGATACTCTTATCTTTTAACCAAAAAACCCAGCGTCTCTGAACCTTCAGAGCCTCTCACCAGCCACATTAGCTCCAGCAGAAACAAGGCAGCTTCTCAGAGCAGAGACAGAGACCC
>NW_008824416.1:756206-825756 GCF_000699105.1 Pygoscelis adeliae | reverse complement strand
CTGCTGATTGCTATGGGACTTTAGCACCTAGAAGCCTTTTTGAACCAAAGCCAAAGGCAACAGTTGTTGCTGTGGGAACAGGACCAAGGAAGTTGTGGTGCAGATGAGTCAGACCGGCTTCATGAAGGAGAAATGGGGAATCATCTCATAAGCCATTGTCAGAGGCCAGGTCTGATAGCCAATGCCTTCAGGTGGGAGCCCAGAGGCTAAGGTCTGTTCTCAGCTCTGCTATATGACCTGGAACAAGTCCTTTCATTTCCCCAAATGAAAGGCTGTGTATTTACGTGAAGGCCCAACATGGCCACGCTGAGCTACAAGGCAAAATGTCACCATTATTTCTCAGTTCACTCCTTGGACATTCAGAGATCCACCAAAGCACAACGTTCACCACTGCTCATCTCTGAGCAGAGCAGATCATCAGCCGGGGTGAGTGGTACAAAAAGTTATGGTTATAGCCCTCCTCCATCACTGGATGTTCTCTCTCCAAAGCTTGTTGCATGCCCTAGACAACGGCACTCTTGAGGAAAGGGTATCATGGTTACAAAGCATAGGCCCCAGAGCCCAAATTCACCATTTCCATCCTGGCATAGCTCCACAGAGAACAGGGAAATTCTCCTGCTTTGGGAATGTAGATCTGGAAAGGATCTCCTGCCACTGGCACGCAGCACTTTTCCTCCATTGTAAATGTAATTGAAACAGGGTCCCGACTTTCACCCCCATTAGCCACTTAACCAGCAATAAAGTGCCCTAGGCCAAGAAAGCCTGCCAATGGCCTTGCGTTCTCCTGTCTTCGTATGAAACCAAAGCAACTCCATCTAACTCCCAGGACAATCTGGATTCACACTAGTGTAACACCTTTAAGTCAAGCGCAGTTACACCTATGTGTCAGAGATGGCAGAAGAGATTCAGAGCAAAGTCCTTTTGAAACCGCTGTGTTAACGCAGGCAAGCAAGACCCTGCAGACACTCTAACAGCTTAGTATCTATGGCCCTATTCAGGAAATAGTAATTGTGAGTGTTGTTCCTCTCATGGTACCGCATATCTGAAATCTGAGTATTTGTAATGGTATGAAAATTACATACAGAATAGGAAAGTAAGAGCTTAATTGTTACGATTCCAAATACCAGTGCTCTTTCCTTAATCTTAACTATCTGAGACAAAGGAAAATATCCAACAAATGTATTTGGTCTGCATGTCTCATCTGCAGAAGAAATTAAGAGCTGTATACCTTTTTCATGAAAATATGTGAAATCTCGTTGAAAATAGATCAGAGGTTTCATGGCCCACAACTGTACCTCAGAATTAGAGGTCTAAACTGGAGGAATGTTGAAAATAAAAGTCCTGCTATGTTTTTATTTGTGCCCTAGGACCAGGTGTTCATCTCAGATCAGTATCCAGTCAGAATAGATCCCACTGAAGCTTCTCAGGACAAACCTGTTGGTCTTGATGCGAGTGAGACCTTGATCACCCTCAGTGCATAGACAGCAACGTGCAGCTATACCTCCAACTTCAACAGCACTTCAGAAAGGTCTTTGTTTTTCTGAACATTTCTACATATCCAAAAATAGTTAGAGCAGTAATGACAGCTAATGGGTCTGGCATTTAATGAGTTCCTAGGTGAAGGGCCCTTAAGCTCTCAGATCTTCTAGTAGGTCATTAACTGTCAGAAATTATCTAGTCATCTATTTTACGGCTTTCTCTTGGACTCATTTCTGTAACATTCATATGTTTCAAGGGCCTGAGCCTGTGCCTGCACTTCTCACTGATTTCAGTCGTACAGAATCAGATACCAGCACCCTGAAGAAATGTGTGTAAATCACATTGTTTTCAACACAAGTTAAGTTCCTACACGTCCTGTAGATCCAGGTGCTTCCCCAATAAGAGCGAGGGCTTCAGGATCGTCCTTTGGGGAAGAGCAAAACCCTGATGAACTGAAAAGATGGAGCTGCAAAAACCTCATTTCCCTTCAGAGACTCCCACCCCAGGCGCACATGCCTGCCTTAGAGGAGAGGACATGCTGTGCCCCAAGTTGTTGGCTGCTCTGCTGAGACAGAGAGGACAAGTAGATGTTGCAGCTGGCAGCAGCCCACGGGCCAGTACTGGGCATGTCCTTGCTAGCAAATGGGGCAAGGTTGTGTTCAGAGCTCCTGCTAGGTAAGGGCTGCCAGGCTTGAACCCCACTAGACATGGTGGAGAGAAGCTGCAAGTCCCAGGTTAGTCACCAGTACTATGTCCTTTGAACATGACCTTTCTCTGTATATGTCTTACCTAAACTGCAGGACCACTTTTTTCCCAGTGTCTCTGTATGAAATCAGACTCTGGAGGCTCCAGAGAGAAGACACTGAGAGTTAATATTTTATTTTTTATTTTGTGACACCTATAGCAGTTGAAATACATCCTCAAAGCTGCTCCTTACCACCACTCCACAGCACAAGCAAACTGGGAGCGACTGCACATCCTTGGCCAGAATCCCAATTGGTAGAAACGAGCATAATTTCCTGGCATTGGCAACACTCTTCTGATTCAGACCAGCCAAGGGCCTGACCCAAGAAACAAAAAAAAAAACCACGAAAGTGGTAATTTTCGCTCAAGAAGAGATACATGCTAATATTGCCTCTGCCAGTTCATGACTAAGAAATGCATCTGTGTCAATACCGAGAATAGGCAGCGGTTGCTTTTTTCCCCCTCTTGCAACTCCAGTGCCTGAATGAATCTATCAGGAAACAGAAGACAAGTCCTAACACTCACCATGGCACAATGAGGCAGCTCGCTGCATCCTTTGACTCTGCTTCACCTCAATCACTATTTATTACTGCAGTCGTGTCCCACCAGAGAGTTTTAGGTCCTGCTAATATACAAAGGCTACATCCGCACTAGTAAATTAAACAGTGTCAGGGAGCACTTCCAGGCACGGGAACACCACCATCTATACTGTTATGCTCCTACAGCAGCCCCTGGCACAGTTTTGGGCCAGGCCAAATGATGTTCTTGCAAACAATGCCTGAACAGGAGCTAGCCTGAGCCACAGACTATCCCCAACAGCCAGTCGGGACGCAGCCACTCTGTTTTGGAGGACAAGACAGCCCAATAGCAAGGACATAGGCTGCCCCGTGCCCGTTGGCTTCAAGGCCAGACAACAGTCCCAGGCACATCTAATTTGCTGGTATAGACATAAACAAAAAGGTTTCTTACCTTCAGCAAGGGAAGAGAAAGCAAGACACATTTAAACATTTTAAAGAATGCAGCGGAAAAAAGAACACCTGGATATTTTGAGCATCCCAAGAAAAAAGTTCCTAAAAAAAAAAGGTATTGTACAAAACTCTCAATTTTCCAGTGAGAACAGGAATCCTATGGTATTCCCAATCCCTCTGGCAAATTTTACCTTAACACTTCGGTTGGCTACACTGGTTTTCAGACAAGAACACCCACATACACCCCTCATTTCTACAGGGACAAGAAAAGACTTCCAAGCCAAAAAGTTCATCCTTCTCAGAAAGCAAAGCCAGCCAGCTCCAAGCCCCGAGGATCTGGGAAAGCTCAGCTGACTGCTTGCAGGACAATTTGTTCCTGCAAGATATCACAGTCCTTCAGGATGGAGATTCCCCACCCCACTCCACCCACCCACAGTCTGTCCCAGGACTTAACGGTCCTTCCAGTTCAAAAGCTCATCCCCTAGTTCACCTTAGGTGTCCTTTGCCACATGCTTTGTCCTCACCCGTTGTCCAGCCACGACAGGCATAGCGGACAGTTGACGGATTTCCTGCCGTTTACAATAATTTGTGTACATGCAGTTTGTTATCTGCTGTTAATCCCAAGCCTTTCCAGAGTTGTTGCCTTCCAAGACGCCGTCTCCTTTCGTAAGCTCTTTAGAAGTATAAACTTGTCCTTGGCTGCATTAACACAATCAAGAGAAGATTTTCTACCAAGTCATCACAATCACCTCGTATAACTGTCCTGTCCATACTTGACCTCTCTGCCTGGATTGCACCATCTGAAAGACTTTACCAGAAACTTTATATTTTCCTCTAGATAATTGTAAGAGATACTGCTGGATCACGGACAGACCCCAGTGGGCTGAAAAACACTGTCTGAGTAATGGGTTATGCAGCATCTGCATGAGCAACACCCAAGAAGGAAACACGCATTTCCACACTACCTCTTATGCAGAGTCCTCTCCTTATTGGTTATATTGCTGTATTGGCCAAGCTTTTTGAATTAGGTCTGAACTTTCATAATGCTTCTTGTTATGGTCAGGTCATGTATTTCAGCTCAACTTTTGGCTAAAAACAGCTGATTCAAGTTTATTGAAATAGTTCTTCAAGTTCAAATCATTTCAGAAAATTGCTCTGATTATATTGCTTTAGTCTCCCATTTAAAAAAATGAAAAAAGGTTATGTCTCTTAAGGGAAACAGTTTAGTTCAAACCGAAATAGTTCCAATGACGTTTTTAAGTTAAAAATGTATTGGATAATAGGGTTTTTTAAAATAACAGATCCTAAATGACTTCCAAAAAACCCCCATATTTTTCACATTTGTGATGTTTGGTTGAACCACCGCTTTCCTCTTCTGTTTTCTCACTTCTCCAACAAGGGCCAGACCAGTAGTAGCCCTTTTTTTTGGTGCTTTCCCCTTGGGTAGGATTCATGTCCACTAATCTTAGTGTAGCTACAGTGTCACAACTGCTGTCGTGTTAATTGGGAGCTCCTCAGCAGAGTTATTGGAGCCTGGGGAGCGTCACGTCTCATCCTGAAGATGCACGTACTGATCTTCACAGGCAGCAGCACAGCTTTATCCCCACTGCCTACCTATCCTGCTCCCTGTGGTTCCACACGTTGCTCAGCACAGAGCAACACCAAAGACCTGAGAGATAAGGGCAGGAGTCCAGACTCCATGGTTTGAGCTCCAACTCCACGTTCAGCACAGAGTCTCAACATTGTCTAAGCGTTTAACCCCTCTCTGGGGTTTGTTGCCAGCCCTGGTACAGGTATTTGATACTCACACAGTCCCTTGTCACTGCTACCATCATCTGAGGGACCTTCTACAGGACCAAAGCTGTCCATAAGGACAGGATGGAGAGGAAGAGCTGCTGTATGTCTCCACTGCAGGACACTGGTCCTAGCTGGGCTGCAGCCCCTCAGCTCCTGTTCCTGCACACCTCAGAAAACAACTGCCTTTCAAGCCTGCTCAGTCCCACAGCACTGGACAAGAGCAATGCTGCTTCCATAGGCTCTGAAGCAGTCCCCAGTGGCTCCATCTTTGTGACGGGCAAGGAAGATGCCCAATTTCTCTTGTCTCTGCCATTCAAACAGCCAGACTGGAGGGGGAGAGCAGCATAAACATGCTCTTGGATTTCATCTGCAGCCTGTCACAGTCCACTACCTCCAGCAGCCCAAAAGGTAAATGACCTTTCTAGCTTCAAACGAGATGAGTCTGATGAGCCCCTCACCATCCTGCTTCCCACCCCACCTTTAATCTCACGCACAATCTTGTCAGAAACATGGTATATTGGAGTTGTCATGATAAGGGCAGACAAGGCTCTGAGAAAGTCTTTACAAATCTGCTTGAAGTTTAAGAATTGCCTTGAGCACGTAGTGATCCTAAACACGCAGTGGTGGGTGGGGGGATTTCCAAAGCTGTAACCATCTCATTGACAGTGCAGCGGCTGATACCACAAAGGATCCGTGCTAATCGCTATTTTAACAAATTACTACAAATGCACGTATTTTAGGAGGAGAGATGAAATCATGCAAATGAGCCATGTTCCCTGGCTAAACTCTACTTGCAAGCTCAGCTAAGGGAGATGTCTTTGAAATGGATATGAGGTGAAGTCCCTAAATGTTCCAGAGGCTGGGTTTGCCTCTTCGTTCCCCCAGTTTCACAACAACAACAAACAACAAGAGGGCTTTGTTCATTTTAACACCGGAGAGAAGTAAAAAGAAATTATCTCTTTTAGCCTTTGTCTTCAGGACTCTGTGTTTATAAATTCAGTTTGCTCTTTGTAGACAATAAAAAGTCAAAACATTGATCTTGTTTCATTCCTATTAATTTGCATTATGCTCAGAGATCAGAGCCCATCTCGTGAACGCAGCTCTACTCTGAGATCAAGGTACGGGTGCTAGAAAAAACAGGTATATCTGATACCATGCAACATAATGACTTTTTTTCTTCTTTTTTTTTTTTTAAGTTTTTCTGGAAATTTCCTGTTTTCCATCCTTTGAAAAAAACATAGAAACGCATTGTAGGACAAAACATGTATCTTGGATAGATCCACCTTTCACAGCCAAACCCATCCTGCCTCCCAGGGCTCAGCTCCAAGCTCACGTCCAGGCTGCATATAGTCGATGTGGCTGTAAATCGAGAAGGAGCAGGTGGATATTTTGGTGAAGGGCATCAAACTTGGCCTCTTCAATCCCCTGGAGCCCACTTTGCACCACAAGAGCAATAGCTCCGTGGATTAATCTATCAGACTTCTACTTGCTTTTAAAAATCCTGTGCTTGTTCTCCTCACTTAGAAAAGGGATTGGGGGGGGAAAGGAGGTCTTCTAAAGTCTAAATAGAGTGGCTTTGTATTGTTAAAGACTGAAGCCATTTTCAAGCTGCAAAACATATAGTCCCAAGAGTCTTTCAAGAGATACCTCTTTCCTTTCCAACAGTGCCACTCCTTGCAGTCTAAATAAACAAGAAATAAACTGCCCAGCTCATACACTGGCTAGCACAGGTGACTGATTAACTCAGGAAGAAAATTCAGCCTTGTCCCAACCAACTAACGCTGTTGGCATGATTTCAGGAGGAACCATTGTCAGACCTTGTTAAACCCTGTGCTTCAGCCGCTGCAAAATTAATACGCTGTGACTATTTCAGGCACCACTTAGGAGGCCAGGCTTTAAGAGTTCGGCTTGTGGTTCATCTTGGGGGAGCAGGAAGAGGAGGGAAAAGAACGACAAATTTAAATTTAAATCAAACAAGAAGAACAAAAATAAAAAGACTCAACAGCCAACCGTTCACAATGGCCTGCTGGGAACTCGTTCCTTTTACTTCTGATTTACAAGTTACATATGGCGGGTTGTTTACATTCTGTTACTGGTTTATGTTCTTCCAGAAAGGAGAAATTCCTCCAGTAGATTTTGATTGCTTTCCTGTATGCCTCTCTCCCCCAACACCCCCACCCTCAAGTATCTGGTTTCGCTTAATATGCCCAGAGGTTTCCGGAACAAAAGAGGTTGTTGGATTTTTTTTATGGCTAAACAAAAAGTCGACTATTTTTCCAGGAAGGTTCAGGCTGATTCACGTTATGAGTGTGAATCCATGCTTTCAGACTCCTCTCTGCATACAGGCTGCTACAGCAGCCACGTCTTCGTGTGTCACACAAATGAACAGCTCCAGCTGCATGTACTACATGCAACAGCCAGAGACATCCTGGTGGAAACCGTTCTACCCATGCCTTTGGTCCCATTTGCACTGTGGATTCCCTAAGTTGAAGCAGGACTCCTGGTCTTACGGTCCTGCTCTAAAGACTCAAAATCTCTGTAGACAAGTAAAAAGGGCAAGGGAGTATTGTTGTTCACACAATGAGGAAGAAGACAGAGGTTTCTTTACTTTCCGAAGAATCCAAAGCTGTCTCAAGTTTTCTGAATCTCAGTTTGTGTGCATGCTACAGGAGGGATAATCAATGATAAAACTGCCTAGCCAAACAGCCTGTTCCATAAATTCCTATAGACAGAGCACTTCTTTATTGAAGCCAAATCCATTTGGTGTGAATTCCAATCCTGTTCCTATAGGATATGCATCCTGGGCTGGATTAGCAAGAGTGCAGCAGCAGGTCCAAGGACATAACCCTTCCCCTCCATTTGGCATTTGTGAGACCACAAGTGGAGGACCACATCCAGCATGGGACTCCCCAGTGCAAGAAAGACACGGACATCATAGAGAGAGGTGAGTGGAGGCCCCAAGATGGTTGGAGGTCTGGAGCACTTACCCTCTGAGGAGAGGCTGAGAGAATCAGGTCTGGTCCTGGGAGACCTTATTGCAGCCTTCCAGTACTTAAAGGGGGCCTTCAGGGCCTGTAGTGGTAGGACAAGGGGTAATGGTTTTAAACTCAAAGACGGTAGATTTAGAGATTGGATATAAGAAAGAAATTCTTTATTATGAGGGTGATGAGACACTGGAACAGGTTGCCCAGAGAAGTTGTGGATGCCCCCTCCCTGGAAGTGTTCAAGGTCAGGTTGGACGGGGCTTTGAGCAACCTGATCTAGTGAAAGACGTCCCTGCCCATGGCAGAGGGTGGAAACGAGCTGATCGTCAAAGGTCCCTTCCAACCCAAACCATTCTGTGATTCTATGGCCAGCTTTAAGGAGGGAAGGGACAAGACCTTACTGCTACCTACTCTACCTTATCAGAGGATACACAAAACACAGAGCCAGACTCTTCTTGGAGGTTCACAGTGATAGGACAAGAGGCAACAGACACGTGTTAAAACATGAAAAGCTCTGATTAGATTTAAGGACTTTGGTTTTACCATGACAGTGGTCAACTGCTGGAACACTTTCACAGAGGTGGGGCCAACTCCATCTTTGAAGGTGTTCAAGACTCAACTGGAAAAGCCCCTGAGCAACCTGATTTATTAGGCCTGGTTTGGGCAGGGGTTTGGGCTAGATGACCTCCAGATGTGCTTTCCAGCTTGAATTGTTCTATAAGTTTATGAATCCTAATTTCTAATGTCTTTAATGACCAGGCCAAGTGCCAGTTTGGCATTCCTTTGCAGGCTGAAAAGAGAAGTTCGTTTGTGGCTGAAGAGCTGGCTGTGCACATCAAGCAACCTCCCTTCAAGCCCTACCATTTTCCAGTCTGACTAGGGAACAGAAAAAGGAAACAGAGCAGATGTCATGGTCTTCAGAGCTGAGCTTCTCCATACTTTGTCACCTGGCTCATCTCTAACATAGCCCCTTCCTTCATTACCCAGCAGTGTAAACATCTGCCTCTGGAAAGAGGGTTATAGACAGCACCATGTTCAATGGGATGGTTCTGGAAGCTGGACTTCATTCCAGGAAGAGATTGCCACGGCCATAACTTTAGCACATTTAGAGCTAAGCCTAATTATCTGAGGGTGGTTTTTCACACACCAGATAGAGCAAAAAGCCACTCACTGCCATCTTTGCCCACCTTTCCAAAGAAGGAACTGAAAAGTGAGGTACTGTTGGGAAAACAAAAATAAAGACAAACTTTATAAAATATAAGTAGCCATTTCTTTAGTTCAATGGGGAACTGGGTTTGGCTGCCTTAGACAGCTCTGGAAAAAGACAAGGATCTCTGCATATTGCCCCAAAGACAGGAATAAAAAGATAAAAACATAAGAAATCTCAAAGGAACCGTGCTGCAGTGTGTATGTTTAAATATACATGCTTAATCATACAAAAGAGGTCTGATTTAAATAAATTATCCTTGT
The DNA here is from genome assembly GCF_000699105.1 of Pygoscelis adeliae. Taxonomy (NCBI): domain Eukaryota; kingdom Metazoa; phylum Chordata; class Aves; order Sphenisciformes; family Spheniscidae; genus Pygoscelis; species Pygoscelis adeliae. The sequence continues at coordinate 816,314 of NW_008824416.1, read as the reverse complement.
CATGAATTTAGTGGAACAAACTTTTTGACAACAAGCATCCTACAACAGGGCGCTCCTGTGGTGTCTTTAAGTCACTTAGTCCAACCCCTGCTCAAAGCAGGTCCAATTAGATCAGGTTGCTCAGGACTTGTACATTCGAGCCTTGAACACCTCCAAGGATGGAGACATCCCTTGTGCACGTCTCTGCCATGAATTTGTCCAGTTGCTTTATGAACCCTGGTAACCTTTAAGCGTCTACACCATTCTACCAAAAACCATTCCCCAGCCTAAGTACTGGCAGCACAAGGAACTACCTCCTTTTGCTTGTTACTGTCAGCTGCAGTAAATTAAAACCAAAACCCAAGCCAAATGGCACATCAGGTAGAAAGAGAGATGAAGGAGATAATATGGCCATTGTGTTCGTTAATGGTGCCTTTGCTGTGGTCACTGTGCCTTGAAAGAGCATGAGAGACAAGTGACAGGAGTTACTGGCCTGCTGGAACCTTCATACAAAAAGAAATTAAGATGAGTGGGCCTGCTAACCGCCAAGAAGTATAACACACCTTTATAAAATCATCAGCTTTCCATATATGGTAAACCAGAAGCAGAAAATATGTTTCCTCTCCAGCGTGTCAGGAAAGGAGAAATTATTAAAACACTGAAAAATTATGTCATTAAGAGGATTTAAGTACAAGAGCAATAGCAACGTATAATCCATTGCATACATTTGCCCAGGTCATCAAAGGCAGAACTAGATATTTGCATGCATGGTCCATATGATGCATTATAAAGAAAGTCCAACGAGGGACGTTGAAATTCTGCAGTCTTGAGGCATATGCCTCTGAACAGATTTAAGAAGACATTTACTGCACAATCTGCCCATGAAGTAAAATGAACCAAAATTACAACAGATGAGTTCAGCTTCGATCCCTGGGGCTCTCTGCTCCGAGACTCAGGACTGACCCAATGGCTGCTCTAAGACTGCCCCTTTAGGAGACCCCAGTTCCACTCCCCCTTGAAAAAGGAAGTCAATAATAAACACTGAGATTGGACAACCCATAGTTTGAGGCCACTAAAATTAAAATAACCTGCTCCACATGAGCACATTCTGAAGTTTGGAAGAGTTCAGGAAGAGGTACTTAGCAAAATCATGCATTCTAGCTTTACTCCTAGAAACCTTCAGCTTCATCCAGCACCCAGCATGGACCTGCTCTAGGGGAAAGCAAAGCTTCATCACTAGCCCTGCCTCGCCCCTTGCTGAAGGGACTGGAAGGCAGCTGCCCACTGGCAGGGTCCTGAGAAAGTGGAGTGAGTCTAATGGATGACAGAGCACTTTGGATAAGGAGTTGTTGCTCACACGGCTGAATGTTGTCTGAGCGATTAGAGTCTTTCTAGCCCAACCCCTGCCCTAAACTGTCTATGGAGTGCTAGGGAAATCATCTCAAGGAAAATGGTCTTTGAAGGCATCTCACATTGCTCCTGGAGGTTCCTGTCCACCCTGCCTATGCTATTTGAGACACCCATTCTCACTCAAGGCTAGCATAGGCAGCTCCTTGTGCTGTGTAGACCTACCCAATCCGGACATCCTCTGGTTCTCCCCAAATACAAGTGGGGGCACCTTTCAAAAATGCTGAGTGTTCCCTGCCTGGCCACACCAGGGATGGTGCAATGGATCCCCAGCAGCCAAGGCAATTCCCAGCCTTAGAGCCCTCATCTTGACAGTACAAACGATGTGTGAAAAAATGCTGGCATTTGTAAACTGGACCACAGGGAGTCATGAATTTAGGAAGTGCTAAGAGCAGGGAGAAAGGCTTTTGCTTTACTAAGCAAGGCATTGGGATCCACATTACAGGCCAGACAAGGGAACCTGTGGCCTATAGGACTCTCATTCAATAGCCTTCTCCATAAGTTTGGCTCTTCACAACATGGAAAAATACCTTGACATCCGGGCTCTGTGAGACATCAGACTCACCTAGGAAGCAAGAGACCCATTTTTAGACCCCATTCTTCCCAAACAGGACCAGTGTATTAAGCTCAACTGCCATGTCCCAGGACCGTTGCCCAATCACTGGGTGCAAAATCTTCCACTTGGGTACGTGTGTCTGTAAAGTTACAAACTTTTTAAGGAAAGAAGAGGCTGTTTGGGTAGTTCAGTCCCTAGATACATCTTGGGAAGGGAGTGACTGAAGCCTCCTGTCAATCTCTGAACAACGCCCTACTCTCTAGGCAGGAAGCCCACAGTAGGGATCCTGCTTCGTTATGAGAGCTCATCTGTCTGGTGGGCTTGAGGCTCGGTGAACACCACAGGAGCATGACATAAGTCTGTGAGACCAGACATTTCAGCAGAACCAAGATCTTGTAGAGTACTGGAATGCAGGGCAGGTAATGCAGCGCTGAAGTCCCAGCTATGTAGAAACACAGTCAATGGCCAATGAAGGGATAAGAAATTATTGAAATTAAGGGGAAGATGGGCTCCTTTGTGGGGAGGGGTGGCCCAAGAATTTAGTATTCATTTTAATAAGAAACAATGTAGATAGAGTTGCATCTACTTTGCTTGTCTGGTTTTTATTTACCCTTCCTCCACTCTTTGGAAAAGCATCACAGAGCAAAACAGCCCAGAAGGGAAACTAGCCTGATAAATAGACCATCAAGAGAAATAATTAGTCTAGATAGGAAAATTAAATAGGGGGAGCCACTAATCAGCTGCTCTCTCTGCAAGGAGGAGGCTGGGAAAGTAATTTAAAAAACCTTTTGGAGGAGACTCTGAGGCAGAGCATAAAGTAAAAATACAGATGGCCAGAAATTAGAGCAAGTCTGTGTGCACAGGAACAGGTGGAATTGGTTAGAGGCAGAGCTCCCTCCCACCCTGCTTACCCCCTCCAATTCTTCTCATGACTTTACCTTCTGCTTGGCAGCACTGTGAGCTAGGAAGAAAAAAATATCTCCCTCCAAGCTGGTGAAGCTCTCTCCAGCTGGGAGACTGCACTGCTGGCAGCCCTGCTCAGTTCCCAGGGGCTGCACACAAAGCCCCCAGCACCAGCAGACAGATCCTAATTCAACTCCTTCAGTGCTGGCCTCACAAGTAGAGGGGTAACTCAGCACCCCAGAGCCCCTGCCAGCATGAACTGGAGGGAAGCTTTGCCTGGGCAAAACAATGCTAAATAAAACCATCAGACCCTCCCTGCTTACAACCCTCCCAGACGATGAAGCTTTGCTAGGATCAGACTGAGTCAGTCCACCACCAAGGCAGGAGGGAGCAGACCAAAGCTCTGCTTTGCCCACATCAGACTCCTTTTTGCTCCAGGACCTCACTGTTCCTCCCATTCCGGCAACAAGAAACTACAGGCTCTCTAGTTGAGATCACCTTGTCAACCACCATCATGGCATCTGGTCACCTGCAAAGGCCACTGTCTTACCAAGCAGGGCTGCAGGCCGGAAGGCCCACAATGGTGCCGCAAACTCAGAGGCTGTACCAGTGTCAGAAACAGTGGAAGTCCTGAAGGGAAATTGGGATAGACAAGGCTTTGGAACGCAAATAATGTTCTTCACCCCAAGGAAGTTTGGATCTTCAGCTTCCATTCAATTTGGGAAACTCTAGCTGACTGAAGCCCAGGGCTAAGCAAACTCATGTCTCCCAGAATGGAATCCATTACCGAGCTGGAATGCCTCTAATTATACTAACACTAATAACGTTAGCTACTAAAATAGCTCAGAAAAGGATAAGTTACAAACGTGGTTTTCAGCCTGTGGGTTTCGAATGTATGAAGGTTGCCAGGAGGGGTTGAGAGCAGGGACACAACCTACTTTCTTTCATTTAACTTCCATCTAGCAAATTCACCCACCGTTTTCAGATCCAGACACATAAAGAACAGATGTTTTAGTTGCTATGTAGGCACCCAAAGAAGCGGCCCGTGTTTCAGAAGAAAAGAGCTGAAAGATTTTTCTCTTTTTAGATAGAGAGGAGAAAATTGTTTACCCTGGATAGAAATGATCAGGTTTCCTTCCCTTTCTATATGTGAAAACATGTACCTTATGACTCTATGAAAGCTTTAAAAAAAAAAAAAAAAAGCACTTTCTTTTTTTTTTAAAAACACCAGAAACCAGACTTCTGTCTACCTCATATAGCAAAGGGGAAGTTCATACCAGGTTACATCTGTCAGTGCTCAACAACCAGGAATTCATACGATGCCTCTACCCCTCACTAAGCGATGCATTATGGAAGATGACCTGGCTGAACGCCTCGCCCCAAGGAGAAAATAGGAGCCTGAAGAAAACCGGTGCCATATTTTATAGCGGATTTTCTTTGGCTAACATTAAAGTTTTCCATAGAAAATTAAATTCCCACCCAAAATAGAGTTTACTCTCCAACTAAATCCTCTCTGATTTATGGATTGGGGTGCTGGTTGGGATTTTTTTTGCTCCTGATAGTGGAGGCAGGAGCAACTGCCTCCAAATGCAAGTTTCGAAGGGAAGGTCACAATTTTGTTTTCATCCTGTTTTAGGAGTTTTTAAGAATGTTTAGTGTTTGTTTAAAAAAAAATAAGTTTTTGGAGCGGCTTATGTTCATCAGGGTGTCACTGCCAGATTTCAGACTAATCTGAAAGTCAAGCCCCAAAGGACTGGAGGGGGTACGAGCAGTATTGACACGCAGGACACTTTTATATTGAGAGTCAGGGACCTAGTAAAGGGCAGCAAGTAGGTGACCAAATTAACAAGAAGAAAAAGACACGACAAGACAGATGATTTCAAATCAAAGGATTTTCCCTTTACTAGGCAGGACTGCTTCTGAAGAAAATAAACCAGATCATTTCTGTCATGAGACTGGTGATCCTTCATGAGACCGTCACAGAAAGAGGTAAAGAAGAAATACACATACACACACACACACACACACGTGGTAGGTTTCAGTAACATGGAGGTCACAGCTAAAAATTCAAGCCCCTATTAGAAGTTAGGGGAAATTACCTTCCTAAAGACATGCCAGTGACCTTCAACTCCTAATATAGTCTAACGGGATTTGGAGTCCAGCTGTTCATACACACTGCGAACACCCAAATTGCAGATGATTAGTATGACTCAGTTTGCTACTTTTCCTAAATTTGTCCCCACTGGAAATAAATGCCAATTGTTCATCACGAGGAGAAGAGGGAACACAGCCTTCTCCCTACAAAGCCTAAGGCCAGTTGCACACTTTGTCAAGGGTTTAGCTGCCCTTCAGCATTGTCTTTGGGGAGCAGATCCTTCCTCAGGCATTGCAACAACAGGTACTGTAAAAACGTCCTGCTTGCAAGCACACTGAAGGAAAGGGAGAGACTCCCTTGCCACCACTTGGGTCAGACGTTATCAATCCTGGACTAAAACATACTAACAAGAGACGCTGCAGGCGTGGATGGGTCAGCCTTTCAGGGGCAACTGCAAGGCAGGCTTTGCCTGTGAATGTCCCTACAGGGGCTGGAGCTATGCACCGTCTCCTACAGACTCTGAACATCCCAAATGGTGCGAGATGCAGAACAGCGATAGCTAATGCTTTTTGAAAGCCATTGTTCCCCCAGTCCACACACTCTCCCACTGAACAACAGTTTTATCCCAAATGTACATTTTTTGATTTCCCATATTTTTTTCTGTGAGACCAAAAAGGGAAAACAGGACAGTTTGGTCACCCCTTCCTCAGCCCATTTTACCTTTGGAAATAAAAGAAGTTACAGAGAGAAGAAAACAGAGAAATAAAAAACAAAAGCTGAAAGAGACAGTAAAGGAAAACCAACATTCTTCAAAACTGAAAAGATGATTGTTCAAATATCTCCACGAATCTCCTTTTAATGAAGGGCCAATTCCTTCTGAAGCCTGTGGAATAATTACTCTGAAGCTTCACAGAATTAGTTTCACCTCAAGCAAGTTAGGGAGTGATGAGCCATGGCCAAGTTTGAATAAATGGATGTAAATCGAGATCCCCTGGTCCCCTTCCAAGCTGGCCAGACACAAGGCAGCTCTGGTCTTGAAGTCACATACCTTGTGTATCTACACTCACAGCGGATCGTGACTCTGTCTGGGTTCATCGTGTGCTTGCTAACAAAGCCTTGTTACTACTCTTTACAAAGCTATATCACTGTAATGGCAAGGTTCTTACAGCAACAGGTGAAGGTGGTGTAAATGCATCTCTAACAGGTTTCAAACTGCTCGTTTTGACCTCAGAACAAACAAGCAAAATTGCTTCTCACCTTCCTTGGAGTTCCCTTTCTACAGGACTCCATATAAAAGGGAAAAAGCTCCAGGCTTGCCTGGCCTGGAATCAGAAGGCACTTGCATGTGGAGGAGGAGGGAAGACAGCCCCAGTCCCCTCCCTCTCTTGTCCCACTTGAAATGTTTTCTTTCCTTCAGCCCTGAAGCCCTGCCAGGATGACTCCAGATCCTGCAGATGGGAGAGCGTGTGTGGTGAGTCAGTTCCCAAACCTTCCTGAGGTTGGATTTGACACCAGCAAAATGCCTCCACTTCAGCACGGGGTTTTAACAACCAGATGCAAGATGGATACACAAGGGAGATGGGCAGTGAGTGGGTATAATCTAAGGACCAACTACCCCTCCCAAACCACTTTCAGCTGCAAGCCCAGTTGAACTGGGGTTTGCAACACCAGATCCAGCAGCAGCAATTGCATTTCTATCAGATCCACAACCCCCCTCAGGGTCACAAGCCCCAACTGCGTTGTGTTTTGGAGGTGACCCAAGGAAGGTGCTGCTCAAAGGGACAGGATGATCACAGGGTGAAGGGAGTTTGTTTTGGGATGGGGCTGGTAGTCCTTAAAAGAAATGTGGCTCCGGCATGTTTGGAGAAGGCAGTTTGCCAAAGGAGGGTCCAATGCTAAGCACAGAGGGGCTGTGAACCGTCCAGAGGATCTCTAAAATACCACCTCTTCCCAAAGCATCCATGAGATACTTTCCAAGGTAAATAGACAAATGTTGCCATGCGGAAGTTAAAAATATCAAAAACTAAAGACACCTCAATGATGAAAAAACACAACCCAGAAAAATGAGATTTAAAGATGAGATCCCCCACGCACACCCCATGGCAGGGGACATGCCCTGAGTTTTAAGAATGATTCCTAACTAGAAAAGCCCAGAATGGCTTAGATGTGTGATTTCATCCAAAAAAAAATGTGGCCCAGACGTATGTAACAAACCCAGAAGTCATCCGGAGGCCAAACAAAGAGCGGATGAATTAAGACAAGGACAAATGAGCAGAAAAAGGAAATAAAGGTTTATAATCTGTCTAACCTGCCTAGAAAGCACAGGTCTTTCCTACATCAACATTCCTTAGCAGTTAGTAAGAGATAATAACATGATTATTATGGGGTTTCTAGAGACAGCTCAAGCAAAAGTAAAGGAAATTCATGCTGCCACAGAAGAAAACCACAATAGAGGGCTCTGCATTTAAAGGTTGTCTGCTCTGGACATTTCAGCTATTCATTGAGCAAATACTAGTAGCCAAAGTATTCAGGCTGGCAAGGGATTGGGTTCAAATGCGACCGAGGCGAATGATTAAACCAAGCATTTATGTAGCTTTCCTGGGATAGACTGTGTCCGTACAGGCGGAGGAGGCGGGCAGACACCCCTCAGTTGGGTTTGACCCACGGACAACACCAGGCAGTAGATTCTGCAAGGACTGACGCGGCACAGGAGATTTTTTTTGATGAATAATTTATTCACTGAAAAAGAATTGGGGTTTAGGCCTACCAAAACTATTTGCAAACTCAGTGAATACTTTCCACCAAAAGCCTGAAAACATTTCAAGGAAGCAGTGTTTTGTTTAGACTTTTCTTTTTACTTATTTTTTTTTCCCTCCAGAAATGCCTCTGCTTGAAACTGTACTTTCAGGCCAGATTACTTGACTTTAAGCAGACTAAGCTTGAACAGAGATGCTTCCATTTCCCACTGAACATTGTCAGCACTCTGCTTTGTGCAGCAACCCAAAGAAATCAGTGGTTTGCACAGTTCTAGTAGGAACAGCTGGAATGAGCCTACTGGCTCGGTACTCGCAGGGAAAGACTGGATCCACTGCCAGTAGACCCTGTTCACAGTGTGACCTGGAGCAAGTAAGAGAAAGAACTTCTGGACTAAGGAAATACTTGATATGGGCTACTCAGGAACCATGCTGAGAAACCTGGGGCCAAGAAGAAAAGCCTGGAGTCTGCAGAGTTGGAAAGAGCACGAAGGAGCCCAGCTTGGCACCCCCACAGAGCTCTGGGAAGTAGATAACCCAAGAAATAAAAATCCACTGACAGCAAAGAAGCCGGCTGAGCTGATTCTCGAGGAACTGAAGCAGTAGGAAACAGCTCATGTCAGGCCTCCAGGCTTCTTGAAGACCATTAGCTTATGCTTAACAGCAATATCTAGCAAGAGGTTGATGAACTCCCAAGGAGATGTTCCACCTGCTGATGCACAGAGAAGAGGAACCTCTCCTTTCACATATGTAGGCATGCTGGTGGTGGGTGAAGGGGCAGTGAGCAGGGATTCCCACACAACCCTAAGCTCCCAAACAGCTGCCAAGTCTCCCCAGACTTACTATACAGCAAATTTGTCCTTCGACCTTCCCTTCTCCATCAGCTATATGGAGTCTGGTCTCCCAACTTCTGTAGCTAAATTAAAGGCTTCAGTGGAGACTGTTGGATAACCCCAGATTCACTTCTGTGTGTTAGTCTCCAGCAACAAGGAAAGCATAAAAGACTAAGATACACACAAACATACTAAAATCCCATCCCAAAACATTTCTCTAGGTTCCAGTTATCTGCTGCTCAGGGACGTCATAAGCCAGAAGTGCCATCCTTATATTTAGCAGCACCTGATGGAGTTTTATTGTTTCTGCCTATACAACTCCACGCTGGAGGGAAGGGGAGAAGAAAATCCAGCTGGATATAGGCCAAGAATTGTGTCCTCAGATGATGGTGTTCCTGCACACACCTTATCTTTGCATCGATGGGGGCTTGTTGAAGGCAACTTGATGTCATTTTGGATATTCAGGAATTTTGGCCATCACCACAGAGACATTCTGGACACGTGCAAACACCCACCAGTTCACACCAACTTCTATTCAATTTCTGCCCAATCTCAGAGGGTGGAAACAGGCCCTCGACCCATAAATCAGGCCATGGTGTGTTTGTCCTTGTGCCATGAAGAATTCTCTGACAATCCTGCAGCTGAAGGCAGGAAATTCACAGCTGAGACCCGTTCCAGGGCTGGAGCCTGGGCAACTGGCAAGCAACTGCAGCGAGAGATTTTAGAGTTATTGAGCTGAGATTTATGCTGCTGGAATTCATCACAAATATTTCACTCTCAGTAAGAGGTGGGAAAGAGGGAAAGATCACTTTGCGTGAGACAGCTTATTTATGCAGGGCTGTCTCTCATCTAGCTTTGGAGGCATCATGAGGCAGAGAGCTATAGTTCACAGAGCCTTTTGGGAGGCCGAGGATGGCTCTGCAGCTCCATCCAAGCCTATCTCCAGCAGCCTTCTGGAATCGAACTCCTCTCCATTGATTCTCCTATAGAGGCAGCATCAATTGCTTGCCTTTGCTGCTATCAAAGGCTGCACTGGCTGCTCCTCAGTCAGTGTCCTGAGTACACCTCTTCCTGGGGTCTCTCATCCCAAATGAACACCAGTGAGGGAGGAGAAGACCATAATAAGGTGAGAATTTGGCTCGGTCTGTTTGCATTGTTACCAAGTCCCACTGTGATGGGGCACTGCAAGTCTCCATCACCTCCAGAGAGGCAGAGAACTCTGCTGACAGCCGGTTCAGTAACCACAGCAGTTCTTGTGTGTTTTGCAAGCATTTGAGGTGGAAGAAGTTGCTTTATCCAAGCTGAGAGAGATGCCACAGCACCATATTTCTATGCCATGAATTAGAGAGGTTGGTTCTGAAGAGTTTAGTTAAGCCCTGGGGAAACACATGCTTGGGGTTGCTCTTGTGCGCGCAGCACAAGGCATGTCTGCACAGGCCGTTACGGCTGGGCACACTGGAGCCACCTGGATGTGCTGGCACAGCCCTCTGCCTGGGCTGGGAGGTCTTGCTGAGCGGGCTCCGGAGGAGTCTCTGCTCACATCCAGCCAGGTCGGAGATGAGACCTCTCCACATGTGCACGTGCCATGCAGGCAAAGCAATTTTGAATGACAAATATTGCCAATTCACATATTTGACTGGCTCATGCTGGGACAATAACAGAGATGACCACCACCAACTCTCCGCTGCACCCACGTGCCAGGTATTACCTTCCCCATAGCAAGGGCAGCAGAGCTGACTACAAACCAGTGTCTGGTATATGAACTTTGCAGTCTGGTATATGAACTTAATTCATCTCTAATTTGGTGTTTACCTTAAACATACATGGCTGCGAAGAGCAGTGGCTGAGCGAAGGCTGTAGCAAATGCCTGCCTGCCCTGAGCGGTCCCCTGGGTGAGCACAGCAGCTGCGGCTACCCATTGTTGCTGGAGTCAGTCCTGAAGAGCTCATGCACCAGGGAAGGGAAAATCTTGGAGCGAGAGGCAGAGTTTATTGCTGGTGGGGAGGGTTTAAGTTGGTGACAAAGGGACAGTTTGCCCTGGTGCCATGCAAACTCCCTGCGGGCACCCAATTCCCACACTATCCCCAGTGCGTCTGCAGGAGCTGCAGAAGCCTCTGTCACCGTAGCCTAAACCTAACAAGGAGAATGAGTCAGACAGCTGGCAGCTCATTCCAGTGACAATTGCAAAAGCAGGTTTCATTCTGTGATCCTTTCTTCCTCGTCCTCCTCCCCCCATCCTCCGCCTTTTATGAGTAACCATATCTAAATACCTAAATCTGGTTACTCTTGCACAGCCCCTGATTTGGAAGGAAGTTGCTCAGATGAGGCAATACTTGAACTTTGACCTTTTCGCACCTTTACAGAGCTTTTCTTCTTGAATATTTAATATTAACCCAGGAAAAATCCTGAGTATGTCTCTAGTGCACAGATCTAGTTCTGCTCTCATTCTCAGCACCTCAAGGTAATGGGGACATAAAGGAGAACAGGAGTCCTACTTTATCTACTGAAAGTGTCTTCAGGTTGTGCAACTTGTTTACGATGGCAAATTTTGGCAGCCAGCACAAGGAGCCTGGGATGGGATTCCAGTTCAGCTCGAACTGCCTCTCAACAAGTCCCAACAAAAATGCGCGCCATTCAAATTTTGCCACGCCAAATTCATACTCCGACTTGGCTCCAGCAGCACGCATGTGGGGACATTCTCACCACTGCCTACGCCGCCGCGTTCCTCCCAGGAGATCTCACCAGATAAGTTTCCCCCATCTGAACCACTGAGATACGCTTTGGTGATGAGTAGGTAAGTACAAAGTTCAGATGGCCTTTCCCCTGCAAGACCCACCGATAGGTGAGCAAGGTCAAGCCCTCATCCAAATCTAGTGAGACCAGTATTGGCAAGGAAATGCAAGCAATAATTATCTATAAGTCAACTGGTCAGAGAATAGGTGTTTCCTGGTCTAGTTCCCCCTATCCCTAGAAATGGATCTATGTGATCTGACCACTAGTGTACTGACTCGTCCTTCTGTTACCGTGCTAGTCACAGAAAAGTGGTGTCTGCCTCCCAACATGGTGAATTTTTCCACAAGCAGTCCATTATTTAGAAAGTCCATTCAAAGCCATTGGGCCAGCTACATTTTCTGGGTCAAAAATAACAAAATTGGAAGATTCCCTATTGCCTATAGCCTAATTTCTTGGGATGTGGGGAAAAGTACTTTTTCCCCACAAACACAGAAGGGTTCCTTAGTTATTAAGCCATGGCACAGAATTGGAAGCAGCTGCCCTTTACTGGTTACCTGATTATGAGGTAGCTGGGGTGGAGAGTCTGCATCGCCTTTGTTAAGGGAATCTGAAACGGAACCCAAAAGTTTTGTTTCAGATTGAACCAAAATATTTTGAACCATGTAGATCATACTTTGGGTTGATTTAAACAAGTTTTCGCTCCTATTTTCTGGCCTAGTCAAACTAAAGAATTTCAGGGTCCTGTCCACCAGTTGCTGAGTAGGTACCTATCTCCCCACACACTTTGGGTCCAGTCACATAAATGATACCTTCTTTGAGGGTACAAAGCAAAGCTGTGATCCATGAACTCCAAGCAGAAACCCCTAAATAATGGAAAAGAGCAGATTCCAAACGTGAAAGTCAGGGAAGTTTTTAGCTATCCATTTTCAAAGTATATGAATTCAGGATACTGGGTGCTGATAAAATCCTCAGGTCACGTAGATGCCATTCGTTGCTCAGGAAAAGACTGTCCCAGCAGCATCAATGGACTTAGCATCTAAACAGTCAGGAAACAAGAGCAAAGAGGGGAAGTGGACAAAATGCTTTGCCCAAGGTTGGAATGAAGGTCAGCACCAGATCAGGATTAAGAAGCATGCTCTGCAGCATCCCATAAGTGCTATGCTGTCTCCACAGTAAAGACTAGATTGACAGAGGATAACAAGTGAGGTTATTACAGAAGTATTTGCAGAACGAAAGAATTAGCCCTTCATATGGCACTTAAAATCCACCCATGAAGTAGGTGACTTTATGTAGACATAATACCCTACTCTTGAAAGGGAAATATGCGGGGAATGTGAAGTGATGGGTATGGTTTCACAGAAACCCACTCAAAGATGCCCAGCTTTTCCCAAACAAACAAACAAAAAAAAAAAAAAGGGAAAAAATAGACAGGAAGAAGTTTTCACAAACATGAAGTCATTTAACTTTCTTGTTCATCAGCAGAGAAGTGGGTAAAAGGAATGCGAAGCATTTACTAGCAGGGCAGGAATCATTCAAAAATGGAGTGAGTCCATTAATTACAGACATAAACACAATTAACACAGCCTCCAAAGAGTTTACATAAGCTTCTTTTAAAAAGTATCCCCTTCTACCAAGCAAGACCGTCTAATTTAGAAGTGAAATTAGGAAGCTGGCGGGAGATAAAACAACCAAGGAGATGCTTGCAAAATACAGTTCCTCAGTTGTGCTAGAAAAGCTAAATGCTGTGAAGCCACCAAGGCCGTTAGCACAATTACCAAACCGCTGAGTACTTGGGAGACGCTGTAAGGTAACAGAAGATGAAAGAAAAAAACAAGGCAGGGGGGAAGGCAACATTTTCCCCAAGACACAGGCGCAGTAAGGTAAGAAGAAGCACAAAAGGCACTGAACTGGTAACTTCTGAAGAACACTGTCCATGCCTACTTTGGGGCTGTCCACATCTGAGTTTGAAGGAGCCCATTGAAATGACCCCCCTCGTCTAGTACAGCTGTGAAGCTTTCCTTTGATCAGTTAAAATGCCTAAGGTCAAAAACTGAACTCAAACACACCTGCCTTCCGTCTTCTGCAGAAGAAATTGAGAGACCTTCGCCTGGAAGCTATGTCCCAGCAGTTTGTACTGCACATACAGCATCAGGAAACCATGGAAAGGTAGGCGTTGCTGACTCTTCACATTTTTAGAATAATTTTGAAAGTCTGGAAAGGGTAAAGAAAAGCTTTGGACAGGATGTGAAGTGTCTTTTCAGGGGATTCACAGCATCTTCATTAAAACCTACAAGTGTCTCCGGAGAAAACACTGGCCACTAAAAATCACACCTCCGTCTAGCAGAGAAAGGCTGAGCTGCTTGAAGTTACAGCCAGGACTGGGACGTCATAAAACAGATTCAAAATGAGGAGAAACACTCGTTAGTCTAGGTAATCCCTGCCGTGAGGAAGAGTCCGCAGCCCTGTACGTGGCTCTCTGGGTGACAGTGGCCGGACAGGAGGGTGGAGGCTCTGGCTCAGAGCGTGCAGTTACAGGAGCACAGGTTGAGACCAGCCTGTGCTTGTGGGTTTCCCCTTCCACAGAAGAGCGCAGCTGATGTTTCTCCTCTGCTGGTGAAAGGACAAGGCAGGATACCAGCAAATCCTGCTGCAGGTCCCACTTGAGGACACGCAGTGCCTCTGAGGTCTAGGAAAGCACTGAGGAGCAACCCAATGCTTTGCAACTTTATGCCAAAGTTTTGGAGCCAGCTTCCTTTCTGCAAACCTACTTGCCTTCTGCACCAGGCCTCCGAGCCTTTCACTCCTTCCTAATGCAGAAATAACAGCCTAATAAGGCCCCACACCCCTAAGTCCATATGGTGCTGGGTGAACTCCCCCAGGATGGGTTAAGATTTTAGCCAGATTTTGCTAACCTCAGGTAAAGCGCCACAGGGATTCAGCAGGGACCATCAAGCACAGTGCCGGGATAACGCGGCCAGGCCGTATCCAGACCAGGCACAGCACACCCCGTGCTCCTAACTCAGAGCTGACACAAGAGAAGAGGCAGTTCAGATCTGCCCTACCCTACCAGCAGGGTAGACATGCCCTTTGGCTATCAGTTTTGTAGGTGTGGGACTGCACCTTCTGAAGGAACCTATGCACTCAGCTTGCCTACAACCGTGACAAGAGGCAAAAATATCCAGCTCTTCTAAGGGATGAAAGGCAGGCGCTCAAAGGATTAAGTCACCAGCTTCTTCCCTTCCTTTCAGAGCTGGTGAACCATGCAGCAATGCATGTCAGCTGTGTTGGTTTTGAGTCGGGAGCCAGAACAATGCAGCCTGTCTTTCCTGGTGTGCACCTCCAGGGAGGATTCCCGCAAGCATTCCTCTGAACAGGGCAACGTAGGTGGCAAACAAAAGAGAAAAGCCCTTCAACTTTTGACCCTCCTGGAGTTTACAAATTGCGAAGAGCTCATGTCATCATGAATGAGTCAAGAGGCATCTCACAGAGCCCTTCGGCCCACGTTGCACGTGCCTCTGCACTTTGTCACCTCCTGCAAGTGTTTGTCCTGTTCCCACCACGGAGCAGGAGAATGGGTCAGATGGTTCCTGGGAAGTTTTGCCTCTGGATGTGCCTGTCTGCAGTGGCAGCAAATAAATTAAAGCCCTCAGGTCCAAAGGCCAAACCACATCTGTGATAGATGCTAGTCTTGATCCACATGAGATAACAGCAGCTTTAATAAACCTAGAGAGATGTATTCCCTGTCTGTTTGTCTCCAAGTGACCTCACACATTCTTCACACCTGGTACTGGGGTGGCCTGAGTGAATTCATGCTCAGAACAACTACTGCCTGGAAGTAGGAAGGGACACTGGACCTCTTGCTTTTGCAGGTGGGGAAAACCAAGCACAGGAGAGACAGACTTGTTCAAGATCACCCAGGGAGCCTATGGCAGGGCAAAGAATTGAGCACAACTACCCCAGCGTCCCAGCCCAACACCTTTGCTACAAGGCAATGCCCGTCCTGTTAAGGAGAACAAAAACCATAGGGCAACACATGCCTGTACAAAGAAACTGAGGGGATCCTAACACAGAGGCACTTCCACATGCAGTCAGGACTACACTCTGCAGCCCATTTCAGTTCCTCACTGCTTTGGGGTTTTAAGGCAGTTTTTCCATCACACGCTTTGCTTGGTGTTGGTCTGATATGTGTAAGGTTAACAAGAAGGACACCACCTAGAGCTCACATGACTGGTACAAACTGTATCCCCCCTCTCTCTCAGAGAAAGCTTCCGCCAAACTTATTGTACCTACAGAGCATCCCCGCGAATTTCTGACAAGTTCGTTATAAAGCATAAAATGCTCCAGCAAGACAATGTCCATGTTTTCATACATGGAGAAAAGTCAGCCAGCCTTCTCGGGACGACAGGACTGCCAGCACTTGCCAGTTGACGTGGGCTGGGGGGGAGAGAAAGGGGGATGGAATCAGCTTAGACAACAACAGCAAGTGAGCGAGCACTCACATTCTGGTGCAAACACTAATGCCATCCTTTTCCTGAGTCAGTCGGCTCTAAAGGCACATAGTCACACTAGCCCAAAGGCAGGATGTATATCCACACGGTACCAAGCTTGAACTACTGGTTATGGGCTGGCACACAGCCGGCTCAGAGCAGGAACATGCGTTTGCATCTGTCTGCATTTTCACGAGCTGTGGCGGAAAATTAGGGCTTCTCAAGAAACAAGGCTGAGAATCAGGAGCCCTCTCCGCTGCTGCTATACCGTCCTGCCGTACACCCACCACAAGCATTTCCCAGGCTTACTTTGCAGGACCTTTTGTAACTTCACCTGCTGCCATCACACTTACTTACAAGCAAGCACAAGCCAGGAGGGAAGGTATAAAATATAAACCTTCATTAAAGATTTTGTAAGAAGTCAACGAGGCCAAAATAACAGAGGATGTAATAGAGCCATAAATATCTCCCACAGCCATAAACACTTCTACCTGCTGCAGCCTGGGCATTTATAAGTGCTTCAGGCATTCAGCGCCGTGTTCACACTTATTCCAGCATTTACCATCCAAAGAGACAGAGGTAGGCAGATGTGGCGCCATGCACAGACTCAGCCATCAGCCTGGTTTTATGATACCGGCTTGGGTACCTTTCTTGAACTCTCCTTCCCGTGGATTAGGGCTCCTGCTTCATCCAAAGGGTGTTTAAAAGTTCTGGCTGAGCTCAGGGCCCATTATATTCAGGTGCACATAGACTTCGAAATGTCTCAGAAGATACTTTCTCTAAGCAAATGGGATAAAGGGGAGAAAAGCACCTTTCCTGAACACTAGGTTAAAAAAACAAACAAACAACAGGATTTCCCCTAACCGAGACTGGGATTACAAAAGCCACCTCCCCAGTAGGTCTTCTCTTCAATGTCCCAACAGTGCCAAAAAGCCTCTGGAAAGTGGAGAACACTTCTCAGGTCACTAAAGAAGGACAAGTGAATTCTCAGGAACACAAACCTGCTGCATTGTCTCCCACGCTAACCTGGGGAAGTGGAAAGTCTTTGGCTATGCCAAGGAAATTCCTTATTCTGCCTTCAAAGCACCAGCTGTATAGGGTATAAATCCTTGTGGCCAGCCAGCTTTTTGACACAAACCTTCAGGCACCCATCCTCCTTCCTAGGCCTGGGGTTTCCAGGTACTGAACAATGTCGTTGCCTGCACATCCCACCACTTCCAGGAGTCATAGGACAAAAGCTGAAGTATTTTAGCAGCAGACAGATAGGTTGTCAAGAGTCTAGGTGGTCAAGGCGTCTCCAAACTAGAGTATTCATGCCCACCAGCCTCAGATGTGGTTTTCTTCCATTACCCAAAAATACATGTCTTCCCCTAAAAAAAGACATCCTCCTCTCAAACCTCAGAGCACCTACAAGCATTCAGCAACTTTTTCAGAATCCTCCTCGGATATTCCACAACTTCCCCATCTCACACCATCGTGTTTCCAGCTTTTCCAAGCCTCACAGGAGATCTCCAACTAGCTTAATTCCCTTCTTCACACCCTCAAGTTGCTACAGCAACAATTATACATGGTGGTGTGTAGTGTATGGTTGTAGTGTATGCTGGATAGCCCAGTCATGGCAAGAGGTGGAGAAGAGGTCCCTTACATTTAAGCGAAGGAGCATCTCTTCAATATTGACAGAGGTCAACAAGAGACAGAAACAGGCCTAAACTCTTCCTAAATGGATTCTGAAGGCTGTTTTACTTTGCTGCAAAGCTACAGCTTGTCCTGAGATCATAACCCACCTTAGGGCTCAGGGATGGGTCAGCAGTGGGATATCTGCCAAGTGCCATGGAGCCATCTCACTACAGATGCTTCTGCTTAAGCTGCGCATTTTGTTACAGGAAACCAGAGGTGTTTGCTACTTGCTCCTTTAAGTCTTCACAAGACATTGCCAAAGCTATCCTTGAAGTGGGGTTATAGACAAGAAGTCACGATTCACCTCCAGAGGGACCTCAAGGTAAGTGACATTTGCAAGGCTTAACTGTGACCTTGTGAACGATGGGTGAATCAGAAAGCTGAACTTTACATCACTCACCCAGATTAATGTGGCCTTGGACACATCCTTCGAGATCCCAGGACAAACATTAGTTAGTTCCTCCCCTAGATGATTCAGAACTTAGATTAACAAGAGAGAAAGCACCAAGCCAAGCAGAATTATTTGCAAAGCTTAGTTAAGCAGGAAATGTTTTCCTTGTCCATGACTCGAAGATCACATTATCCCACTATTATACGTCCTTTGGAAGTTTTTCATAAATGTGGTAGAGTTGAGGGGCAGGAAGGAAGAAGAACAAATAGGTCAGTTATTAGAGAGCTCATGTGAGATATGAGAGCAATTGTAACCCTCTGCACTGCATGAATCACACACCGAAGATGATCCCTAATGACCAGTATGCCAAACACTGGCTAATCTGACCATAAGAACCAGCTTCATCCTGGACCAAGTATCTCGTGCTAGGTGCATCAACTAATTCATCAGCAGGATCTCCACAAAGAAGTCCTTGTTTCAACAAATCGGTATTTTCCAGACAAACACTGAAAAAGGGTGTCAGGACTGTTCCAAGCTTCTTTTACTTTTACAACGAATAAAAGGGACCAGGTCCAGATCCCAAAGCCACTGAGAATCCAAGTTTCCCAGTGTTCACCTTTGTAGTTTACACCATGTCCTTTGGTGTAAGTACCTACTTATGGCAGGTACTCCAACTTTCTCAAGAGAAAAGGTAAGAACAAGGTACTCATCTTGCTAATCCTTCACACGGTGAAAAAAAAAACAGCACAAAACCTCAGCCCCTACCTTCAGCTGCTGCCATCACACCACCTCTGACTCAGATCTCCCACACTAAAAAAACCCTACACAACATTAGTTAGTTCCTCCCCTAGATGATTCAGAACTTAGATTAACAAGAGAGAAAGCACCAAGCCAAGCAGAATTATTTGCAAAGCTTAGTTAAGCAGGAAATGTTTTCCTTGTCCATGACTCGAAGATCACATTATCCCACTATTATACGTCCTTTGGAAGTTTTTCATAAATGTGGTAGAGTTGAGGGGCAGGAAGGAAGAAGAACAAATAGGTCAGTTATTAGAGAGCTCATGTGAGATATGAGAGCAATTGTAACCCTCTGCACTGCATGAATCACACACCGAAGATGATCCCTAATGACCAGTATGCCAAACACTGGCTAATCTGACCATAAGAACCAGCTTCATCCTGGACCAAGTATCTCGTGCTAGGTGCATCAACTAATTCATCAGCAGGATCTCCACAAAGAAGTCCTTGTTTCAACAAATCGGTATTTTCCAGACAAACACTGAAAAAGGGTTTTTCAAAACACTGTTCCAAGCTTCTTTTACTTTTACAACGAATAAAAGGGACCAGGTCCAGATCCCAAAGCCACTGAGAATCCAAGTTTCCCAGTGTTCACCTTTGTAGTTTACACCATGTCCTTTGGTGTAAGTACCTACTTATGGCAGGTACTCCAACTTTCTCAAGAGAAAAGGTAAGAACAAGGTACTCATCTTGCTAATCCTTCACACGGTGAAAAAAAAAACAGCACAAAACCTCAGCCCCTACCTTCAGCTGCTGCCATCACACCACCTCTGACTCAGATCTCCCACACTAAAAAAACCCTACACAGCTGCTATCTTCTTAATTTTCTTAAAAATAAAAAAAATGCTGATCATTTACCACATTAATTCATTGTACCTGAGGCCTTCCCATCTCCCAGCTAAAGCTAATGAGAAATTCTCACCTATTCTGGTTTTGACCTACACCTTCTAGGAAGGAAGATCTGAAAGCAGAAAGCTCAGCAAAATCCAGCTAAGACCTGTCCATCCAGTTCCACACCACCCAATCCAGAGGAATTTGCCTTGTAGAATTCAGATTTGCGAGGAGCAGAAGTAAGGTTGTTATTGCCTCGGTAATTGCTTGCGCTGGAGGAGAGTGGGCCAGGGGTAATGAGGCTGGACAACTGCCAACAGGCAATCGCAGCCTGAGATGACTTGATGGCAGTGCCTAGGGTGCATAAGCTGTCTTTCTCTCCTGTAGCAACCATCCTCTTCTGTTCAAGGAACCACTCGTTGGGCCACTCTTTTCTTTCTGTGCATCCAGGCTCTTTAAAATGACAGTTTCCCTGTGCAGAATACCTGAGCTGGCTACACTCAAGCTAATCTGAGGACTCAGAAATGCCTTGAGCTCCAAGTTGCTCTAGACAGGTTGTTTTTATGACCCCAGTGAGATGATTTACCACATCTCTGCACTGCGAGGCAAAGAGGCATAGGTAACTTCTGCTGCATCCTCCTTTTCTTATAAACAGAACAGTTCACAGCAACAATAACCAATGATACAAAATGGTGCTGCAGAATAGGTTGGCCAGAAGGAAAGGTGCCACTGAGTGCAATTGCAACCTTCTCTGCAAAAATATGCCCAGCTCCCTGGGTAGCAGCATCCAGAAGATTTGGAAACTAAAGGAGATGGATCCATCTGTCACCATTTGACGTCAGCTCCAGCCTAGACCTTTCTTTTTGTTATACTGCTCTCTGCTATCAGCACTATAGGTATCATCCAGACGTCCCTGTGGAGAACCAGGTCTCAGGATATACAGAATAAAGAGAGGCAGACAGAGGTCATCACTGGCCTGAAGCACGTACAACCACAACAGCCTGATACTCCCATACAGAGGGCTCACTTCAAACCATGGCCCTGCTTAGGCATCACCTAAGTTTCAGCTCTAAAATGAAAAGGAACAGAGATGGAAAAATCTTAAAAGTCACCGACCCTTGGCTCAAGGTGAATTTAATCCACACTCACAGACGATCGAGCAAGCCCATGCAAGCCTTGCAAAACCATGCAGGAACGCAGCATTTTTCTGCTCTGGATTTATGCAGCTTGTGAGAATCAGTGCCAAAATCCGTTACTGCCTGCTTTCTCGCTGCCTTCGATTTCGTAGCCTAATCTCCAGTTTAGCCTACACTGAACCACAGAAGAACAAACAGTGGCCACCCGCCTCTCCCCTCCTCCCTCCCCGGGAGCGCTAGCTTCTATTTATGGGTCCCCTGGGGAGAAAACAGTCGTGGCCATTGTATTTGTTTAAGGGTTTTCTGTAATTTCCTTGGGTTTGACTGCAGCCTCTGAGGTTAACCACAGCCAGCTATTGTGGCTGTGTCTTCATCATTCTCTATTGTTCCGCACTAGGTGGCTCTGCCTTGTTTTCTTGGAAGGTCGAGAGATTGTTTGTCATTTCTGGCTTGGCGCTCAACGGGGAGAGGGTGATGGAGGGGAGGAAAGAGAAAAAGAGGCTCCTTCTTTTTTAGGACTGTGGGTTTCTGAGAAAGACCAGTGTCACTGACCAACTAAGGTCAGCCCGAGGTTGCTTAGATGGTATTTGTAACAGCAGGAGGCTGTAACCAGCTCTCTGCTTTGATAGGATTCCCTTGAGGGGTTTCAGGAAAAATGTCAAGAATCCCCCACTTCTGGCTTCTTCCACCGGGGTGTTCTGAAAGTCTTTTCTTCTGAGAAAAGAAGGAGAGGGCCATACCATATAAAGCCTTTCCCCTGCCATGGCAGGATTAGCGACATTTGCACTGCGTCCTGACCTATTGCTACTGTAATGCTGAATTTCCGCGGCACTGCCAAGAGGCGATCCTTTTTCTGGCTTCCAGTTTTGCTCCCTTATGGGAGGACACAGTCATTCTCCAGCCACATAGAGACAAATTCTTCCCAGCTCGTCTCTGTCAGTGCCTAAGACTGGAAACTTACCTCATCGTCATGGATGCGTCCCGGAGCCAAGGGCTTGGACTCTGATTCATGCCTAGAGGGAAAGGAAGGAGCGGGAGAGCACGACTCCATTGACTTCACTGAGTTACACCAAGGAGTCAACAAGGGGAGCCGCATAATCTAGTGCATAGGACACCGAACAAGGAATAAGGGAATCTGGTTTCTAGCATTAATATCGCAACCTGCTTTTTGATCCAGGCAATGCCACTGTCTCACAGAGCTTTTATTCGCCCTTTCCACTCTTTTGCCAGTAATGTCTGCCCCAGGTTACAAGTTGAAACATTGGATTGAGTTAGTCATCTATCTAACTCACGGATTGGAGAGAAAAAGACACTGAAGAAATTACCTCACCTCAGCCCAAAGTTGTTGTCTAACATGGCTTAGAGGAGGTGACACAGATGTCCTCCTCATGCCTTTCCCCACCCTTCTGCTCTTTGATGGAGAAGTATAGGATGATCCAATTAGAGATCTCAGGAGGAAGCAGCTGTCTGGGGATTGGATATACCCCACTTTAACTGAAGAACACAACCAACCCGCTCGCTGCCAAAGCAGGAGAACTGCCTATTCTGATAACATGTTGACTTCTTTTCCTGTGATTTGAACAGAAGCAGTTTTAAACCTGGCACGATCACAGCACCAAGGCTGTCAGAGTTCAAGGACCATCTGGACAACGTTCTTAGTCATATGGTTTAGTTTTAGGTAGTCCTGCGAGGAGCAGGGAGTTGAACTTGATGATCCTTATGGGTCCCTTCCAACTTGAGATACGTTATGATTCTATGAATTAATTAACATATTAGTTATGAGATACTAAAATTGACTATTTACACCACAATTTACACCGCTACAGATTATACTAGACATTTTACAGGGGTTGTAAGCAGAGCTGAGGTACTTGACTAACTTTTGTATGACTTTCCATTGGTGCAATTCCATTGAAATGGTGCTAAGGGGCAGCCTGGGAAGTGAATACAATTTGGACAAAGAAGTAAAGTTGTTTCATGGTAAAGATGAGAGAACTGAAGGAGGTGAGAGCAAATCTGAAGCAAAAAAAAAGTCAGGTTGACTACAGGGTTTCCATTACGCCCAAAAGAATAGCAAAAGACTAGACTAGTGGGCATGAACCACCTTCTGGAGGTGTCTCTCTCTTTGGAGCTTAGTTCAGACTTAAGTATTCAGTCTCAGGTAGCTGCATTCACACCTGCAGTGGGACTTGAGCAGAATCCAAACACCCAGGTCCACAAACACAACCCAGAAAGCCACCCATGTTCCAGTGGCTGTACTTCATTCACTAACTCTCTTTAGAAAGAAAAACCAAAACGCAAAGGCAGATGAGAGGACACCACCACAAGCCAGGTGGGTGCCCCCTACCTAAATGGGTCCTTACCTTCAGGCAAGGTCAGTGTCCTGGGACCTTTTTGAGCAGAAGCTCCAACTTCCAGTCCTGGGGTCAGGACTTTCTACTGGGGGTTTCCACTTGTCATGTGGGATCTGGGCATCCCCCTTTGGCTGAACCAGAAATTATGACACCTATCTCTGACACCCTCAATAACCTGACAGGGACCAAGAGGCTAATCTTTAAACGCTGGAAGTTCCCACAGATCTCACCCTTTAGTGGGAGGATGAGAGTGTCTGACACAACATCCTACAGCTGACAGATCATGCCCTGTATGACCTTCCCTCAGCAAAGCAGGTTTATTTTCATCTCCTTCCCTTTGGCAGGGCATTTTAGGGGTGCAAAGGGAAACAGTGCATGGAGCATTGGCAAAGGTACCTATCTGAAGCATGGACAAGCTTCCACAAGGGGATGAGGGGAAATCAACAACACTTAGGCCAAGAAAAGAATAAAAGTCATCCCAGCTAAGGATATGACCTAAAACATATCAGTCACCCCCAGCAGAAGATATGCAGGGCCAGACAAAAACCTTACCGTCAAACATAGGTCCTGGTTCTGCTTTGAGCCCCCTGGATTGGAAAGCTGGATGTAAAGTTATTTTAATTATTTTAATTTTATCCAACTGCCTTCATCCAGCTTCCCTCCCTTTCCCCAAAATCCACCATCGCAGCTAATCACAAGATTTCCTAAAGATCTCAGCACGTACTTGGCTGATAGGACAAGTGGCCAGTATTCCCCAGAGCTGCTCAGCTCTGCAGCAGTAGGAATCAACAGAAACTCAGGTACCTTCATCTGTTGTGAATAAGTTTTTGCTGAACACTTGGATGTCAGCCCTGGCATTTGTTGGCTAGCTCTGTTGTTAGCAGCATCAGCAGGGTATACCGCTGACATTGCAATGAACATCGGAGGACTGTAAAGGAGAGCATGTTAAGAAAAGCCTGAGGCCCCGGCCAGTGAAAGAAGGGACATTTTGACAAGCCAAAATCCACCCAGCAAGATGAGCAGAAACCCCAAAGAACAGCCAAAAGTGGAGGTTGTCCCTCTCATGGGACACCACTGGCCAAACCTCATTTTAAAAGGCTTTTCTGTTTTTCCTGCTGGGCCCAGCGCTGATGTGTTCCACTCCTGGGAAGCAGGGGAGATTTATGCCGATTAGTCAAGCCACTGCACCGCGATACTAAATAAAAATGGATATTAAAGCAAATGCGATGAGTCACCCATCCCAATCTTTAACAGTCGTCAGCCCTGGCCATGTAACAAGCTGTTGACATACCACTGGGAAATGAATGTTAGCAAGAACAGCCTCTCGTCTCTGCCTCAAGCACCCTTGACCTTGCTTTGAGATCTCAGAAGTGGCCTGTGAGACATATGAAGCCAATTACCTTTGCCTAAGATTGCCCTTCAAGGGCCTCATTCCACCGTAGGCCCCCCACCCTCTGCTGAGCTTCCGAGTGTCATTCAGAAAACCAGGGTGCAACCAAAGGCTGCATGAGACGACCCACGTTAGACATCACCTGGCGGCAGCAGCAATGCAGCTTATTGATCGCTGTTGTTAATTATTAGCCCCTCGGCTGCTCTGGGGGAAGCCAGCAAAGCTGGAGCACAGGTGCTGCTGCGGGGGAGGACACCACATGCAAGGGGACTTTGGCTGAGCATCGTCTCAGCTGGCACGGGACGTGGTGGGTGGAGATGGCACAAGGCTTTTCCACACTGTGGTAAAACAGACCCCATGGATTGCTCCTACAAGAAGAGAAAGGACAGAAAGAAAGGGGAGAGAGGAGACAGAGACTGGGAGAACCACTAAATGCCACTGCTGCAGAGGAGGAGGAATGGAAATGGAGGAGAGCACGTCCTATTTCAACCCAGCAGCCCCAAGCCAGCCCCCAGCAGCAGTAGCCACCATAACTTCACAGCAGACTGGGAAAAAAGGACCGCCCTATTTTGTTGGCTTCCCCGAAAAAGCGTTTCCTCTGCCTGCTCCTAGAACAGCCCCAGCTGTACCAGTCTGCACCAGCTTGCCCTCCAGAAAACCAGCTTTGGGCATTGCAAGTGCTGCCTCAAGCCAGGGCTGAAAACTATCATTACATTTGGGCAAGGAACCAGGGCTTGAGCACCCTCGGTCAGGCTGTAGAG
This sequence comes from Pygoscelis adeliae, assembly GCF_000699105.1. Classification (NCBI taxonomy): domain Eukaryota; kingdom Metazoa; phylum Chordata; class Aves; order Sphenisciformes; family Spheniscidae; genus Pygoscelis; species Pygoscelis adeliae. The sequence goes on along the minus strand of NW_008824416.1, from coordinate 791,230 downwards.
GAAACTGGCTGAATATCAAGAGTTTTGTCCAACCAATGCTTTACTTCAGCACGCTGCGTTGGGCCTCCAGATGAGCAGGGTGTCTGAAGCTTCACGTGCAACTTAACACAGTGGCTGTGTCTCTGTCAGAGAGGGTTGGGCAGAAGCGTTTCAGACTTCTGAAAGTGCAGGTCCATTAGCAGGGAGGAAGGTCCATTAGCATGAGGGAGCCTCCAGCTCTCTTTGTCTCAGCTATGCTGAGGTCTGTACATTACATTCCTCCTTCTCCCCCTCCCCAAATCTTTGCTGATATTTGCAAATATGCCAGGAGAATACATTTAGCACTGAGCTGTCCAGGAACACCCAGGGTCTTTCTGGGGTTTGCCCCTGGGCAATTCACCCTGTCCCCAGACACGTCACCTGAGCAATTTCCAGTTGCACCAGAGCTGGCATTGGAGCTCAGAGGCCAGGCAGGGGTCAAGCCCAGCTCCAAACTCCCCGGCTCCCACTGTGAGCCGGAGATGTGGCAAAGCTCTGCCACAGCGAAGCAAGGGACAACCGCTTGTCACCCATGAGCAACAAGTGGCATCAGCAGGACATCATTAACCCCGAGTGCCCTGCATGCCACTACCCACAGCGATGTGCCTGTCAGTATCTGAACCAGTGTATTGCAGGCAGCGCTTCCACCCTAAAAAAGAAAAAAAGAGAGAAAGAAAGATAGAAAGGAAGAAAGAAAAGAAAGAAAAGGGGGTGGGGGCAGGAAAAAAAAGCAAAAAAACTCTAGTGTGAACTGACAGTGACCTGTCAGAAATATGTTGCATTCAAACTTTCCCATAGAGCACTGAAAATTTGTTCCTTATTAAAGAGGGGGGGTGGCGTATCCAGTTCAAAGGAGAAGCTGGAGCAGAGAAGAATTCTGTGGCTACTACTGTGGTGTATTTTTTTCCATTTGCTTTACCCTGCTTCCCCCCCTTCCCCGCTCCCTTCCTTTCCAACCCCAATTCCTGTACGGTCTCCCTGAATCTAACAATTCCTATCCAGTGCAAAAAATAAAAAAGAGAAAAGTTGGGGAGGAGGGAGGGAAATCTCCAATTTGTGGGAACTGCTGGTGTTTTAGTGGGAATGCAGAGAGGGTTTTCGACTTTCCCATGCTTTTAGCTCGAAACACTATTTTTACAGTGCCATTTAGCATAGGAGAAAGGGGGGTGAGAGATTAAAGCAGTGTAAAAGCAGTAAATAAACTTTAAATGTCAGTGGCTCACATGTTTCAAGAGCATGGCTGTTATTATTATTTATTACTTGAATTCTATTTATTCCTCAGGGTATCCACAGTAGCTTGAATGCCGTGATACAAACCCAGGACACAAAGCAACCCCTGACCCTTAGAAGGCATTTTGTGACATTGTCTATGTTCTCTTGCGCATTTTGCCTCAACAAGGTGTAAAGCGTAGTGGAGGAATGAAGAACGGTTGAGATCACCCTGCCATTCACTGCAGCAAGTGTCCTGGACACTGGTCATCTGAGCTGGGCATTAAGAGGCATCTGGAGTCCTGGAAATTTCCTGAAGCGTTTAGAAAGCACCTGGTATGTAACAAGACTTGCCATAAATGTTAAGAGGGATAGGGACGTTAACAGCAATACTATGAAGCATGTAGGATTTTGGCTTTAGAAGACACTTGACATGCACCCATAGAGTGTATCACATTCTCATGCAGAGCCCAAAGACAAACACGTTGCTTGAATCTTACTCTAGGAAAACAGGATGGGCAGGGCTTTCCTGCACAACTGGCGCCAGAGTCCCTCTACAAATCCACGGTCAGGATTAGACCAAAGGTCCAACTAACCCCACACCTTGCCGGCAAGAGTGGCCAGCAGCATATGCTTAAGGAAGGCATAAAACCGGCAAAATCACATAGCTATATTTCCCCAGAACAGTCGCCCTGCCTCCAGTCCTCTGCTCGTATAACTACCACAGCAAATCACACCCTTGAACTGATCAAGGTCCATTTTTACAGTTCCTTACCCACACACCTCTTACTAGAAGGAACTTCCTGAACCTCACAGCTCATCTACCTCCAAAATGCCTTCATGGTCACTTTATGCCTGACCAAAGCCTCCAAACTGACTTCAGGCACTGCAAAAAGACACCGCAAAGACATGATAAATGGCAATGAAAGGTGGGAGAAAGAGGTGTGTCATCTGGGACACAGTTTTTCCTTTGCTCCCAGGAAAGAAGAAAGAGAAATTTCATTTTCTGGCCACCAGTCACCGGCTGGAGTAGCTGGATAACAAGATCAGTGTTTCATCCTTTCTCTAGCCTCGTCTCTATGGCATGGACATTACCCTCCTCCATCCCAAAGAGGGGCCGGACTCAGACAAGTACCTCATCATCACATTCAACTTCAAACGCAGGAGGTTGCAATAACTTTGCCTGCAAGTAATAAACAGGTAGGTCAGTATGGTCAGATGTGTCTGTGTAAGAAAGAGGCAAAGTTTCCTAGCATGAGCTGAAGAAAAAAACCACATTTTTACTCATTAGCACTCCTTGCTCTTTTAAGATTAGCCAGGAGTCCCATGGAAGCTCAGATACTTCAGTGGATGGGAGATGAACAACATAGGCTTGGATACAGCACATGAAATCGGGTCCCCATCTGGGTGAGCACCAAGGCTTTTTTCTTTCAGCAGCATCATCTACCACAGGGACCTGATTTATCACACTGCCTTCGGCTCCACGGTTATGTTCTCGGTAGAAAGGGGATTTCAGGTGTTTCCCACTGTCATGTAGCTAATTTTCATCCAAGCTTTCCTCTTTTTTAATCCTGCTCGCTCAGCATTTCACAAGGACCAATTTTCCACTAGCTGGTCTTTACCCAGGAGTCAACTCCTTGAAGGCATGAGGAGATCAAAACAGAGATGGGATGTGCTACATGAGGCATAAGATGTGCACAAAGGAGAAATGCCTTGCTGAGTCAGGGCCTATGCAGCCTGCAAAATAAAATAGGAAAAAAACCCAAAACTGCTGTTTTTAGTGAAGTGTTTGTTTTCCTATTTTTAAAAGAGGCTGTTGTTTTCCTATTTTTAAAATAGGCTGGAGGAGCAAAATTAGAGGTTGTGTTCTAAATCTGAAGAGGAATTTTCTGATGGGTTGACCTACAGTAATCTGCAGTTTTGGTACAAAGCGCTTTCAGCTACAGTAACCTTGCCATGATTTAAAGCCATTCACTACTTGCTATTTGTATGAAATAAGCACAGGATTGCTGCAGAAAAATACAGTTTAGCCGTTAAGCTACATCACGGATGGTCAATGCTTCAAGCCTCTGTCCACTCACAGTGGTGTGCGGGAAGGAGGATCGTGCGTTAAAATCATCACCTGCTATTTCAAGCAATTTGGCTTCAGGCACAGCCTTGTCTCTGGACAAGATCTGAAGCACCCTACAACTTGCAGCATTACAAAAGTGCTTCAGCTGGGACTGAGCTCCTGAGAAAACCTGACCCAGCAGGGGAAGCTGAGTACACTTTCCTCTCTAGCTTAACATTTCTGTTCCTTATCACTAAAATGAGAAGAAAAAAAAAAAGTTCTTCCTCCTCCTGACTTCTCTATTTTGATGGCACAGTCATTTTTTCCTCCCAATGTCATTAAATCTTCCGTCATCTGGGGCACTCTCTTGTCTAAGGCAGCAGACAATGCTCTACTACAAATAACAGACGCCGACACTGTAATGAATTTCAATCATGGCAGAGATCTTGGATGTGAATAAGCAGTCTGGGGCTTAGTTTTATGCCACAGGCAAAGGCAATAGCTTCATCACCACAGCATCTCCTCGTAACCCGATGGCACCTTAGGCTCTAATTAAGACTGAGACATTACTGCTATCCTGGGAGGAATCTAGAGCTTCAAATGAGCCCTGACCCCTGCTCCAGTGAGCGCTGGTTAAATCACCGCTTCCAGTTGCTTTTCTTTCCATTGGAAAGAGCACGTAGAGTTTGAGGGACTCTGGAAAGGAGCAAGCCAGGCTCCAGAGAGTGATAATCGCCCATAACTCCTTGATGTTTGATTTACCCTACACAGAGACAAAAGATTTGCAGTGGCCCAGGACTATTTGCATATGCTGCCAGCCTGTTCTTCCTAAACTAGTTCTTCCTACTTTTTAAAGAAAGATTGGAAAATGTTTTTTTCTGGCCTTCGTTAGCAAGCACATATTAATACCCAAAGAAAACAAGGTGAGCATCAGCCTTGGCTCAGGACAGATAACAAACAGAAAGCAACTTCCTTTCCTTCGTGTTTAGACAGGAAAAGGGTCCCAAAGGAAACGGAAGAGATACTCTGGGCTTTTTCTCTGTCATGACATGACCTTGGCATGGACAGGCTGTGGCACTCGATAGCAAGCTCTTTTGGTGCATTTATCGCTGTGTTTCCTCAGGCCAACCCTTCCTCCTTGCGTCCTTCCAACACTGCCACAGTAGATTACAATGAAATGAATGAAACTAACGCAACAGGACACCACTTCTCGGCTGTTCCCAGTGCCTGGATTCAGTGGAATATTTGAATGAAATTTGCAGCTTTTCTCCAGCCAGGTCTCAGGGGTAGCACCAAAACCCTGTTTCCACCCCATGACAAAGAAGATGGCTGTAGGGATTTTCTCATAAACAAGGTTTTCTCTGTCAACCTCCTCCTTGGGCTGAGGTCACTGGGGACTTGATTTGCGTCTGGGCACCTCAGCAGCACTGGAATGCTTCAAGCTGGAGAGAAGTCAAAGTGGGACAACATGGGTGATTAAGTGGCTGGAAGGATTGACTTATGAGGAAAAAAAATGAAGGAGCTAAATATGTATAGTTTGGCTGGCGGACAGCAAAGGAGGACAACTGTCTCCTGACTAGCTGACAGGCATAAATGTCGGGGAGGGGGAGGAATTGTTTAGGTTAGCCCAACAGGGGAATAACGAGGAATCACAAGATGGGATTAAGAAATGGAAAATGAACTCTGAATATCAGGGGAAACATTCTTAGCAGTGAGATCTAACCTACTGGATTGTGGAACATCCTCCCCAGGGACTGTGGTGGAAACCCTGCTCTTTAAGACATTTAAAAATGGACTAAAGCACGGTCTGTTGGGAATAATCCTTTGACTAGAGATGGACAAGATCCGGGCAGGGTGTTCCCTGCAAGAAGCACATCATGTGATGCTGAGCACGCATGCACCATGGGAAGGTGCTCAGAGAGCACACGCAGGCCCTTTGCCCAAATCCGAGAAAAATCCAGGCATGGACTAGGCTTTAAGGTTTGCTCTTCATGGCTGGGAGTAGCCCCACTGCGAGGGTCTGCAAGAAGAGTTGCTCACGTTCTTCCTTCTCTCCCAGACACTTGAAAATGAGGGAAAGTCAAGATATAAGGGTGGGCATCTTGTCTGGGGAACACTGTTAGGAGTTTACACTAACAGGACTTTTATATGCTGTGCCCAGAGTTTGGACACACACCTCTTCCAGATTCCTGGCAAACTGTGGAAATAACACCATAGATCTTCGTTATCAGGGAGGCTCTAACATCTGTGATAGACAGCCAATTATCACACATGTTGGACTAGCCTGAGCTTCAAACCGGCCAGAAGAGTTATTTATGACCTAAAAATCCATGCCAAGGGCCTGTTACATCTCTAATCTCATAAAAACAAAATGAACAAGCCAAACAAAAAAACCCAACACCCCCCCCCCAAAAAAAACCAAACAAACAAACAAAGAAACAATCAAAAAAGAGAGCTCCACTGAGGAGGAGCTGGAGTAAAAGTGAAACACACCAACATGAGGTTAAACAGCACCAACAGTCTTAATCTTTCCTTATTAACCTGGAATAACCTCAGCTGCTCCAAAGGCTTAAACAGCCCAGAACGTGTAGGACAGCACAGAGTCGGGGGAACATAGAGCTCACGCAGACCGGTGCACTCAGCACAGAGTATGGAGTACCTTGAGAAGGTAATAAGTAGGATCCAAGGAGGGGATAGCCATGTTACAGCAGCATTGTGCCTGAGCTCATAAACCTTTCCTTTTGCACCCACACTGATGTGAGTCGAGCACAGTTTGGTCCATTTTTGCTTGAGGATCTCTGTATGATCCCTCCTGGTGAGAGCAATCCAGACTGGAGCTCGTGTCTTCTTCCTGCCAACAGAGAAAGGGAGAAAAGGTTGAGAGCACATGAGGTGAAAAACAGTGGTTTCACAGAGACACCAGAGGCCATTTAGACATGTTTGTCATCTGCATAAAAATTAATATGAAAATGTGGTGATAATTAAGGCAGATGTACTGGCACCAACAATGCAGTGCGATGCTTTTGTTGTCTCTTGGCAGCAGACACTTAGAGAGCATCTTTGGCCTCAGTAGTAGCACTGGGTTTTGACAGATACAGACAGTGAATTTTAGAATCACAGAATCATGGAATAATCTAGGTTGGAAAGGACCTCCAGAGGTCTCTAGTCCATCCTCTTGCTCAAAGCAGCATCAGCTAGGAGATCAGACCAGGTTGCTCAGGGCTTTATCCAGCATGATCTTGAAAACCTCCAAGGATGAACAAAACCCATTGTCATCCTCTCCCTATGCAGCAAGTGCTCCAGCCCCCAACCATGTTGGTGGCCTCTGCTGAACTCACTCCAGTTTATGAATGTCTTTCCTGTACTGGGAGAGCCCCAAAACTGGACACATTCTCTAGATGACGCCTAACAAATGCTGAGTAAAGGAGTATTTTAGGCATTAGATTCAGAAACATCTCCAAACACCAGCTCCCTGCAATGTGTCCACGCAAAACTGAGAAGAATGATGATGACAAGCATGGAGGGAAGGACTTTACACTCACCAAGGAGTGTATTTTCTTATCTCATACTTTCTTATCCTTTACGTACACAGACGTACCTCTGGGTGTACCTTGCAGCCATGTAGACTCCCAGGTGACCCATAGAGGTTTGTTCTTCTCCTTGCTCTGCACAGGACAGCATCTGCCCTGCATGGGATTCCTTCACCTGACCATTTCTGATCATCTCTTTTGGGTTTTCAAACCAGAAGTTACATCCCATGTTTACATCTATGAGGGCACACACCAGAGCAGCAAAATCAGGATCAGAACCTAAACAACTTCAAATATCCACAAAAAAACAGAACTAGAAGAGATTTTGCCAGGTCATCCAGTCCGTTCTTCTTCTCCCTCATAGGATCAGTTCTACCAAAAGACATTTGCTTAACATAACTAACCTCACCCTTGCAAACCCTCTCCTCCTGGCCAACCCAAATGTCTTGCTCCTGATGCTTCCTTGATGAAAATGTGTTGTCTGTTCTCCTGCAGTGGACTCAAGGAGCAGGTTCTTCTCTTCCTTTCCACAGCACCCTTTTACATACTTGTAGTCTCTCAGCAAATCTCTCTGCAATCATCTCTCCTCTAGACTAAACAATCCCAACTCTTGCAGTCCTTCCTTGGAGGTCATGTTTTCTGGACCTCTGATCATTCTTGCTGCTCTCCCCTGGACCTTATCCAGTTGGCCTTCATCTATCTTGAAATGCCTTGTACCGGACACACGGGCTCCAGCTGAAGCCTTTTGGGACTTCTCAGATCAGAGATCTCAGTTCAGCCCATTAGAGAGGAAGACTTAAGTTACTAAGTCTGGATATGGTTCCGAATCCACATTTCCTCCGTGCTTAGGATGGCTCTGTTGTTCCCACAAGGGACCGTGTCCGGAATGCAAATATCTGAAACACTAAAATATTTGAGACCCAGTCCTGGACACTGAAGAACGATGGCGTAGAAACTCTTCCTGACTACAGTTCCTCCAAGCACAGCACATCTGGTGACTTTCCACCTCTATGTTGTGGTGCAGGACTTGTTGGGGTGGAAAGAAGAGAATTCTGCTGTACCCAAATATCTCTCTCTTGTTCACAAATGTCTTAACACATGTCCTTTTTGCTGCCTAGCACTGCAGCTGCAGAAGCCGATCTGCATGCTAGATGGGAAAAGAAGTTAAAATAAAATCAATATAACTAAAAAGATGTTTCCATTTCCCTTAATCAATAACAAGAATTGTTCTTAGAAGAGAAACTGTTTCCCAAAAAGGAACCCATCTATTAAAGACAACAAAATTTCTCCAATTGACACTAATTGATGATTAAACACATTACAGCAATCTAGTCCGTCCTCCACAGAATCAATGAAATGCAAAAATGAACAAAGAGCTTAAAGGATGAAACATGAGATTTCTGTAATCCTTTCAGCTGCACTCATTTAAAGTGCTTAACAGGAGAAAAATTACACTCACATGCAGACACACATTTTTTGCCTTGGCAGAGCATTGGCATTTCTTTTTAGTTGTATTTATTATTAAAGCAAAGTAAACAATTTGTTGTAAACAACAATTTGATTTGTTTTGCTTTTCTCTCTCCACTTACAAATTAACAGGTCATGAAATGCACTCATTTGTTTTATTTGTAATTAATAGCTTCTAAATCCTTGGCTGGTTTCAGCACTTCATAGCTGCAGCTGTACATCTGTGCACTTCCAGCACTATTCTGGTCTCCTTGGAGCGGTGCTCACTGAAAATGGAGGAATCCAGGGATAACCAGGATTAAAAAGCAATTTTAGATGCATATATTTTTGTTGACAAAACCCCCAACCCCACTTGCCAGTCCTTGTGCATGTTTTTTGTGAGCTGGTAAATGCTGCAGTGACTGATACACCATGTGATACAACTGTCACCCAAGTCCAGCAGGTCCTGGAAGCGTGGTCTGTAATCCTGGCGCTCCCCACGGGGGTCAAAGCTGTGCTATCAAGGGTGATACTGATCTCACTAAGAGCTGGCTTGAGGCATCGCTACGTGATGCTGCGTGGACAAGCATTGCTTCCTTTCTGACGGGGGAAATAATCCTCTCCACCTCCTTCCCCTCCCCTTTGGCCACCTTCTGCTCATCTCTTCTGCTTCCATTTCTGGGGACTCACTGGGTGCGTGAAGCAATGGGTCCCCTCCTTACCCCAGCTGGGGCCTTCAAAGAGTGCTATGACACTGCAAAACAGTGCACAGCCACCTGGCATGAGCTGTTAATGAACCATCTCATTTACCCAAGCATAGATTAATCTCCGATTCCCGCACACCTGGAATGAGACCTTGGTGCCCAGAGACCACATCTAGCCCATCTTTAAGAGCCAGGTCAATGTTTCTTGGCCCAGCTCTGCTGACAAAAAGTCCCTCCACTCCTGGGCTCAGTGGCTGTCCTATGTTGGTACAACTCACAGGAGCATTTACACCAGCTCTGACCGTCCAGCCCAGCCTGGCCATGCCCTCTTCCCCCAAGGCAGGGTCAAGGTATCACATGTGCATTTCCATCCTCAACCCATGCAGCTTTCTCTTGAGTTTACCACTTGCTTCCAAAGCATTTGCTGGGGGAAACGCAAGAGTTTCATTTCCAGCTGGGATGATGCACAGAGCTCAAGGGTCAAAGCCTGCGGCTAGTTGGCAAACGGGGAGTAGTCTAGCAAATAACTGCCCCATTAACATCTTAGCCAAAGCATAACCATCTTTCTGGATAAAGAGAAGGGGTGGGGAGGGGATCTTGGACTTGTGTGTTGAGGATTCGTCCTATGACTTACCTGAAACTCCCTAGACCATGAGTCATGAGAGTCCTGAAGTGGAACAATGCATTTCCCAACATTTGGAGAAAAGCATGGTAAGGCTGTGCCAATATTTTAACAGGAGAAGTGATTTCACTCAGGTAGCTATACACAGGCTAGTTCAAAATTAATCCTTGCTCCTTTTCTTCAGTCAATGGAGACAAGCAGGCACTTCCAAACAGCAATCATCCCACTGTAAGACAGATGTCTAACATAGATTAGATGATTCAGCTGCTGGAGGGCTGATCTCGCTCCATTGACTGCAGAACAAACCTTGGCAGCTAGTTTGGATCAGACAGCAAACTGTTATTTGGTTAAAATTAGGCCGGGTGACACCACTCCCCCTCACAAAATAATTACATTTACAACAAATGTCAGTCAATGTTTTTCATGGGAAATAGGCCTGATCTCATTTTCTGACAAAATTATGAGTTCTGTTCATCAAAGAGTCTCTTACAGGCATAATACAAACTTTCATGTGGTGCATGACTTAACATTGCACAACCTTCTGCTTGAAAATTTTCTGTTACACTATAGAAATAAAACACACATTCAATAGATTGGGACTGGCTGGCTTGCGGAAGCTGGGAGGTATTATTCAGTGAGACAGTATCTCCGATGGTTGTCAGGATCTACTGCCTTGCCCAGAGGTGGTCAACATTGTCATCATCTTTCATGAAAGTAAATATATTACTTGCAGCTGATGTAAGCTGTTTAGGTCACAGAAGCTGGCAAAGTGGCAAGTAATGAGGAGGGCAGGGCACTCAGCTCCATCAGGACTATCAAGTTGCTGACGTGCTTCAGCTCAAATATATATTTTAGGTAGCAAAATGCCATGTTACATGCAGATGACAAGAAGCATCCACCATACCCATAGGGCAGAGAACTGTGATCTGAAGGAGAGTGATTTTTTGAGAAGGACTTGAATGTTAGAATGGGCAAGAAAGTCAACTTGATTTCCCTAAAAGGTGATGGGGAATAGGAGAAAAGAAGAGTTTCTATGTCTGCAGAAACCACAGACAAGACAGATACTGAAATACCATGTACAGTTTGCAATACATATTGTAGAAAAGATGTTTAAAAGCTAGATAGAGCTAAGGAAAAAGCCACAGAAATTATCTGAGAGCAAGAGAAAATGCTGTGGTGGAAGACCTTGAAAGCTCAATCTAATTAAAAAGGATTAAGATATTAAGAATGGGATTCATCCCACCTGCATTTAGGAGTTTAAAAGGCTGGAGGCAGCCCAGGCTGGACATTTGGCTTCCTCAAGAATCAATGGAGAGTGAATGCCATTTCCGAAAAGCAGGTCATCTTTGGAGGAGACGAATCATTTTGTGGAAGAGCCAGGTCTCTGAGGAGATCAGCTAACCACTTCTGACCTTAACTTCACAGAATTTATGACAGAAAACAGCAGCTTTAGGACTATGTTAGCATATCCAAGTCCTTTGTAACAAACAATTACCCAAATTCAACCTACCCTGTCTCCCTTCTCCAGTCAGAGGAGCGCCAGACATCCCGTGAGAGCCCCTGCAAGGTTCATTCACCAGCACTTTGTGATACAGGTTACAGAAAAGGATGTGTCTGCATGGGGAAAAGGGGCGGGGAGGGGGGGGAGAGAGAGAGATTCATGTATATATATTAAAGTAGGAAGCCCACGTCTATCTTGTGCCATCCTTACAGTATCTTTGGCCCTAACCCATCTGATTGCCCTCCCAGCCATCAGTGAGAAATACTCCTCCCTCACCCCAACATGCTGTTGTTGCATCACCTCACCCATTCACCCAAAATCTTGCTCACCATGAGGGCAATGAGCAGCGGCAGGCCAAGTGTCACTTTGCAGGCTGGTTTCCAGTCCCCAGGCAGATGTCTACTGGATCTTCTCTGAAGGGTTCTCAGCCCAACCCAGCTCAGCATTTTGGTTCCATTGACAAATTCAGCACATTTCTCCAAGAAAGTCCTCTGCAACAGTCTTCCAGCAGAGCTCTTAGCTGTATCTCACAGACAAGATTTCATCTTCCAAAGCAGAGCTCTGGATCAGTAGTGCTTCTCACAACAGAGTCCTCAGTGAAGAAAAAAAGATTGTGTAACTCTACTTAACACATGATGAAATGGTCTTCCCTCTACAAGCCCCTACAAGGGGCCATCAGCTCCCCCAAACACAAATTCTCTTTACTTATAGTGACTCCCCAAGAGAAACAAGGACTTGTGAGTGGACAATCTCTGTAAGCAAAGCTCCCCATCAAACTATAGACCTTTTTCACCACTGGAGGAGTAAGGAACTATTTTCTTTTTCATCCTCCATCCTACAGGCACTTCTGCATTACCTACATTGACCAGGAAGACCCTTCTCCCAGAAGGCTCCATGTTCATCCAACTTTGGGCAAAGCTGTCAGATAATGAGAGGCTCTGGTCTGTCTTGGCAAGACTGGCTTTTAAGCGGTGTTGTCCAATAATGGAGACCACATGATCCATCTCCAAGTCCAAACCACCACGCTTCAGACTATCGTGGTTGACCTGAGCAAGAACCCAGCAAAATAAATAGAGCACTGTGAAAGCTCTGCCATGGGAACGCCTTATAGCAAGCACGTATGCACACGTACCCTTGCTGGAACGAAGGACCCACATTTCAGGAGAAACAGGGAGGGCTCTGGAGCCAAACCGATAACTTGGCTTCTCTCTTTTTTTTCTTTTTTTCTGCCAAGCTGAGACAACCCAGTGCTTTTCAGTCTGGAGCAAAGAGGGGAGGGAGAGTAGTAGGTGCTCTTACCCACCGTGTGGTATCAATAGGTTGGTGGTAAAAAGCCTCTTGCTGCCAAGGAACACTAGAAATAACAGTGTCAAACATGTCTTTGTGAGCAATTAAGGTAAATATAAACACACACACACACTTACTAAGATGAGAAACATTAAAATATATATATATTGGCCTCCTGCTTCTCATCCACTCTTCCCTAGGCCAGGATTAGAAACAGATTGAAGTAGCCTGAGAAAAAACATACGTGTGTCCTAATTCTCTCATTAAGCAGTAGGTGGTTCATCTTGCCATGTGTTTGATATCACGGGGTTTGCTTCTCCCCATCTCTTTTGATGTGTCGTCACTCCCCACCCACCGCAAGAGAATTTCCCAGTGAACTTCACGCCTGCACGGTCCTTCCCCCTCCCTGCCCACCCTGGTTAGCCTCGCTAGAGTAGCACAGGGCCTCCTTATGCAAAGTTTGCTATGTGCACACACAAAACTGCAGGAAAAGACCTGTGCCTGGTCCTGCTCATAAAATACGCGCAGACTATGCGACCACTCAGGCAAATGAAGGTGAGGCAGCTCCAACTGAAAAGGCAGGAAAATTTGCCGAGCCTATTGCAGAAAGAGGTGTTGGGAATCAATAACCGTTTTGCTCATCTGTATGAGGTAATACCAGAATTTTATTAGTATAACTTGGAATTAGGGATAATTTTTAACTGAGGAAAGAGTTGAAAACCGTCTTTCCCATCTACCTTTCCCCAAGAATGTGATTACCCAAAGAAATCTATTTCTGCTTTCAGTTTTTCACCAAGGTCCAAATAAAACTCCAAGGTGCAAAAGGAGAATGAAAGAAAATCAGCACGAGTTTAACAATTACAAACCATGACGACAAAATGCAAAACACCATGCCGTCAATACGAACATTTTTTTTACACATCTCTGCCTATGTTTTCAACAAAACCAAACAAACAGATGATTTCTGGTGCACAGAGAGTAAATGACCTTTCTAATTCCTGCAAGAAAAACCTTGTCCTTCTTCTGACCAGCTCAAACCACAATATTTTACAGGCATCCCACAGAGCTTTACGTAGCACATAGACTGCCCTGTGCTAACCTCATCCCTCCCAGCGGCATATTCCAGCGTTAATCCTCTCATGTGTGCATTCAGAGGAGCAAAGTCATGTCTTGTGGGGACCAGTGCGAGGGAAACCAGTAGCTTCTAAGCACCCAGTGCTCCTCCTCCCACTCTGGTGGGCAGGAAGCGGCTGGAACCGCGGCTCTGCTCCCCACAAAGCACCAGCTGAGCCAGCAGAGGCAAGAAAATCACGTACGTCAAGGAATCCAGCAGAGATGACTTCTCTCCTGGACCTCGACCAGGGTCAAGTCTCTGATTTAAAGCCACGGACAGCTGTTTGCTTTGCTCCCTGATAGCTCGAAGGTGCTTGGGGCAGAAGCCAACCTTTTCACCCATGTTGGTCAGCACACTTGTGACCACCAAGTCGGTGAGATTTGTCCCGATCACCTCCGGAGGGGCAAGCAGCAAACGGGGCAAGCTCTGCACCCGACATGCCCTCACTGAAATCCAAAAGCCATGCCAGCCCCCCCCCCCAAAAAACATCCTTTTGCAAACATGAAACATGGCACTCAAAACCCACTAGCTGTTTAGAAAAAAAGGTAAGGCAGTGTCTTCTGCTTTAAAGTCCCTCTCCCAAGCTAATCACAATGGAACAGTTAGGAGGAGCTGGGTATTTCCAGAGGGTGATTAGCCCGCTGCTTAGGCTATCCTCTTCCCAGCCATCCCTTGGTTATACGCTTGCCCCAATGTGCTGCCCTTCCATCACATGTGCTGAGGACATTGGCCAGCCCCGCACGCCCTGCAGAGCTAACCTGGCACACGAGGGGAAGCAAAATCCCCAACGGAGCTCATTTAAGAGCGGCTGAGACCATTTCTTGTGATACAATTTGGGAAATCGGGCTTGAATGAATGGTTCCTCTTCCAGTCCCGGCCAAGACTGTGGTTTTCCAGTGAGCAGGGAGGAGGGGACACATACCTTCAGAGTTGTCTCTGTGGATGGGAATTCATCATGGTTTATTTTCTCAAGGCTCATGACTTTGACAAGTCCTTTTAAAGTCATGAGGCCTGGGAGTGGGAGGAGAAAAGAGAATGTTTTGGTGTTATTTTTGTTCAGATAGGAACAGTTAGTAAGTCATTCCGATTCCGTTAAGTGAGTGGTTATAAAGCCATAGCTCCTTGGACTTTTTCACTTGGTGAGGTTTGGAAGAAGCGGAGGGCGGTAAAGGATGTCCCCCTGCTCCAGATATCCCCCCCAAACCCACCACTTCAACTCCTGCCCACATACCCTCATGCAGACTGCAGCATTTTGGAAAATCTGAGTGAATCTGCTCTTTTTTTAGCCTGCGTGAACCTTTCTCTCTCTCTTTGACACTGGGCAAGGTGCTACAGCATCCCATGCCCTTCGTGTTGCCTCTCGCACCCAAGAGAAGTACCAGAGACAGGAGTCCTCCACTGCAGTCCTGAGCAGCAGCGTTTTGCTCTCATTTTCAGTGTGCTGGCCTGGCTGCACAAACAGCAAAGCAGAAGAAACTCAGAGCTCTGTGCTGTCACTCGGGACCTCCAGCTCCAAGCATGCAATGTAATGGTAGAAAGTTTGCAATATCTCCTGCACTATGGGAAGGAAAGATGCTGGGAGAGCAATTAAAGCTCTGCCTCCCAGGAGGGCAAATGCAATAAGCAGTGTAATGTATCCCCTCGGCTGGGAATCCTCTCGCCTCTTTCCAGCTGCCTCGGAGCGAGGTGTTAGTCCGACCCACCCGCCCAGCCAGTCCCGACAGCCAGCGGAGGGGGAGCATCACCTCCCGAGGTGTGTCACGCTCCAGGGGTGTGTAAAAGCAGGCAGGGGGAGAGGGTCTGGTCTGGCTTTGAACATTCACCTTGCAGACACCAGCCACAGTGTCAAATCTTACACACCTTCCTCATGTCAAGCCTCAGGGACATTTGCCCTGAGAAAGGGCCTCCTCGTACGAGGATACTTATAACGGACCGATCCAGGCTCTGGCTGCTCCATTAGCTGGCATCCCGTGATGTACAATATACCACCGTCTCTTCGCATATTACTCAGCATCATAGTTCCTGAGAGAATAGGCTTCCATAACCACACTAATAAATCATGACTCAATTGAAGACCGTCTCCCCCTGGGTGTATCCTGTCGCTTATTGAGCTCAGTAGAGCAGCATCTATTGACCTTGTGGACCCTGAAACAGCCTGATAGAGACTTAATGTAGCAGCTCTCAGACCTCAGCAAGCAGGGGCTGGTACATCTTTCTCTGGATCCACAGCAGCATCTGCCTACTGGTGAACGTTCAGCAGCCGGAACTGGTTACTCTCCAAATATTCACCTGCGTAAATGCGTCTCCACAGCCAACACGGGATGATTTTGTACCTCAGCCTTTCTCCTCCTGCAGTAAATCAAGGGTATGAAAAACTCAAGTTATGCCAGAGGGATGCAGTATGCATGCAGCCAGAAAAGCAGACAACCATTTGAGCCTCCTGAGCTTGCAAAACTGATCTAGCGTAAGATGTCTGCTGATATTTTGCGGGGCTTTCTACAGAGCAGAAGTAGTGGAGAAGAAGGCAGTGGGCGGGGTGAGGCGCGGCGGCGGCGGCGGGGGGGGGGC
Source organism: Pygoscelis adeliae (assembly GCF_000699105.1). NCBI lineage: Eukaryota > Metazoa > Chordata > Aves > Sphenisciformes > Spheniscidae > Pygoscelis > Pygoscelis adeliae. The sequence goes on along the minus strand of NW_008824416.1, from coordinate 775,181 downwards.
GGGTCCTCACGGCCGGGGGGGGGGGGGGGGGGGGGGGGGAAGAGAAAAAAAAAAAGCACAAGCCAGAATTTCCAACCTCAGAACTGTTTTCTTCCCATCTTTCTTTAAGGTTTATGCATGAGAGTAAATAGGAGAGTCTTTTTCCAATACATCCTCACAGGCTCTCCATACCGTGCGAAGGAGCTGATGTGAATTGGAGGAACATGTGGCAACAAAGGGGAAAAACAGGGTGCATTACCATGACCACAGGAGCATAAGAACTGCATATATTCACAGTCTGACCTTCTACAAAAGCCAGGCAAGAAAATCTCACCCAGATATTCCTGCTTCAACCACAACTTTCAGCTGATTTATGCTTAGCAAAGTCTCCCAAACCTGTTTTAAAGACCTGAAGCACCTATGGACCCACCATGACCTTAGGCTTATCGCCTCTACAATTCAACAGACAACAGCTCCCCAAGAGAAAATGCAGAAGACACAACATAGAAGCTCTAATGGATGTACCGGCAGGAAAGCTGAATGAGAGGTAGAGGTCCTGGCTTCTCATTTCCATTTCTTTTTTCAAAGCTGTGGCACTCAGCCTGAGGCAAAGCCCTCTGAACTCAACAGGAGTCTTTCCACAGTCAACGGTAGGTCCATTCATCCCACCTCCCGTCACCTACCGTCCAGAGCTCACTCTAATTCTCTATGCCAGCACTTCCCATCGTGCTGGGAAAGCTCCTTGCAGCCCCACTTAGCTCCTGAAGGTTGATTCCCGTTTTTAACAGGCCAAAACTGCAGGATGCCAACTAATTGCTTCGTGAATGACCCCAGTGTTAGGGGCTCCGCCGCCATGGCTGGGAGGCCCTTCCACACGTTTGTGGTGCCTCGCACTTCCTGACATCTGCTTCCAATTGGCGCTCCCTTTAGCTGCTGCCAGAGCTCAAATGACCTCTTACCTGTGCTAAGGTACCAGTAAGCCACGGGGCAGGCATTGCCCACAGGATTCTCACCACATCTGCTCCCTCCTCTGCCTCTCATGCTAAGCCCATACTTCATCCCAGATCCAGCATTTCAGATCCAGTGTTTCAGCTGCCATGAGATCCTTTCTTGTGCTGTCCCTCTTTTCTGCAGCCTTTATCCTCTCTTTTATAAGTAGAGGTTTTATTAATTTTTTGGGTCCTTATTTTCTTCCTCATCTCTGGCATCTCACTATGGTTCCGAGGTGCTCAGCTTCACAGGCTCTTCATGAGTTAGAACAGGGCTCTAATACCCCTCATGCAGAGGCAGCCATTCACAGCACCAGTCTCGGGCATCAGCCTGAACATTGCCATCGGCTGAAAACAGGCGCCTGCCTACCTGAGAAGTGTGAAGGTGCAGGTTTCCTCAGCCACCAACTTGGAGGCTCAGATACAACCACACGTGCCCAAGTACGCAGTCTTCCCCTTGCCTCAAACCAAGGGCAGCATACACAGGAACACAAGGCAGGGAACCGAACCACATCTCCTAGCCCTCTAACCATAAGGATGTCCTTTCTCCTGGTTTTTTGTCGCCTTGACGTAATATGCAACAAAGTCCGGCTGCTTCCCTCATCCCATTAACTCCATTTTTAAGCCATGGTCTAAAACCCAGACATTCTCTGCTGTTCTTGGTCTGTGAATGAATAGCAAACCAATTCACCATCCTGCTTCTCCTTCTTCTGACCCATCTGCTCCTCCTGTTTAGCCTCTTCGCCGTGAAGCTGAGGCAGGCTGCAATCCTGCCGCCTCCCACATTGCCAGTGCAAGCTACTGCAGAGCAGGGTCCACGTCCCGCTGAGCAGAGCTTTGGTACTCAGCCACAAAAAAGCACCATACACGTGAAAATCTGGTGCACGCAACCCCAGTAACAAACACTGAACTCCAGGTCCTGGAAGGTGGAGCCCCCCAAGCTTACAAGGTGGGACCTTCTCATCCTGCTGGAGACCAAAACTGCTTTCAGCTCCCAGGTACTGTGCAAGATTATGTTCTCATTTTAAAGGGCTGTGGGCTCTGGTGGTCAGAGTAAGGTATCATCAATCAGGGCTCCCGAGCTCCATTTGCAACCACAAATTAACCCACTATCATATTACTCAGCTGCTGTATAGTTTTGCAACGGTTATGGAGTGTCAGGCTGAATACAGGCTCTGGGAAACAGGGCTGGAGCTGGGCTTGCTCCTGGAAAGCTCAGCAGTGATCCTGCCTTGCACTTTTCCTTTAATTTGGATTTTCTGTGAACAGGAAAGTGCCTTTACCACCTCATTCACACCTCTGTCACTGACTGTCTGGGTAGCCTTGGTGAAATCACATAGCCTAGCTCAATTTTTCCATCTGGACACTTAGGATAATTGCAAAGCCCGTTTTCCTAACAAGGTGTTTCAAAATTCCCAGGTAAAAGGCACTGTGGAATTGCAAAACTGCGTGATTTTTGTGTGTTTTGAGATTAATTAGATGCCAAATATAAATCCTGCCCAGAAACTGAAAAATGAAGTGTTGCAGAACCGGGCTGGTTTCACGTTCTTCCTCCTTTTTTTATGTTTTGATTTCCTCAGTGCATGCAGAATCCAATCTGCCCAAGGAGTTTTGTTTGGGGCTCCTCTGGATCCCATCAGATCACAGCTTCTGGAGCCAGCACTAATAAATATCCTGGTGCTACAGGTCCAAGTTCCCGATGCACTGCCGCTTCAGGTCAGAGACAGACTTACAGACATCCTCATCCCAACCTGGGTCGGGATCAGATCGAAGGCTAGATATTCCGGATCAGTCCAATTTCCAGCTCCGGATCCTGAGCCAGAAGAGACTGTGGAGGGACAGTGAGAGTGGTTCATGCAGGCCTGTGGCATGGGAGCACGAGGCAGCTCCTGCAAACAGGCTGCAACCTTGATTTACCCAGCGGAGAAAGGGCAGAGGAGAGGAAAGAGAAAGCTTCAGGTCCAGCCATAGTACAGATGTCCAGTCTGTGCATGCAAAAGCAGCTTCCCAAAGCAACCCTGTGAATTGCCTGCACCTTTAGAAAGAAAACAGTGGCAATTATAGTGACAGCTGTGTTTCCCCATGAGCTCTCCCCATTGGAGGGCATCTTTGCAGCTGGGTCGATACACCCGAGCGCCTGCATCCCTCCACGCTTGCCCATCACGCATGTAGCCCCCCTCTGGGAGCGTCTGCCAAGCATCCCTGCACGGCCGCTCGCATGCAAGGCTCCTGGGGCTGACTCACTTTTCTCCACCCTACGCACTCCTCCAGCAGCGGCTGCAGCCAAAACCCTCGGAGAGCTGCCCGGCTGGGCGGCCGGCCCGCCGCGCCAGGGGAGGCTGTGGGTGCCCTTTGGCACAGCTGGCTCCGTCCGCCCTGAGCAAGCACGGTGGCTCCTCTGGTGCCCAGCAGCCCTCGGACTCCGGCTGCGTTTGCAACGGAGCATGGTTATTTTGGGGTACTAGAAGGGGGGAAAGCATGGTGAGCCAGGCCAAGGCTGTTCCTCGGCTGTTGCGGGATGGGCTGCGTCTGCTCAGCGGAGCCATGGACGAGGGGCGGTTGCCTGCAGAGGGCAGCAAGGGAGCACAGCCAAGTGTTGTGTCAGAGTCCGATGTCCAGCGCCGGAGTCCGATGTCCGGCACCAGAGTCGAGCTCCAACAGCTCTTGGATGGGTGCGATCAGGATTAGGGCGCACGTACCCCCTGTCCCATTCAGCAACCCCCCAAAGAGCCATACACACTCAAGAGACTCGCACACACCCTGCGGGGTGTGCACAAGCATGTTCAGCCTCATGTGCTCCCTAGCACATGCCAGCACATGCACACACGTGTTCTCAATAGCACCCTCAGCCACATGTGCAATCGTGCTGGGCAGCCCCTGGTCCCTTGCACTCAGGTTTGCACCAGCGGCAAAAAGCGTCACACAGAGAAGCATCATAAAAATACCACCCCCATCACATCGGTACCTGGGGAAGGCCTCACCCCAAAACACTGAGCGTGGCCGGTACAGGAGTGCCTGTATACCCCAGCAAACCTGGCCTGTGTGCGTGCGAGGTGTGTCAGGACACAGCTCCCACAGCCCCCGGCACGGCTACGCTACTGCCCACACCGAACTGCCGAGCAGACCCGCATGCAAATGCACAACCAGCAAAGGAAAGTTCATGCAGCCACAGACTGCGCTGGTGAAGCATGAAACGAGCTCATAGCTCTCAGCAGCAGCACCGTGGTCTGTCCTCTCCCATCCACCTGGGCCACAGAGAGGGGATGGGGCTACATCTTGAGCCAGGGTCAGGCTCCTCTCCCCGCAGACCCCCACCCGCCCCATCACCCCAAAGCACCAGCCACCGTGACCCACCAGCCTGGCACAAGCACTCCCAAAGCAGACAATTAACAGAACGAAATTCCCTTTTAGGCACTGCCTCAGGGTATATCAGCACGTGACACCTGCTGCTGAGTGCAGTTATCCCCTCCAGTTACCCCCCCCGGGTACTGCTCAGTGCCATTGCACTGAGTTGCTGCTCAACCCCTGCCAAACGGCTTTTTGGGAAGAAGGGTGCAGGGGCCACCCATTCAGGGGAGGCTGACCTGGCTATTCACCAAAACACCCAGCGTGATCACAGCCTGCGTAACCAAACATACGTGCGGAAAGTTGCCTGCGCAGTTCCCACTGTGCATCGTCCTGCTGCAAATACATTGATATGACCATCGCTGTCACAGCCCACCCAGGGTTTCTGCAGAGAGCAGCGTTATCTCCACCCCGCTCTACACTGAGGGCTTGTGGGACCCCAGCAGAGAACTTCAGCCCCTGCTAATCCCCGAACTCAATCCGGACACACAGACACACACACACACACACGCAATTCCAGCTGCAGGTGGTGGGAAGCCAGGTCCAAGGAAGGTGCTGGCACACAAGAGAGACCAGATCCAGCACAGCCTTTTTAGGCACTTAAATCCAAGCACATGAGCAAGCGCTTGGCTAGATTTGGACCCCAAGCTCCAGGAGAGCGTAGGGGGATTTATTCGTCGCAGCCACACTGAGCACAGCACTTGCAACCTCTGCCTCAAGAGGGGAAAAAAAAGGGGGGTGGGGGGGGAAGGGAAGAAAATTAACCCTGGCAAAGAACTCAAAGTTTAAAGACATACAAGGAGAGCCTTGCTCCCTGCCAACCCCAGCCCCTGGGGTTGGGAATCAGAGTTCAGCTGATTATAAACCTTTGAAGCGAGGCTGTAAGGCAGAGGGTGGTGGTTTTGGCACAGCCTTCCCCGAGCCTGAAGCCCCGCAGCCGGGCGGCTGTGTGATGGGGAAGCAGGTGCACAGGGAGAGAGGGGACAGAGGAGAGAGGAGGGCGCAGGCTGGGCAAAAGGATTGAAGGCAAAGCAGCCCTGGTCCTCAGGGAGATCCCGACCTCGGTGCAGGAGCATCCCCAGGGATGCCAACCCGCTGGCTGCATCATCTCCCTTTCCACCTACCTGCAGGACCGATCAGGAATCACCGGCATCTCCCACGTCCGAGACGATCACACACGGGGCAAGTATCAGGGAAGGAAGATCCCAGCTTGGAGCTGAGAGCTATATTGCATGTCAGCTTGTCAGGGCTTGTGTGCTCAGCTGCGAGCGGGTGAACACAGCCCTACACGTCTGACCACAGCCCCAGGTAGGGAAGCAGGTGGCCGGAGGAGAGGAAAGAGCCTGAACGGGGCTGCTGTGCTGTGCGAGACCACGAGCACTGAGCTAACAAACAGCTTCCCAAGGGTGCCAGCAGTGCCCGAGCATCTCTGTAGCACTGAAGCACGGGGAGGTTTCATCAGCGCTGGCTCCAGCATCTCACAGGGGTGAACGGGCGCACAGCCATCTAGGTCTGCTGTGAAGAACTTCCATGCACATCTTATTGAATAAGTAACGTGCAAGTGCTATTCTAGGAAGACCTGCTGGCATCTTGCTTCTGCCAGCAAGAAGGGTGTTGGGACATCTGTCCTCTTCCTGCATCTATGTGGATGGAGCAGGAGCATCCCCAAGGACGCATTTGGGAGCCACGCTGCTGCCTGCCTGGTGCTGACTTCCCCAGTGCAGCTCCCTCCCGGGTGCTGGAGCATCCCTGAACATCCTCACACAAAACTTCAGCCGTGAAAAAAGAGGATACACGCAGGGTTTGGCAACCTCTGCATGGGCAGATGGTGGCCTGACACGTTCTTTAGTGCCTCGAGCTCTCCCTTGCATGGCCAGAGTGAGGTGGGACTGGGCTGCCCACAGAGGAAGTGTGGCAGCAGGTCCTGCAAATGCCCTGGACTTGGGGTCACATCCATGATCGCCCACTTCAGGCACAGGTTGACGTGCCAGCTGCACCTCCGTTTCTCCTCTGCAAAATGCTGCTGGCTCCCGGTGCTCTGGTGAGGAGTCTGTGCAAATTTGGGCAATCTCTAATGGTCAGGATCACTTGTGGAGCCCCAGGTGGACAGAGCTGGGACCAGACAGTGGCCTAAAACCAGCGACCCACAGCCGCTTTTAGTCAACAAGAAGAAAACCAGTTATTAAACAGCTGCTCATGAAGTGAACACCATCCCTTTGATCCACAAAGTGCAGCGATACTACCACGCCTGTGACCGTGTCGTTTAAGACAGGAGCATCATACACACCAAAAGGAGCAAAATCAAAGCCACACAACCACAGTTCAGCTTGGGGTTTCCCAGCTTTTGCAGCCTGGACTTTGCGGCTACACTAATACCTTATTTTAACATGTCTTTGAGAGGTTTGTTTTCCTAAAAAACAAACAACTTCAAGAATGTTGGGGCACCATAATATTCCCCAGGTTCCTGGGCAGGACTTGGGGTCATTGCTTGGCTCGTGGACATGCGCTGAGCTGTGATAGGCATTAGGAGACCCGTACCATAAGGGCGCGAGATGCATTGCCAGATGGGTTCATGGTCACGGGATGCTCTAGCAGCTGCAAGGGTAGACAAAGCAGAGGGCTTGGAGGTGAAGGGCTGCCTGCAATCTCCTTGGGCACTGGTGGGAGGGGCCAAAGGTATCTGGGCAAAGGTAATAACAGCAGGGATGACCCAGAGAAAACCTTGCTGGAAAGAGCATAACCAGGGAAATCAGATGTTTATGTACTTTTGTTCCAGAGGATGAATCTGTTCATACTGTCTTTGCACCTTCATACTTACAATTAGCCCATGATATTTCAATCTAGAGCCAAGCTCCTAAGCAGAGAATTTCACTTAGCACTTAAGCTGAGGAACGTTGAAGCCAGGCTGATTAGCTGAGTTTCAGTTTTATTTACAGTGACATGAAATGCAATTGATGGTGCTGTTCCATCAAAGGGACCAAAGGAGACCCTCTGCACGTGCATGCTGTCAGGCATAGGACAAGTCTCCACTGCATTATTGCCTCTCTCATGCAAAGAAAGAGGATGGATTCAGGTTGTCCCCTTCCATTTTCAACATCCTGAGAGGAACTGCTGCATCAGTGCCCTTCATCAGTGCAGACATTTGGCTTCAGCACTCGCATTAACCCCTGAGGCTGAGCCTGTCCCATAGCAGGAGATCTATAAAAATACAGACAGAGCCGGTGTGGCCTTCTTTCCATGTACGTGGTTCAGCCAGCCCTGGAATATTTTCCCAGCTCAACGGTAGCACCCAGACAGTAAATAAACCACAAACTGCAAAGTGAGAGCAAGCCTTGGAGTCACGCTGGAGGGACGACTGGCACTTCCGAACTGGGCAGCAGGGAGAGCTTGACTGATATTTTGGGGTCATGGAAACACCACTGCACGTTCCCTCTGTTTAGGTGTCTGCACCGCAGGGCTGACCACGTCTAATGTCTGGTTTCCCCTCTCTTTTAATAGACAGAGAAACCAGCTGGCTCTGTGAACCTGCCCAGGTTACCAGATCCGCCGCAGAGCTCCTCTGTTTGGTCACCGCTGTCCCCTGCTGCCTGCTCCTTTCCCCCTCTCCGAGCTGGATGTGAAGAGCTGGGAATGTGTGCCCGGGGCTCAGCGTCTTCCCTGGCCACATCGTGGGTTCATGCGAAAACCAGACCCTGGTGCACATGTTGCATTTGGCCAAGTCACCCTCAGGTGCAAACACAACATAAAGATTTCGCCATTAAACCATTGTTTGGTCCAGGCAGATCAACGAATTTAATCTATCCTGTTGTAATCCTTCCCAAGCACAGGAGCAGGTCCTCAGCATGGCTAAGTCTGCAGAGCTTTCCTAAGGGAAAAAATAGGAATTTACAGCCTGCTGGAAAGCCATTTCTGGTAGGTTTGTGCAAGTTCAGGTGACTAAATTGTGGGGTGCTGGGGGAGACAAAAGGACCGCCAGGCCAGCAACAGGAGCTGGGGCATCAACACACACCTTGCCTGCTGGGAGCATCCAGCAGCCAAGCTGGTTTGCATCTGCCAGTGGAGAAGCTCTGGAGCACCTACCTGATCCAGCTGCCTCGGGGAACACGACATGGGGGTGAGCATCTCCAGTGCCACTAATCACCTTTTTCTGCTCAGACACCGACTGCCCCAGCAGCAGCAGCATCTTCTCGCCCACCGTCTCCTGGATTTCCACCAGCCCATGTGAATCAAGCCCAGTCTCTCTCTGCCTTTCCACTCTACTGATAACTCAGAGATAAATAAACCAGGTTTGGCAAATCCACCTTTTCCCATAACATTAAAAAAACAAAAGCTCAGATAACTCAAAAGCCTGGAAGAAGTATAAATTGCAACAAGAACAAGGCAGCACAAGGAGCAAGCTGGAGCTCTTGATAACCCAAACCCTTACAAATAACGAGTCTTTTGCCCCAGCTCCCACACCTCCCCCCACAAAGCAGATGCGTTGGACACATCTCCCAAAAACAGCCACTCCACCAAAGATTTAAGGTCCAAAGGGGCCAAGTTACCTGATGACAGGTCCCATCACAAAGTTGTGAAAGAGAGGAAAAAATTGAGTGTGATCTACGAATGCAGAAATTTCTGAGGAAGATGAACTCTCCTCGGTGATTTCTCCACCAACAAGATGTATAAGGGAAATCTGGGCAGAGTTTTTATGTCCCATATTTTTAAAAGGATGGTGCATTAATGAATGACTGTGAGGAAAACACGCAGAGAAATGACTCAGAGTCTGAAGCAGCAAGAGGCTTCATGAGCTCAATAATTTTCTCTTAGCTTATCAAAAAAAGAAGATCGCGAGCTGATTTGATTACATTGCGTAAGCCTCTTCGCAAGGAGCAAAATCTGGGTCCTAGAGGGCTCTTTAGCCTGGTGGTGAAAGGCAGAACAAGAATTAATAGCTGAGAGTCAGACAAATTACAAGTGGAAATAAACAGTGAGGGTGATTAACCAGACGAACCGCTGAGGGAAGCGGTGGATTCTCCGCCGCCTGATTTCTTCAAGATGGGATGCTTTCCTGGAAGACGTGCTTTTGCTGAATTCACATGGCAGGGAACGATGCACAGGTAAAAGGATGAAATTTAAGGCCTATACTGAGGAGGTGACACAGGATGATCTAATGTCCCTTCTTGGTCATAAACATGATGGATCTAGAAGTCTGTGAAAGTTGGCAGAGGCGCATTTCCCCAGTCTGCCCCTGCACATGTAATGCTTGCTCGATTTAATAAAACCTTGTATTAAGAACATCTCACTAATTTTCTGTGACAGCAGTTCTTTCAAGAGCAGACATTGCCCAAATGGTAACAAAACCCTTCTTCATATCCCAATCACCCCCCAAAAACCAGTGTGATGTCTCAGATGAGACTGGCCCAGGGAACCACTTGAGACTCAAAATGACTTATTCCTCTTTCCGCTAAGAAAAACAAAACAGGAAATGGAGCAAAGCAAAAATAAATTTTAAAAAGGGAGAAACCTCACCACTGGACATTAGCAGAGTGCCATCCCAGCTAGTTTAGCCAAAACACAGATTTCTGCTATTTGAGGTAAATCGGTGGGTGTTTCGGGAGCTAGCACCGTTGAAGATGGGGGCTGACAGCCCCGTGAACACTGGGAGAGAACAACTAAACTTTAAAAGTGATCGAGGCCACTTCCTTTTCCCCAGACAATGAAGAGCAACTCCTGAACACAGCTTTGTAAATATATTTACGTTATAGTAAATTCGTTTTGGTCTTATCTCAGGCTGGTTCAACTTCATGAGTGTCAGAGGTTTTGCATTGCTGTGGGAGCAATTTAAGACTGAAGGGGTTTTCGGGAGGGAGGATACAGAGCCAAAGGTGGCAGTCACTTGCAGCAATGTAACCCTCAGACCGAAACCGGGCAAGAACAAGTCAGATTTACTGAGTGTGACTGAGATTTAAGTGAGCGCAACACCACCGTGGAGTTGTGCCATCCATAAACCGGAGGCAATGAATCATCGCTGCTGAACACAGGAACTCACTTTGACAAAACTTCCTATCCCCCCCCACCCATCAGACCACCGGATTATTTTCTCTTAACATCATGTTACTCAATAAAAAGATTTTTAGGGACTTTAACTCACTCGAGCTGAAATTCCCATAACTTGTGCATTGTAAAAAAAAATCCTCTGAAAACCTTATGTTAGATCTTAACAAGGCATGGCTTCTTGCTTGCCTGTACCACAGGGATGATTCCCTCTAAGAAGTGAGACCAGGTGAGCATGTCCCTAAGGTGACTTGATAGTACCCCATTAAAAAAAGGAAACCAACATTAGCTCCCAGTAATCCTGGAATTAAATTATACCTTGAGAGCAGGATGCTTTGCTTTCTCCTGTGCTGCCCGTCTTCAAAAGGATTGAGGGAAGGTTGAGAAACCCACTGTGGGTTCTTCTGCATCCGGTTGAAATATGGTGGTCTGATGGGTTTTTTGTATTTTATTAATGGAAAACTCCACAATGGCATTTAAAATGCAAATTGTCAACAGGTCAATGTAAATACAAAGTGCATTTATGCAGGGCTCATGGAGCAGGTCTGGAAGGACTTCAGGCCCAGTTTCCCCTCACTTCCCAATTTTATTATCTTACAAGTAGAAACAGACCCCAATAGGCCTCATGGATTTCATGTTCATTTGTGAGTTCAGGGTCACAACATCTAAATTTCACGCTGCTGACTTTCAGAGTTGGATGTTACCAGAGCAGGATGTTAATCCACTGAACGCAAGGCACGAGAGGGGGGGCTTGATACCAAACTGCTGCCAGGGAATCACCAGTCACAGTCACTTTGCCCCTTCCAAAACCTGCTCCATCCCCTGCAAATGAGCACCTGCAGGAGCAGGAACTGCTGGGCTATCCCACAGGGCAAAGAGGGCAACTGAGGCACTAAGCAGCTCAGCAGTACCTAGGCAAATCCTGACAGGTAGGACATGAGTCCCGTGCGTGCCCTGTGTGTAGGTGCACGGAAGACACGTGCACATCTTTGCACGTAAATGCACATTTGTGCCCTGCCTTGTGGTGGGCTAAATCAGAAACACCCATGGTCATGGGATGTTATCTGCACAAAAATAGAGACTGTTTAGAAGAAACCCAGCAGGAGAGACAGAGGAAAGTGCAGCAGTTAGCAATTCAAACTCAATTTCGAAGGAATCACAGAATAAATGAGTAGAAGAGACCTGTGGTGGTCACTTCATCCCACTACCTGCCCCAAGCAGAAGGGACAATGGCTCAGCAACATGCCACAGAAGATGGTGAACTTGGGGGTGTGGGAGGAAGACTCATAGGATTCACTGCTGAGTTACTCCTTGGGGTCTCTTAGCTGCCTTATCAGCACTAGTAGATAACGACACGCTTGCTGAAACTCTCCTGGGTGACTCGGGCAAGTCCAATATTTCAAGCCCTGTAAACCCTAATGAGTTGATCTCGAGGGGGCTTTCCTATAAATTGACCTTACCTAGCAGGTCAGCTTTAACAGGAGGATGGCTCTGTGGTCTCTCTGGGTACGGTTTTTCTAGCTTTTTGTGGACAAACACTGATTAATTTTATGAGAGTAATCTGACACGTTCATTTACTCAGTCCAGATTTGGCCATGAGGCCCCTTCACTGCCCCATTGAGTGTATTCACCCAGTGATTACTATCCATCAGAGGAAATGTTCTGCTTTATTAATAGATGCAGTAATGTCTGTCTTAATGAGACTCCTTCAAAAGCAATTCCAGTACTCATGGACTTCTGTTTTTAAATAAACTTCTGCAGAAGAAGCTGGCGGCTCAGACCAGCCAGAGACCGAGCTTTGGGCTGGTTGCTTCTGGGATGCCAGAAGTGCTGCTGTAGTGTCCGGCCCTGTGACGTGATGGGAGCCCAGGACACCCACAACACCCTCCACAGGGCTCGGGATGAGGCTCTGCGTTTTGGTGGTCTGCAGCCCAACTCTTGGAGTCAGACAAGCTTAACCAGCAGCACTGCTGGCCATACGTCATCGCTCCCTCACCTTTTCAACCCATATCCCTCCTTCCCTAAAATGCTTTGCAAGCCACAATTCCAAGAGAGAGAGATCTACTTTGAGAGCTCCAGAAGAGGACAAGATGAGCTGATGTAGAGCATCTTCATTGGTGACTACAAAAGAATCCTAATGCTCCAGCAGGCCAGGACCTCCCAAACCAACCTGTAGTCCTAACCTGAGGTTTAGCCAGAAAAGAGGTTCAGTCTACACCTACCCCATTTCTTTCAACCTTTCCCCCAATACATGTTACTGGCCATGGTCAGAGACAGGTATATGGTACGGTGGGGCGCAACAGCTGCTCTTACATTTTCTGAGCACCCAAGGAGCACATCTGTGGTAGTTTGGGGTTGCTCGATGCAATCCACCACCATCACACACAAGCACGTCCAGAAAACAACCTTTACCGAGCAAAATGAATCCGTGTGGCCATAATTAGACAAATATTTTAAAAGGAAAAGCTATATGTGAGTGTAGACTAAACATAGCTCTTATGCCAGATAAAACTGTGTTCATTACACTGAAAGACGAATTGTTCATGCCATAACAAATGGTCAAACACGATACTTCAGAACAAATATACATATATACTTCATCTATATTTATAATGTTGAAAAAGCGTATAAAAGCCTGATCCAGCTTCCAACACCGGCAAAAGAAAGACAACCATTGACTTTGCTGAGTGCTGGAGGAGGACATGAAATAGTAACATGAACCGGAGGACGCAGGTAAGGTCATTTGGATGCTGGTCTTAGACCATTAAAAAGAAATTTTCTTAGTGCGAGTGAATTGATTGTTCAAGCCGCTGCCTGAAATACTTTGGAAACATTTGTTTTTGGAGTCCATACGCCTTAGCATTAATATGACATTCAAAGTTGTGTTCAACATTACCTTAATTTAATTTCATATCACCTAATGGTTACTTTGGGAATTTGTTTGCAGAAAGTCTACCCTGATAGAGACCTTTCCCAAGGTCTCCATCGGGGAGCCCTCACCCCGCGCGCTGCAGCCTGCCCTTTCTGATCTTCACTGTCCCTGGGAAGCTCCAGCCACTGTGGAAGGACCACCACTTGATTTTGATAAACTTAGCAATCCTCTCATGAAACCACCCAGAGGGAACGAGCATGAAGCCTCGCAGGGATGTGTTAGCTAAAACAACTCTTCAGCCCCCAGTTTTGTGTCTCTACACTGTAGATTATTCGTTTACAAGGAAACGCACACACACGCGTCCACTGGAGACTTGAGCCACAGCCCCAAAGCTTCCCTGACCCTCTACTTTCCCACATTTTTTCATGCAAACCTTTATCATTTGTATTTTATCGTATCAAAATCACACATCAGCAGCTAAATCAATAATCAGGAAGATGCTATAAGTTAGGATTTGGGTGTAACCACCTGCTGTAGAGGAAAATTTTCATTTCCAGCTGGGATAAATTGGAAATCTCTCACCTGCAAGTGATGAGGGAGACCTTCAAAAAGAAATATCTGCCAGAAAGCCATTTGCCATTCCGCCACATTACATGCTTTTTGCTGTCACAGTCCATCATTTTTAAATGTACCGATTGGACATACATAAGATATCGAGGCTATCCAGGTACTATAATTTATTATCACAACATTTGGGAAAGATGTAGTAGAATTTATTTTTGGAGTTTTCAGCCTGTTTCTATTAGGAGGCCAGCAGGGGACTGGATGCACACAGCATACCAACCTCGCTATTCCACCGCAAGAGTCCAAAACTGGTGTGTGAAGTCTCCGCGCAAGAGGCGCGTGGAGAGGAGAAGCCATGAGCAGCCCCCAAGCTGTCTGCTGTAGCAGCATCCCCCAGCAGGCACGACGATCATTGTGGGTCCCTTCCAACTGAAATATTCTATTCTGTTCATGGGGCAGCACGTGACAGGCACCCATAGCATTTAAATGCTGGCTGAGAACAGAGCTGGGGTCTCCCAGGGCTCCTAAAATTATCTGGGGGAAAGTGGTGCCAAGAAGCCACCCGCACCACCTGGAAATCCATCGCTTTCTCCCACCTCGCTCTTTTTTAATAATTCCTATAAATGTTGTCGTAGTTACACTTCAACATTTTGAATCCTGTTAGCTCAACACTGCCTCGCCATCCCCTTGGAAGGGCACGGACCTCGAGCCTTGCAGGTTAAAGCCGTGCTCCAGCCAGACCGAGAGGATGCCAGCCCGCTCCAGCGGCCCGCTTCATTTTGCAAGAGACACCGGGTTGTGTTCAGAAGGGGAAAAAAAGAAGAAAAAGAGAAAAGTCCATGTATGCGTACACACGCTCACACACCTTTTCTACACTCTCACACGCGACCTTTAAGAGGAAACTTTCCAAGAGTTCAGCTGAAGTTAAAACAAAGCAAGTAACGTGAGACTTGGTGCCGGAGCCGAACGGAAAGTACACGGAGTCCGACTGACCTGCGCTGCCGTCCAGCGGCTCCCACAAGACCACCTGAAAAAAGCTCCCTGCTTCTGTTGGAGCCGAGCGAGCCACATCATCTCCCTCCGGGGGTGGTGCAGCTTCTCGCTAAAAGCCATAAATTAAAAATAAATAAATAAATAGAAGCAAAGGGAGGGGAGCAGAGGGGGGAAAGAAATCCCAAAGAGAAAAGGCCAAAAGGAAACGACCTTCCCTGCTATTAAATAGGTGACAGACGGGTATTATAAATGCATCGCGGGTTGGAAGGGAAAGGAAGGGTGAGGAGGTGACACATCAGCCCCTTCGGCTCGAGGAGAGGCCGGGAAGGGGACAGGACTGTGGACGAGCGCAACGGCACGGTGGTTTTTTTGGCGACAGCCGGGACAGACACGGCAAGGCCGCTGTTGGCAGGACACATCCAGAACAGCAACCAGGAAAAGAGAGAGGCCGCAAAGCACTAAAGGGAGGGAAAGGAGCCTCAGATCCTCTGGCTGCACCGAAGGGACGCAGGCTTGGGTTGCATGGTCATATTTTCCAGCCAACTGCAAAGAGCTATATTAATTCCTCCAGCCTTCGCTTGCCTTTGAATGTCATCATAGGAAGGGTTTGCAGTGCAGCAACATCCTGTTCTCTAACTCTTCCACCACAGCCAGGGCACTATCAGAGCTTTTTTTTTTTTATGGGGAGAAGAACAAGGAGACAGAAGCTAATTACTTAAATAACTGCCTAATTACTCACTAAGCACTCCCCACACACCCCATCACCACTCTGGGATGAGTGCAGCTGAAACCCTCACCAGTAGCTTGTCCACAGGCTGCCACATCGCTTACAAAGCACTTCATCCCACCACCCAAGGCCAAAAGTTCCTAAAACTTTTAAGAGGCTCAAAGCAAGCCCCACTCACAGAAAACTCTGGGACACAGATTTGCTGAGGAGCTGATCACCGGAGCAGTCAATCTCTCAATAGCCCCACGGGAGGTGACGGGAGGGCTGGGGACAACCTGTCTGCTCTCACCCAGCCTGCAGCACGGCTGCTGCTCGTCACAGGATCCTTCCCACCAGCTCTTCCTTTGGGAAGTATGTCCTGCCTCGCCTGGTCCACCACACACATCCTGCCCATCATCCAGCCTGTCAATGCAATCAGTTGTTGGGTGTATGTTCTTCAACCCATGGTGGTCTCCTAGGCCATCTCTATAGGGTGTAAGCTCCTGAAAGAGCCAGCAGCAAAGGCCAGGGCACACGTGCAACTGGAGATAAAGCACCACTCCCTTCCCTCCTGCTTGTTTTGCTCAGCCTCTGTCTCTCGTTGGGGAGAGGTAAAAGCTTTGGGCAGAAACTGGGTATCCTGGAGCCCACCAAACCCTCAGGGTGGGATGGACCTCAGAGCAGGGGCACTTCGGTCAGGTTGCTCAGGACCATGTCCAGCCGGGCTCTGAGTATCTCCAGGGATGGAGACTCCACATCATCTCTGGGCAACTTGGTTCAACGTTTGGCCATCCACCCCATAAAAAAGCTTTTTCTTAGGTTTAAGTGGAATTTCCTGTATTTCAGTCCGTGCCAGCCAGTAAGGCCTCACCCTGCCCGTGGAGACCGATAGGTCCCCAGGTGGGTCCAAAAATCCCACTTATGGGGTGCCCCAGTTCCCAGGATGGGAGTGTTACCCTGAGACCCCAAACCAGGAGGCCACAAGCCCTTCGAGAGGAGATGCAGATGAATATGAAACAAAAAATTTGGAGATTCAACTCTTTTTATTATGGAAGTCTATAAAATAGCCACATGGATTATTTTTTTTTTTTTAAGATCACAAAATACACAACATTCATTTTAATATGCGACACATAATATTATATACATATTAAAAACCACATGACTGAAACACATGTTCACACGGCACCAATTTCATAACGAAAAACCCCACAAGTGCTTTTTTCTTTTTTTTAATATTAAAAACAACTGTGATAAAACATATTAATATTTTTCCAGACAATGTTTACAATAAAGAGAAAAAAAATCATATTTTACTAAATAACAAATATTTAACAGCAAAACTTTATACTAAATATCTATTTTGAATTATAACAAAAATAGTACTTATAATAGTTTATAAAGACAGACAAAAAAAATTTGTGTATAAAATAATATTATAGCAAATTGGACTGTGCTAAGAAAAAAAAAAAAAACAAAAAACAAACAATTCTGAGATTCAAAGTGCTTTATTCTGCAAACCCACTGCAGCAACTTTTTTAGTCAAGTTATATTAGTTAGGAATGGAAAAACAAAAGCATGACTTACTTATGCCTAGATTAAATACTCACACACACACATTATATATACACATGATGTAAGCATATATATATAATGGATGTATGCATCTTACATTACCGCTCTCCAGTCAACCACTCACTCAAAAGCATGTTTGGTTTTCACGTTATAATGACATTGGAAGTTAAAATAAAAATTTCAGCGAAACCCTTCACTGATTTCCCGTAAGCACAAGCAGGACAGAGCCCTTTCCGAAAAGTCTGCCCAAGAGATTTTTCTCGCCGTAGCGCGGCGCGAAGCCACCCGTGAGCTTTAACTGGACCTTTTAACCTTGTTGTCTGTTCCCCTCTCCAGCTTTCCCCTTTTTCAGCCTCCTCTCTCCCCCGAGCAGAGTTTTATTCCCCCGACAGGTCTCAGCTGGAAATGTGGGACTCCTGGATAGCACCCGGCGGTGGGTCTCTGCCGGGCTTTCGCCTTGCAGCTCCCCCCGGCAGAGCATCCTCCACCTCTTGCCCCCATCCCCATATCCTACAAGGGCTCATCATCAGCAAAGACCATGGACACCCTCACGTGCCACTTACCTTTCCCCAAATGTTTGCCCCTGGGAGACTCACCCCTTCCCACCGCATTCAGGTTTATGTTCTTTGCTTCTTTGCCCTTTAGGATTTTGATTGCGATTAAGCTCCTTTTATCACCGGGACAGTTTTCTCTCCAACAGGGACAAGGAAAATACCTGAAATCTCAACAGTGCCTGAGCTAGCGGCGTTTCACTCAAAATTTCCAGGCTGTCAAACTAGCTGAGCCTCTGCTTCAGGGACATGGTGCACATAGCCAGATGCTCCTGAGACCTTGCTTTTGGGTTTGGCACGTTGTTTACCAACCAGGAGGCAAGGTCTGGATCTGAGTGGCATCCGCTAGAAGATTGGGAGTTTTATTTCAGGGTAAATCAACCTGAAAAATCAAGCTGTGCACCCCGATGTGAGTGGAGACCATCCACCGGGATGCTCCTGGGGAGTTTCTGGCAGCTTGGCTGACGGCACTCCAACCTCAAGTGCTTCCCCTGGCTAAAAAACTGCCTCACTCCTCCTCGCCCCCACCAGACGATGGGCTGGCAAAGGCAGCCATCACCATCGCTCGCTTCACACTTCCTTCAACCTTCCAAAGAGGCACCCACTCCTCAAAAGCACAACCTGCAAAGCAACCTGGTAAGCCACATCTGCCCCTTCGCCTTTCTTATTTCAACCCCTCTGACTTATCTGGACACCTTTAAAGCAGAAAGCCAAGCTGACCACCCAAGCATGAGATCTTTTCCCATCACGGTTCGGAGAGGTCTCAACCATGGTCCTTCTCTTGTTCTTTCCACCTCGGAGGGCAGGAGGTGGGAGAGGAGTGGGACTGAGCAGGCTGGGCAGGGATGGCCTCCCCTGAGAGGGATCTCCCAACCCGGTGCTTGGCTCTAGTCTGAACCAAACATCTGCCGGGGCGCTCGGGGAGCTTTTGCTCTGCACCCATGTGCGAGGCCATGTCCGCTTTCAACACAACCCACCCGTCTCACACTCAACCCAGAAGCCTCTTGCATGCAAAAAAATAAAATAAAATAAAATAAACCCACACAGCAAATCGAATGCAAGATACCTTGGTGGACGCTTGCTTGTGCCGGAGAAGCTTTGGGCAGGGCCCCTCTCACGGGTTAGCGGTGGGACGGGGCGGACAGCTTGCAAGGAGCCCACCGCTCGCTCTCCTTCCTGCCGAACTCTCCCATCGCCAAACAAAACCCAAACACGAGACAAACAATGCATATGTTGGCTTATTTATAGAGATCATCTTTAATGCAAATGCCTCCCGTGGAAGAGGACGCACCGAAACGAGCAGCTCTGAGTGGGGCGGCTTTGTTCAGCGCCCCGGTGCTCGCAGAGCCATGGCGAGTGGCGGGG
>NW_008824416.1:755635-756171 GCF_000699105.1 Pygoscelis adeliae | reverse complement strand
GCGCCTGCCCCTTGAGGGAGAGCACAGGCACTGAAATGCCTCCAAAACGGGTGCCTCTGCACAGGGAAGGGGCTGGTAAGGGGCTGCAGCGGGGGAATGGATGTACACAGGCCGTGTAGCAGCAGCAGGAAACTCAACGAGAAAAAAAGGACACGCCCCCACCCAGAGCCCCAAATGCAAAATGCATTTTGCAAAATGCAAATATGCACTCCTCCGAGGCCTCAGAGGGACGGCTCACCGTCTGTTCGGCCCCGGACGAGACACCACAGGGTTTTTCAGTCCCGCAGCAGAGGCGAAACGGCAGCCCCCCTCCCCAGCCTGCCCCGGCACCAGCAGGAGAGGGAACGGGAACAGGCATCGCTTGTCTCCCCCTCGCCAAGGAAAGCCTCCAACGCCCCGAAACAAAAAACACAACTGAACAAATGAAAACAAAACAAAACAAAACAAAACACTGTTATCACCAGCTAATTTAACACTGTTAAAAAAAAAGACCAGAGGCCACCCAAGAGCCACCCCGGGACACCAGACCTCTGATC
>NW_008824416.1:746128-755332 GCF_000699105.1 Pygoscelis adeliae | reverse complement strand
CGTGGGCTTTACACTGTCGCCCCCAGCATGGCATCTGTCCCCGTCAGGATCTCGTTCTGGTTGGAATCCAGTCCGAAAAATTTGACCTTGAGTCCGTCGACCGGGTGGACCACAGGCACCAGGGTGATTTTGGGGACAGTCCTGTTGGCGAGCTCGAAGCGGCTGGGCCTGGCCAACTCGATGGCCAGCGCCTTGAGGAAGAGTTTGGCCAGGTGCTTGCCCAGACAGGTCCGTACGCCTCCTCCGAAGGGGAGGTAGTGGAACCTGCCGTCCTTGTCTTCGCTTCGACCCTGCCCGAAGCGGTCAGGGTCGAAGACGTCCACGTCCTTGAAGACGGGGGCGGTGTCATGGGTGTCCCGGATGCTGTACATGACGCTCCAGCCTTTGGGGATTTGGAAACCCTGCAGAGAAGAGGGAAGGGGTGGAGAGAAAACCAGAGCGAGTCAACCCTACTGTAAAGGGAGAGGGAGTGGGAGAACAAGATAAAGCCGTTTTTTTTTGTCTGCTTTTTCCCATTTTCTTTGGGTTTATTACTCGAGCGTGATGCAGATTTAAAACAAAACCAGAGAGTGCAGCGCAAAGGGCTGGGAGATGGGAATCCTGGGTTTATTCCTGCCTCTATCCCAGGGACCCGCTGGACGATCCCTTGCTATTTATTTGCTTTGCGGTCGCTGGCAGGAGTCGCCTACCAGGAACCCCGTGGTGCTTGACTGCCGCCAGGCAAAGGGAAGCAGCTTTTCTCGCGCCCGTGCCATGCCCCGCGCGCTGACCAGCCCTCCCCAGAGCATCCCATGGCTTTGCTCACACCCCGCTGCCTGTCAGCCCCACACGCCCAACGCACATGTCAGGGCTTGGGTGATGAGAAATGGTGCGGATTTATCATCCCCTGAGCACTTTAAAAGATTTCCGACTCAATCATTACATTAGTAGGATTTACAGCGACAAGCCAGGTCTCAAGATTTTGTTTTGCTAGTAGGAAATTCCAGCCATTGTGGTGAGTAATCCGCCTGTCATCCAGCAGCCTGGAGATGCCCTTTGCAGTAAACCTTTCCCTTGTCACACCCCAGTTTAGTTTTTGGCGTTAAACATTGTCACGAGTTGCTCTTTGAAGTGTCACGCCTGTCTCCTCTTTGACAGCCTGAGTGCATCCCTCCCCTGCCATGGGCCAGACCCCATCACCCTCCTCTGAATCCAGAGCAGTTCCACCTCCCATCACCAGGAGGACCTAATTTGTCCTCCCTGAGGTCTCATCTAAGCCAGGCTCAAGCAAGCTTTGCAACAACTTGCAAAAAGGTGGTTTTGGGGAGCTCACGGTGCAGCCGCACCCCAGAGAGATGGCAATACTCACATCCAGCTCGAAGGTTTGCAGCACTGTCCGGTACCCCCCAGAGATGGGGGTGAAGAGGCGAAGCACCTCCTTGATGACGCAGTCCAGGTAGTGGAGGCTGTTGATGTTGTCGAGCCGGAGGGAGCCCTCACAGATGCAGCCGTTGTGGAGGATGCCCTTGCTGCGCAGCTCCTCCCGCAGCTTCTCCAGGACCCGGGGGTGTTTGAGGAGCTGCGTGATCAGAGAGGTGCTGGCGCTGGCGGTGGTGGCGTAGGCAGCGAAGATGAGCTCCAGGGTGCCATCCTGAAAGACAAGAGCAAAGCTGGGGTAAGACACAGGGGATGAACAGACAGACAGGCCAGCAGCCACGGCACGTCAAGAGACAGGCACACGGGCTGTAGCAGCCTGCCACAGGGCATTTCTTTCCCCTCCATGTCACGGCATGCAGTGCCATGGGGCAAAGGGACATTTCCCCCTCCTTGCCCTCTGCATGGGCAAGTTCTCCAGCTGCTGGAATGTGGCTGCTGCTGCTGGTGGGAGAAGCAGGGCAGAATCACTCCCACCCCAGAGACGTTTTCCTTGCCCCTCTCAGCTGACGCTGCAGAGATCTCCCCACACCCAACAGCTCTCCAGCCTGATCATGTCTAACTGCAAGGTCTCTCCTTGTGCCGGCACAGGTCTTGGACACGCGCCACGGGGAGCTTCCCACAGAGCCTTGGAGGATACTGAGGGCCAGACAGGCAGGAGAGAAAACCCTGGGGAAGGCTCTTGATAGTACATGAAGGACAAGTTATGCCATGACCCTGCTGCAGATAACAACCTGCAGAGGGCTCGTTTGCCCTGCAAAGGAGGCCCCATAAAACTGGATGGGTCAAGGGATGAAGCTGGTCAAGGCTGAAAGCTTCAGCAAACTTGTATGGTCTTTTGACATTCCCTGGAAATGCTTTTTAGAAAGGGCTGAGCATGATCTGCAAATAGATATGGCCCGTAGGAAAGCAACTGGCTCATTGGCACCATAATCTGCCAGACCAGGATTCACCTGCAGCTCCAACAACACGCTGTCTTCCCCCAGCTCTCGCTGACCATCTCAGTTCTGCCCCCAAAAAATCCTCCTTACACCAGCTCACGCTTTGCTCTTCGGGGAGCCCCTGCCCTGAGCACAGCAAGGACAAGGTGGCCATGGGGAAGATCTTTACCTTCAGCTCCTGCATGGTGAGCTCCTTGCCATGCTCTTTGCCGCTCTCTATCAGGATGTCCAGCGCGTCGGCGTAGTCCTTGCCCTGTGTGTTCTGCAGTTTCTCCTGAATGGCTTTCTCCAGCCCCTTCTGCAGCGTCTCGCGTGCCCGGATGCCCTGTGGAGTGGGAAGCCATCAGACCACGCAGGACACAACGTTAGCACCACCATCCCGAGCCCAGCGTCCCCAGGAGCTGGAGACGTGCTCAGGACAACACGTTCAAGTAATACAACTGAAATTGCAGATGGTCAAAGAGAAGAATAAAGATGCTGAAGTTGTTCCCAGGGCAGGAGGAGCAAGCCCCGAGTGGGCGAGATTACAGGCAAGAGTAATCAGCACCTATGTGCAAATGATAGGTCTGATGTGGGAGTCCCAGCACTGCACCAGTTCACAGGCCTCCGGCTCACCCTGGGATGTATGGCAGTCCCTGGGAAAGTTGTCTCACAAAGGAAAGTCAATTCATCCGAAAGGATCCTCTTCCCGGGAGCGTAACAGGCTTCCCGAGCAATTTTATCACCTGGTCTCAGTAAAGCAATTCCTATCTGAGTGCAGCTGCACCTGGCCAGCCAGCTGCTGCAAATGCTTCGGGGCTGCAAATGGTTGGGCTCATTCGTGTGGTCAATAACAATAACAAAATTTGCAGTGATAACCACAGAAATAAATTTTAAAACCCCGTATTTCCGTTACCAAAATTCCCCATGAAAAAAATACAATTTTTTCTCTATGTTTTTTGTTACATTTTCATTTTGCATCATTCATCAAAAAAATAGAATAGTTCTTGGAATTAGAAGGTCCGCTGACCTGATTTGGCCTGGGGACAGGAGGGAAGTAACAGGAGAAGGGACAAAGAAATACAGCCAAATAGCCAGTTATAAGTGAGGAAAAATTACGCATTAGATCTGGGCAAGTCCTGACTGTATTCTCCCTTGCACCGACCCGCTCAGTCCCTAGCACTCTAAAAACCTATGAATGGATGTCCCTCTCCACTCTACCGAAACAGGACTTTGTAGCCCAAAATGGACTCGCTGCTAGAGGTCAGAGGGTGAGAAGACATCCCACCAAGAACCTGTAGAGGTGGGGCTTAGCCACCGCCCCATTAACCACAATAACTTGGTGTTATCGGCTGGTGGAGGACTTAACCCAAATCTCTTACCCTCCTGTAGCCGCTGAAGGGAAGATCCACAGGCAAGGAGAAGACATTCTCCACAAACTGCTGGTAGACCTCAAAGAGGCGGTTGAGCTCCTCATCGGGGATGCGGAAGCCCAGCAGGACACGGATGGCCATACGGAATGTGAGCTTCTGGGTCTCGTGGTAGACATTGATGGACTCGGGGTTGCTGCTCCAGGCCCGAAGGGTGTCTTTGATCACCAGCTGGATCTTGGGGAGATAGCTCTCCAGTGCCTCATGGCTGAAGATTTTGGAGAAAACCTACAAAAGAGAGTAAGCAGAGATCTCTACACAGCCCCAACACGCTCATCTTTGCCTTTCTCTAGTAACCAGCTTCTGCCCACAAAAATGGACATCACAGGTCTCCTGCGCTGAGCCGAAGACTCGTCATCATCCAGAATTCATCATCCAGAACCATCGATTCCTAAAATAGCTGCCAAAAAGGGCCGATGGAGAAATATTAGCTGACAGATCCTCCGCAGGCTGATCCCCACAACCGTCACAAATGACAGGCAATAACATGGTGCAAACCAGAGACGGGAGGAAACGCTTCACCCTGCGCACGGCAGGATGGATGGAGCCGGCTTTCCCGCAGCTCCGTGTCTCATGGCTGCCAGTTACATTCATCCCATGATTTGGATGCTGCTGATACATCTCTTCTACAGGGATTCTCTAGTGTCTAACATTATGGTTGTGCACACACGCAGACACATGCAAACTTTTCTCTCAGTGGGAAGCACCGGCAGTTTCTTGCACCTATCAACCACCCTTTTTTAATATATGTAAAAAATGAAGTAAAATAATTATTTTGAGGCATTTACGATCTCTGTGAAATCTGGCTGAACTTAGACAGGGGTTCAAGTGGGGAAGAGAGGCACACACAGAGGCTGCGATCGCACACGGCTCATTTCCTTGGGAAACCGGGCAAAAGAACTGATGTCAGTAGACAGTATTAATTTAAGCTCTGCGAGTAAACACTGCGCGGGAGTGGGCCTCCCCAGGTCTCCGATGCTAACGGCTCCTTACTCCAATTTGGGCCAGGGCCCGCGCGTTGCCCGAGGAGCTCAGCAATGCCAGGAATGTCCCTTCAGCCCTCCCCGGCGCAGCCCACAGCACACGCTTTCATTCGGCATCCCCGCCGCATCCCTCCCAGAGTGCACCGGAGGAAAAAGTGCTGTTTGTTTATTTTTTATTAACCTACACACACACACAGGGCAGCACGCACACACGCGCCGCCACATGCCAGGCCTCCGGGAAAATCAAATTAGAACAGGCTCCCAAGGAGGGAGCTGCAAGCCTGCATAGCCTCCACCGGTGGCCAGTTCCCGGGGGGGCTCAATGCACGGTGGGGGAGCTGCAAAGTTATCAAACCAACAAGAGGAGAGAAATCAAAGCCGCCCCCTCTTTCCATGAGCGCCGGACTCGCTGGAGCTGTAAATGTGAGAATTTCCTCCGCAGTCAGCACTCAAAGGGAAAGGTAACATTTTCCTGGCTGCGACCCCTCATTGCTAATGCACATCGTTCGCTGGGAGTTTGTTTGGTGAAATAACACCTCTGTCCCCTCGCAGCCCGGGCAGGAGGCTCGACAAGAGCCGCTTCATAACGAGCTGCACTCGGGCTGAGCCCCAAGTAAAACTCATCACACAATACACAGTGGGGCAGAGCTCGGAGGCTCCCCGTGGAAATATCAGCTTGCAAACGGAACGGTAGGAGCGATGGGAGAGAAAATGCAAGCAGACCAACAGACAGATCTGCCTGCAGACAGACAGCCGTCCCCGGATGGCTACGCAGAGCAGAGGCATGAATGAACGGAGCGGAGCAATGAATGAACGAACAGCGGGGCCACGGTGAGATCACAGCGAGCGCATGAGATGCTGCGGCTGCTGCTTTCTGCTGCCTTTCCATGCTTCACAAGCTATTTTTAAGCCTGGAAAGGGCAGTGATGCTCAGGCAGACCTGCCTGTGTGAGGGGGTGAAAAAGCAGCCACACAGAAAAGAAAAGCTGGAGGTGCTAAAGCTGAGCCCCCCGGCTGCCTGGGGAAGGTACGAAGGGATCTGGGAAAGGGCCGGTTCCTGGTGGCCATGAGCAGGACACCAGGCTTTGAGGCAGTGCCGGCTGGAGGAGAGCTGGCAGCCCCGAGCTGCTCGACAGGGATGGGACAGGACCTCCAGCGTGGGGCCGGCAAAGGGACACCAATGTCTCACCATCCGACTGGCGTCTGCCCTTCATCCGTACTGCGGGGTTTGGGATAAGGACAGAGGC
Organism: Pygoscelis adeliae; assembly: GCF_000699105.1. Classification (NCBI taxonomy): domain Eukaryota; kingdom Metazoa; phylum Chordata; class Aves; order Sphenisciformes; family Spheniscidae; genus Pygoscelis; species Pygoscelis adeliae. The sequence goes on along the minus strand of NW_008824416.1, from coordinate 749,339 downwards.
CCCCAGTGAATCACGCTGCTCTCCCCAAAGGCTTCCCATGACTCAGTTTCCCCAGCTGAAAGCAGAGCCGATGAGGGGACAGCCTCTGCTTAAGGAGAGCCGAGGCTGCAGCCTTGCTTAGAGCCACCATCACGATGGAGGTGGCCCCTGGGGCTCCTGACCTGGGGCAAACCCCGTCCCCCCCCAGCTCTGCCCAGCACCACCCACAGGCAAAGTGCTCGAGGACCTCCTGCACCCTGCAAAAAGTACAGCAGCCTAAGAAATGCCTCTGGTCCCACTGTGCAAAACTGCTGCGGTGGTGCAGAGAACCAGCCCAGGGCCAGATCCACACCCCGCGGACCAAGCCAGACCCTGAAGAGGAGAGTGCCTGTCCCAAGGAGCGATGTGCAGCAAAGGCACAGAGGAGGGGACCCTCAGGAAGAGAAGACTGAGCCCCTATGGAGGTCAACGCAGCACCTGCCCAGCCTGAAAAAGGGCGAGCATTTAGCACTAGGGGGTTGGGGGGGAATTTTTTCTTTTTTTTGCTCTTTTTTGAGCTGTCCTTTTGCTATCAGGCTCCTCCAGCCCCAGCCAGCTGCACCCCAACATCGCGAGCCCCGGCCACGCTGCCAGCTCGCTGCAACGTCCCGTCCGCTCGCCGCCGCTGCACTCCACGCCGCCTAATCCCAGATGTCAGCGGATCCTTCCCCAGCCAGACACAAGTCTGGATCCCCTTCCAGTCACCTCCAGTTCAACCCTGCATCTTTCCAGTTGATTAAAAAGGAGAAAAAGGCAGCCAACTTTCCCCGACAAACCTCCGTGCGTTTCTAGCCTAAAATTCCTGCGCCCTCTAGTGAAGCTGAGCCGAACGTCTCGGCCGCTCACCGGAGCAAGACCAGGCAAAGCCAAGGAGCATCCGTGCAAAAACAGCTGCTCCAGAGCTGCCAAGAGGCAAAAGCAGCTCTAAGGTGATGTTCAGCTTTGCTAACAGCAAGATGTAATAGCCCAGCCATGGTGGGGGTCCGGCTGGGTGGCCTCGGCGGCAGTGCCGGGGCAGTGGCCAGGACTTTTCAGAGATGCTGGCAAGAGCCCCCATTTTTTTTCACATTTTGATATGTTCCCAAAAGAACCAAGTCTTGGGATTTGCTCTGTCTGGGGGCATTCATTTACACACACACACACACTCACCTCACGCCGAGGGAGACACCACCACCCAGCGAGCCTGGCTGGAAACTTCCAATCCGCCTCGTAGTGGAAACAGGATATTTAAAGATTTATGGTTTTCCTAGGGCAGAAAATTCCTTCCCAGTGTCTCGGCTCCAGGATCTCCTGGAGAGGTCTAGCTCCGTGTGACAGTGAACTGCCCCCGGTCCCAGATGGATAATACCCCAGCCCCATCCTTAAACCACACCAAAGAGGAGAGGACGTTCAAGCGAAGAGCCCTGAACTTCAACCCACAGCGTTTTCATGCGTAGCAAAGGCTTCGTTTGGTGGCTGGAGTGGAAAGGAATTAGCAGAGATGATGCTTTTCATTGTGTTACCCCACCTTGGTTCTGGCCAAGCCTCCCCATGCCAAGCACAAGCTTCAGCCCCTGCCTTTTGCTGACCATGGTCTGCCCTGCTCCCACCCGGCAGCACGGCAAAGAGGGAAACGGAGTTTTCCTTCCTCCCCTCCAGGAGGAAAACTTACGCTTTGGGATCAGACACCTGTGTCTCATCCAGCCCGCGCCGGCCAGAGCTGCTGGCCCGACCCAACGAAGGCACCATTAGCACGGAGACATTTTCACAAACCAATTTGGCAACCACTGGTGGCTTGGCCGGCAGGATGTGTCAGGAAGCATCCAAAGCAGTGTCTCAACCTGGAGACGTACAATTTCTTCCTATATTTCAAAGGCCAGGCGGTGTTTGTCCCAGCCCTGTCCTGTCACCACGTTATAACGGATGTCTGCCTCTCTCTGGCATCAGACGTGGGGCTGCCAGACATGGAGCCCACTGCCATGCTCCAGCGGGCTTGTAAACCGTGATATTTTTGGAGCAGGATGAGAAGGCTCATGGGCAAGAGGCTGCCCTGGCATCAGGAGCACAAGCAAAGCGGAAACACAGCAAAAAAGTTGTGCAGACTATGCAAGGCACCACAAAGAGGGGAGGACCTCCACAAAACCCCAGCGCTGCCCTGATGCTCTGCCATCTGTTTTTAAAGGGCTTTGCCTTTCACAGGCACATAGCAAAGAGCTGATGCCTTTTCTCCCCGTGCTGTAATTGGAAAACGGAGCACAGGGACCACTCCAAGGTCTCCTGCCATGCTCCATCACGGGAGGAATCCAGGCCCATTGAGAGGGAAAAGCCAAGAGTTTCAGCTCCCGACCACCCAAAATGAGCAACGCTGGGTTTGCCCGTCAAAGCACAGCGCTGCACGCAGAGTGCAGGTGAGGAACTGCTGAAGGCAGCAACCTCTCCCAGGGAGAAATGCAAGAGCCCCACGAACGCTGCAACCCGTCTCCAAAAGGAGTCTGGTTACAGTAGCTGGAGTCTCCAAACTCGGCCCGGCTGAAGAAAAGAAATGGAGTGCCTTTGCAAAAGGCAGTTTTACTGAAATTCGAATGACTCTCAAAAAAATGTGCTGGAAAAAAATGTAAAGATCATTTCGGCATCCTTGTTATGATGATCATGCACCTTTCAGGGTTGCCCATACCCCTAATTTTTTAATTTTTTTTTAAACATCTAGGGTTGTGAGAAACTCCTAGCACTAATTTCATATTTCCGCTTGAGTTCAGAATGAAAACGAGCCCAAGCACCCCATTTCCCCACGGCTCAAAAATCTCCATGTCCGAGCAGCTCTCCTACAAACCCTCCACATGGCATGGGAGACTTTGCTTTCGATCTGAAACCTTTAACAGGCCATCAGGTTAAAGGGGCTGTGATGCAAAGGCTGGGGGTGAGAGCAGGGAACAAGCAGGACGCCCTACATCTGTCTCAGCACCCCCCTCTGCAAAACTGCCTCGTGTCTCAAAAAAACCAACGCCAGCACCAGCAAAATGCAATCAGCTACGTTCAGCAATTTAGGCTTATGAGCCCACTTTATGGGGTTACCTAAACACACTGCGGTTCTCCAGCATCTGTGTGCCTACACCACCTCTGAAGTGCTGCTCCAAGTGCCCTCCCCCCATTTATTCACGAGGAACCAGTGCATTTGAGGAGAGCAAAATTCACCTTACGTATTGTCACCGCTCTT
>NW_008824416.1:739018-746107 GCF_000699105.1 Pygoscelis adeliae | reverse complement strand
GAAAGAGAAAGAAGATATCACATCACCGGATAGCGTGGCAAAGAAATGGGAGCTGTGTCCTGCCAGAAGGGATTAGAAAGGTGGGATCAGCTGGCCAAGAAAAGGTCCAACAGGGCACACACCCGCTGCCCGTGGCTGGTGTCTTTGGCTGGAGCCGTGGAGAAGGAGTATCCTGCAAACCCACCAGGCACACGGCTGCGTGGTCAGGGCAGCCATTCATCAGCGTCAGAGGGCCGGGTCGAGCTGGGATGGGCTATCCCGTTCAGTTTTGGACCACATACTAAATCCCAGATCTGTGGTGTGGAGATGAGAGTTTACCCAGAGCTAAAGAGAAGGAGAGCAGCTTGCCCAGGCAGCGGGGATAGTGCCCTGTCCACCACTGCGGAGCCAACGGAGGAGAAATATTAGGAGAAAAGCCCCCTTTTTGCTGACCCCCTGCATATGCCTGGTGCACGGAGCGGGAACCAAAGGGAAGGGACCCCACACGTTTAAGTAACCCAGAGCATGGACTCTCCTAGAGACAAAGCCAGACTTGGCAAAGAAACCAGCCTCAAGTGCTCTTCCATGGGAGCACTTAGTCCTTGGTCCTGCCAAGTGTTCCCCAAGCTGGGAGCGGAGCAGAGCGCAAGGGGTGGCCACGCTCACAGAGGGGATGAGAGGGAAACACCCACCCCACGATGCAGCCCACTCCATCCCAAAGGTGAAATAAATACATCTTTCCGAGCACGCATCGTCTCTTGGCAGAAATAGGGGAAGCCGCTTGGAAAAGCGTTTCCTCCGGCAGCTCTGCCACCAAAATCCTGAGTAAGGTCTTGTAAGACCTCTGCGCATCATATGGGGATAAGCACACAGCTGGTGGTGCAGATGTCCCTACTTCTGAACACATGAGCTCCTGCCAACTATCAGAGGCCGCTTCTGAGCTTTAAACTAAGCCCAGGGAGGAGATGACAAGGGCTGAGATGACCCAAGGCCACCCTACAAAATTAAGGAGAAGAAAGTTTAAGAGCAAGCTGGATGACAGAGAGATATATTTAGTGGTAGAAGTGCCACCTGAGAAGTAATGGAGAGCATCGCTAATCCGAAACAAAGCACTCAGTCCCCAGAGGGATGAGCGGGATATTACAAACCACAACTCAGCAGGTTGCTCGAGCTGCTTGGAAGGATGGAGTATGATGCAGCAGAAAACCAAAGCTACACAAAGACAGTGTAGGGCGGATCCTGAGCCTGAAAAGCTGCCCCCCACCTCTGGGATTAGCTCCTGGCAACCCTGCTCTAAAGTGGAGCCTGGACTCATGCAGAGCTATGGGCTGCAGACTGCAGCTCCACCCAGCGCAGAGCATTGCAGCCCGAGGAGGGGCTTCACCTTCTCTGCGCCTCACAGGACATCCAACAGCTTCCATCCCGGATGACACGGAAAGGTAGAAAAGCCTACGTTAAAGAGGTTCAGCTCGCAGGGTATCGTACAGCTCCTGGGCTGTAACCACGCTCCGACACAGCACAGCTTCTCAAAGCAGGATCTGAGCTTGCCGGGCATTTTGGGGTGGAAGGCGGTATGAAAACGCATGAAATTTGTCTTTCAGCCAGGAGCGCCTGCACTTTGCTTTTTTTTTAATCCATTGGAATTACTCTGGATTTACACCACTGTAGATGACAGCGCTATTTGGTCTAAAGTCAATGAGCCAACCTAACCGACAAATTCTTCCCCAAGACCGCGAACGGGAGCCCTCCTCCATCAATGAAAGCCTTTTCTCCGGCTCCAGCGGCTTTTGCCTATGGGTTAAAGCTCACGGGGCAGCAGCCCAACGCGGACATGCCAAGAAGGGGCTGGGGCCGGGCCAGCCGATGGCAGCTGGGATCCAGCCCGCTTGAGCTGACCAATATGACTTGGGGGGGGGGGGGGGGGGTTTTTACGTAAGGGGATGGTTTCTTTTCCACCGTGGGATTTACAAGTCACATGGAGGAGGGCGGTGGGGTTGGCTGGAAATGCAAGAAAAAAAACAACTAAAAAAACCCTCTTAACAACTTGGGTCAGGGTATTTTTGTAGTGTGAAAGGTACATTCCCGCCGCCTCCCATCCCTCCTTCCTCCTCCCGCCCCTCTCCCCCGTCTCCCTCCTTCCCTCCCTCCCCTCCCCAGTCCAGCCCACAGCAGCTGGTTTATATTTGGCTGTAAATTTATGGCCCCTTTTGTGTTCTTAATCCTCTTGCAAACTATATTAAAGCCTCAGACCTTTCTACTTGGTGCTAATAAGCTCAACACTTGTATGCCTCCGAGGCAGAACATTAATTGTGGTGTGTTAATGAATGATGTAGTTTTGGACAGTGAGACAAAACAGGCCGTTTCTCTGCACCACTGTCTGCTTCCTCCTCGAGTCTCTGGGTCTAGGATGTCTACCCAGCCCACGGACTGCTTTTATTTTATTCTTTCTTTTCCTTTTTAAGCCAGCTGTGCCTATTTTGGGATTACTATGCTGGAACAGAGCACGGGCCCAGCGAGTCCAGCACTCTCCTGCCAAGGCTGGATGCTCCCGAGGAAAGTCTGAGTCCCACCTTCCCCGTGCACCGTAGCACACCCGCGCCGGCAGCGCGTATCCTGCATGGGGAAACTCCTTCCTGGCCCCGGGCGCTGCTCGGTCTCGACCTAAAACCTAAGGGCCATGCGTCCTGGCCATTTCCAATTCCCATTTCCTTCTCCACCGAAATGCTGGGGTCCCTCGCAGGCAGAGGCACAGGAGTGCCTCCCTCTCTGTTTGCTGAACTTCAACTTCCCACTGGCCTTACCTCCCATAAAAACAGAGCCCACGCTATCGCCACGCCTAAGAGCAGATTTGCTTTGCCTTCGTTACAGCTCGTATTGACCCAGGGCTCAATACTTCCAAAAGACACACGCACAGAGTAAATCTGGAGCGACTGCACTGATTTCACTGGGATTTCACGGGTACAAATGGGAGCTCACGGGTATAAATGGGAACTGAAGGTGTCTAAAAGGACGAACTGAGCACGAACTGCCAGACTGGGACAGGGTCCCAGCACAGCCCATGCGGCAGAGGTGGCATGACTGTGCCACCAAAACAAGAGAAGGATGGGGAGAGCACTGGACCATGGAGCAAGGAGCACCCTCAGCCAGGCACCATCCCCAGTCACCCCTTCCCGACGAGTTACTGTAGGAGAGCAGGCGCTCCCTTCCCTTGGGACATGTCACGTCCGACCCCAAGGGATGATGTGCATCCTTCGTGTAATGGAGAGGGGCAGGGATCTGCCACCAAAAAGCCAGAGCAAAGACATGCCTATGCTCAGCCAGACGTGAGAGCAACGTGGCTGCTCCTGCCAGTAACCTGCAAGGTGATTTCGAGACAAAAATGCCACCATGGAGGAACGAGCTGCAGCACGGGTGGCCCAGATCCTTCTCCAACATCAACATAAACTCCGTGACCCAACAGCAGTAACAGCCTCTCAGTAGATATTCATCTCAGGAGGGAGGTTGAGGAGTTTTGGGTTGCTTTTGTTTACTACTTGTAAACTGTTCTTATCGACCAGCTTCATCTCAGGCCAAGGGCAGAGCCAACACTGATGACATCTGCAATAAAGCGATACCCCTGACGCAGGCAAGCCCTGCTCCCAGCCCCGCTCTCACCCTCCATCCCACCCCACAAGCTGTCATGTCCCTGGGCGAAGTTGACTTTACACCCAGAGTCCCCCTCTCTAATAACTGGAGAGTTCATTTCCCAAAGGGGAGAAGTTTTCTCCAGTTTATATTAACTTGGACAGCTTTCTGCAGGGGAGCTTTAATAAATAGGGGATGGGAAAGCAGAAAGCTGCCATAGCTACCGGCTTGTTGATATGGCTTTGTTCCTCCTGAGCACCTTTCACACGTGCACCTCGGAGTCCTTTACCAACACCTATGGGATTTAAGCCTCTGGGATGAAGAGGAGGATATTCATCTGCTTTATGGAAGGGGATACTGAATCTGTACAAGATCCTGAAAAGGAGCCGAGATAGGGAAGCAGCAAACCTGAGAGAAGGGCTCCAGAGACTGAGTTGTCCGACCCAGCTCTGATCCCATCACCGTCATGGGCAGAGTGTCCTACAGCAGATCCAGTAGTGATAGCTGCGGTTTGCTGGTCCTGAAGTTACACTGAAGAGCTAAATCTCTTTGGAAAGCTTTGCCATACACGGCCACAAAACCAGCCGATTTCAGTGACAAGCTACCAGAAACATCATGCAAGCACATGCTGGGTTTAAAGCTCTTTGCTAGGGCTTGTCTTCACATCTCAGTGGCAATCTGACCCATCAAGAGGAGACCACGGCTCAATTGCCAGGGAATGATGAAAGAGTATCTGCCAGTGCTGCTGCAAGTAAGTGCAGCTCCACGGGCTTCTAGAAGGATGACGAGGACTTATCGCAGGTGGTGACCGTGTAAATATTGGTGGAACAAGAGCTAGAGATGACCCCAATGGTTCAAGTTGCAGAAAAGGGTGAGCACGTGGGGTTTCATGCTCCACCTTTCCTCGTGTTGGCTAGCGCCCTACACCACAAGCAGCCTCACGAGAAATCAGACCTCGTGTACAATTTCTGGCAAGACCAGAAAAAGGGAAACCACTTAAGAGAGAAGGCTCAAGCTCAGTGATGGGGTAAAAATACAGAATTTGAGAGCTGGATGGAGCTACCGCTCCAGAAAGCCTCACAATACTTTAAACTGAATTATCAACAACCTAAAAGGTTTCCCAGGAAATACTACTGCTCTTCTCCATGGAGCTTTCAGACTGCTTAAAAGAATGGGTTCTTTTAATATTTCTTATTAATACCAGCATTCTTACTATGAAAGCTGACAAAGTCTGTGAAAAACGCTGTCTTCTGCCAACAGGTTCTTTGCTCGGTTCCCCGGCAGGTCAAGAGGAAGGTACAGACCTAAGAGAAAAACTTCTACCTAGAAGGAGCAAGTTTAAATCTTAAATCTAGTGCTTTCACCTCAGACCTCTCGCAGTCTCAGCAGCAGGACGGGGAGAGTTAAAAGTCAACATCGTTTAACAGCAACAAAGGCTCAGGGCTAATGAACTCAAAAGACGTGGCAATTTCTGCCGGTAGAAGGCACCTGGCCTGGGAAAATTTTTAATCTGGTCATCGCAATCTCACCCAGAACAAAATGATCTATTTTCTTCCTGTTAGAAGCAGGTTCCCCTTTTATCCGCGTGCGCAAGTCACTCGGTCCAGGGCGAGGGATAGTTCGCGTAGGGAGAAGGCAGTTCAAGCAGCTGCCGGGCTCAGGGGGCACCCAAGGGTGCGTGACGCACGAGATGCTCAGCTCCACGAAAACGGTAATTAAGAGGCGACCAAGTGAAGGAATCGGAATAACCTCCCGTTTCCAAAGGGAAGGGAATCAGCTGAGCCCAGTGTACCCAACCCCATGCTGCTGAAAGAGAAACCTTAAAAAATAATTAACTACTCTAGCATCCCCGGTGCCGCTGATACGGGGAAAGCGTTTGCTCTCGGGCACGCCAGAGCTCAAAGCAGAGGCAAGGTGCGCGAGCAGGAGAAGGCACAGCTGGCAAGGGTCATCCCGGGACAGTGTTTTGCCAGAGTACCTGTTCTCAGGAGGCTTTAGCCATCCCTTAAGGAGGAATTAGGATCCTTGCCAGCTTGGGATCGTGCGTGGTGCCAAAAATCCGGAAGGCAAAAGGGTTTTGAGGGTGAGAACGGAGATCCAGACCAGACTTCGGGCTCAGAAAAATCCGAAAGCATTGCGATTCACAGTTTAGGGTGGGACATATATTTCCCACTAGGTAAAAACACAAAAGTGAGAACGTCGGGTATAAATATCGAGGGAGAGAGGGTCTCCCCTTTCTATGCTGCTGGTATTGCTCCTTGCTGGTGCCGGCACTTCCCATCTGAGCTGTGCTACAAATTACAAGTCCATCAGGATACCACAGAGGTCAGGCCTCCCTTTTCCATGACCCTGTTCCCATAACCCACGCTCTCCTCGCCTCCCCCAGTGTCTGTTCCCGAGGTCTGAATTCCGCGGTTTTATTAAGGTGGTTGCAACCGAAGGCCTTCAGCTACCCACTTCTCAGTAGCAAAAAGTTATCTTGCCGTGCAGAAGATAAAAGCAGCAGTGAAGGAGCGTAGAGGCACCTTCAAATCGCTGGCTGCTGCTGCTTAACCCTCCCTTAATAGGAAATAAATAGGAGCCAAAGCTGCTGCCTTCCTCCTGCTGCCAGAGGAAAGCGCGTCGCTCCCCATTTCCTTGCACCTCTCCCGCCGCAAATTATGCTCCGTGATGGAGGGAGCCCCATGAACTATCGCCCTTTCTCTTTGACAGCAAGGTTGGAAAATACACCTCCCTCCTTAAGAAAAGAAAAAGAAGTAGCCCGAGCAAACGGCAGTGTAATTGCACACACCGAGTTTGCCCGGGTCCCGGGTAGGGATTGACACCGCGTTTCTTGTGGTATCGCTCGAGTACCGGCTGACAGCGCATTAAGAGACGTGACTAATGGGTGTCATGGGGTGTTTGTCTTCTCGTCTTCTCCCCCAGGAGAAAAGAGCGAGCGGTTCGGTTTGGTAGGGATTTTATAGAAATATATACTCCAAAAGAGGAAATCCTGCCGGAGCAGAGAGAGGAGAGCGGACCTTGCCTCGGGGCAGGGACTGGGACAGCCGCTTGGCGCTGGGTACCGCACTCCCCTTGCCAGCAACACCGTCTCTGCACCACAGAGGGGGGGGACCCCAAATCCGCTGCCTGCCCCAACCCAGCTGGGAAAGAGCCTGTCCCATGGAGGGTGGGATGCGAAAGCCATCACCCATGTCGCCACGCCAGCCGGCGCAGGCTGTCACCTTCGCCACCGCCTTTGCCTGTGGGAGCTTTGCTGATGGGGGGACATGAGGATGATCCCCCACATCGGCTTGGGCTCAATGCCCCCCGAAACCAGGCTGCCCTGTGCTACCTGCCTGCCTTAGGGCCTTGTAAGGAGGGTCTCACCCCCGGACCACCGAGGGGGTGAAGCGAGGCAAGGCCTCAGGAGGGTCTCAGCCCCCCTCCAGCCAGCTCAGTCCCCCCCGTGCGCTTCATCCCGGGACCCCCATCAGCGCCCCAATT
>NW_008824416.1:737133-737715 GCF_000699105.1 Pygoscelis adeliae | reverse complement strand
TTTTTTTTTTTTTTCCTTCGCTCAGGCTGAATTTACTCGAAAGGCTGCAATTTGCCTAAGTAAATCTCCAGATTTGAGAGGGTTTAATAACTTTCCCACATGCTCCGGGGGCTTTTGTCGGCGAGGAGGCGGATGGAGCCGCGGGGGGGAGGGGGGTGTCCCCCCAAAAAACCCATCCCGGGCGGGGAGAATAGCTGCGAGCGCTGCAGCTCCGGTGCCGGGTTGTGAGTGCGTGTGTTTATTTTGAAACAAAAGCGCGGTTGTGAATTTCAGATGTTCAGGTGACCCTGTTTCTTGATCTGCGTAAATATAATTAAAGTCCTTTTTGTGGCATTAATAAAGAGTTATTTGTACACCATTTCCAGGGCAGCACAAAGAGGACCTTTATGTGGGAGAAGTTTCGAATGGAGTCCAATTTATACAAAATTTTGTATTTTTAGCCCTGGACTCTGTTTGGACGGAGCCTGTGGAAAAGCGAGAACCCTTTTCTGGTCCCCCTGTAAAAATCTGATAAATTTCTTTAAAAAATAAAGCCCTATTGAGAGCGTGCGGTTAACCCCTTCGGCGCCGCTGGCGGGGAGG
>NW_008824416.1:731185-732086 GCF_000699105.1 Pygoscelis adeliae | reverse complement strand
GGGACAGCCAGCGCGACGCCCGACTCAGCCCCAGACCTGGGCTGGGACGGGGGGGGCTGAGCGTCGCTAAAAGACATTTAAGAGAAGCACATTCGCCTCCAACAGCTTCGCTTTGGCCCCTGACGGCAGCATCCGCCACGGAAAACACCCCCGGAACCCCCAAACTGCGGGGCCGACCATAGACATGCCCAGCGAAGAGGGAGGCCTCGTCTGCCTCGCTCTCCTCCTCCCTTCCCCAAGGGAAAAAAAAACACCCCCGAGATGCGCTCGGCCCCCCCCAAAGCAGCAGCGTGTGTGAACAGAGCTCGCGTGCCGAAATGTCTCCCACTGCCTTATAAATGTGTGAAAATGCCCCTTTGAGGGGCGGGGAGAGGGACAGGAATAAGCCACCAGCACATATTTTCATAAGAATCTGTTTGTTTTCCCGCTGGTGGAAATTCAATGATAAGGGGGAAAAAAACCTAAAAAAGATTTGATTTTTTTAGGGGTTTCTTTTTTTTTTTTTTGCAGAATTTCCCCCCTCTGGAGATAAAGCCATGAGAGTCCAGAGGGAAAACGCCTTTTCCAAGGCCAATGGCAGAGCTGAAACCAGGTCACCAGGGCGCAGCCACGGCTCTGCCCAGGCACTCCCGGCTTTGCCCCCACTTCTACCGGGATCTGGATAATTTTATCGTCATCTGCAAATAGAGCCAAAAGCCCGTGAAATTGCAAATGGGGTGGAGAAGGTAACGGAGGAGCAATTATTCGTGAGGAGGAGAGGGGTGACGGCACCATCAGGCAACAGGTTTGATAAAATCAGCCCCAAGGAGCGTTTGGGGGGCGGATGCGGCTCCCCCCAGGAATGGGCGAACACGAGGAACTCGTCGCCCCCGGGGACGCGGCTGAACCCGAAAGCAGCGGC
>NW_008824416.1:730664-731171 GCF_000699105.1 Pygoscelis adeliae | reverse complement strand
ACGCTACCGGCTGCCGCGTCCTGGGAGCTCAGTCCCGCTTTCCCCGTGAGGTCAGACCCCGGAGTCCAATTTTGCAACACAAGTGGGATCACGAACTTTCCTGCTTCTTCCTATGGCAGGAAAAAGGAGGAAAATTCAGTGCAAGGAGGGAACAACGTGCCCCAGGAAAAGCTCCCTCCGGGCTCCCCCGCCGACTGGTGCTGCTCTGTGCCCTAAAGCAGCAAATTTCTCTCTTTTCCCAAACGTAATGGGTTTTGACTTCCCCAGAGCGGGCGATGCTTTCCCTGCAGCTCCTGAAAAACTCCAGCGCTGTCAAATTTCGGCTGGAGAGAGCAGCAGAGAGTCCCGTAGGTTAAATGCAATGCTGCACTACTTGGATATCCTCATTATTAGTGAACGTGGGGTTGGTCTGCCTTTCCGGGTCATCCCTGGCTCCTCCGTTACGGGAGGGTAAAAAGAGGTGCTTGATTTGCTCCCCGCACACATAACCGCCCTACGTGCATTTTC
>NW_008824416.1:713516-730538 GCF_000699105.1 Pygoscelis adeliae | reverse complement strand
TTTTATTTTATTTTATTTTATTTTATTTTATTTTATTTTATTTTATTTTATTTTATTTTATTTTTCCCAAAGGGAGCCGTTGCTTCCGAAATTGCCTTTTCTTTTTCTCGCTGTTGAATGCTTGCTCATGTCCCGTCCCTTTTTTTTAACGCACTGATCATTTCTGCCCGTATCTCACCCAGCGCGGGCAAAACCCACCGAAAGGGGAATTGGGAGGAACTGGAAATGCACAAGGGCAATTTTTGATTTTCACGTCCCATTCAAAGACGGGTTTTATCACGCTGCTCCCACACCGCGCGTAGCGTGTGACGCTATTTCTATTTTAAAAAATCAAATTCACATCAAATAGCTTTTTGAGCCGGGACTCCCTGCTAACGGTCTGCTACGAATGTTGCTACTTGTTTTTCAGTCTGATGGTGTGTTTTATTTCATGTGGGCATTAACAATCTCTCCTCTGACCCCACTTTTATAGCTGACTCGATCACTTCTCCGTGATGGACCGCAACGTACTTTCTAACCGCTCAACCACCTGTACGGCAAACGAAGCGCGGGGGCCGCTGTGCCGCTCCCACAGGCACGGCGGGCCAGGCAGGACGTAGGGAAGCTTTACATTTCAGAGAAATCCCATCTCCAGTTCCTTTGTAATTTAACCGCTGTCCCTGCCAGGCTATTAACGGGGGGGGGAAAAAAACCCATATTTGCAATGTAATTTTTGCAACCAAGTCTGCAGCGTAATTTTTGCCACCAAACCTGCGATTTATTTTTTGCCACCAAATCTGTAATTTAATTTTTGCCACCAAATCCGCAATTTACTTTTTGCTTCTTGACCAGTTTTGGTGTTCTTTCTCCTGGCAGCCAGCGTGCCCTGCTTGGAGCGGCGTTACACCACTTCCCCCACCTGGGAATAGGCCCCCAGTTCTGGTTTGGGGCTTTGTTTTGCTTTGTTTTGTTTTGTTTTGTTTTGTTTTTTAAACCAGGCGCCTTTAAAGCCCTGCAATGAAATTTTGAAGTTGTCATCACTGGTTTTTTCACCCCTCGGATGAAAGAAAACAACAACAAACCCCTTGGGCAGAAGCGGCTCAATAAAAACCAAGGGGAGCGAAGGACGGGGAACAGATATTTCATGAGCGATTGGGTGCAGCTCCCCGGTACTGCGAACCCTGCTCAGCAACCAGCTCCCACCAGGGGGGAAAAAATAAAATGAAATCGATATTATTTTTGCCACTTACCAAACCTTGAAGCCCAGGTTGACTTCAGCCACCCCGAAGCCGTAGGTCCCGCGGACCGCTCCCCGCGCCAGGGAAACCCGGAGCATTTTATAGCGTGAAAGCTGGGGTGGTCCCCGCCCACAGGGTGCTGCCTGAAAATGAGTATTCATAAGCTTTTAGGGACTATGACAATGTAAAGCTTCCTCCGTGCTCCCCCAAGCCCCGGCTGCCACCCGCCCGTGTCGCAAGCACAGAGGATATTTTCTTCATTTTTGTTGACAGTAAACTTTTAAGGTGCAAATCCCATCTCCTTTTTGTTGCAGACAAGCTGAATGGTTTCCTCTGGCTTTGAAAGGTCACAATCACACTGCCCACCTTTTTGCATCGATTCTTTTTTTTTTTTCCTTTTTTTTTTTTTTTTTTTTCTGAAAAGCCTCCGAAACCAGAATGTTTCTGCAAAGAGTTTATCAAATTACATTTGGGGACAAAGAGCTAAAGTGCATTTTCTTGAAGGCTTGACAATTGGGGAGCCATCAAGGAAATGAAAAGAATGACAGAAAACCAAAGGCTTTTGTCAGATGGAGAAACGCCATCGAGAAAAGCCAGGGTTGGGGGCCTTTATTTTTGTTTTGGTTGGATTTCCTTTCGACTCTCTTTTCCCAGGTGTTAAAGTTGGGGCTGTGGGGAGGGCAGGGAAAGGCAAGGAGAAGCCATTTGGTTTGGGGGGGGGACTTAAACGGGGGATTTCTCCTCTCGTTTTTTTTTAACAAGATGCCAGTGTTTAAAAGAAAAATGAAGCCCCTTTAGAAATGTGAAGCTGCCGAGATAATGACTGCGATCTCTCTAAGACTGGATGGGAACAGGTGATATTTTTTTCTTCCTTTCTTGTTCCCATCTGTCCTTTGTTCAATATGAGACCGAAAAGAGACAGAAACGAGATCATTTTGATATTCCCCTTTTTGTGCATACACCTTCTCCCAAGGAAAAGAAACGCGGCTTGGTCCCGCTCCAGGCGTTATGAGAGAGGGTGGCTGCGGGGAGACACACAAATAAAATGAAAATAAAACCCCTCAACTCATTCTTTTACATCTCATAAAGCGAGGAGCGGGGTGTCTGGGGCCGCTTGTAACGGGCTGTCGGGGCTGAGCTCTGGATGGTCCCCCAGGAAGATGCTCCAGGGACACCCACGCGGCCCCTCAGGGTTATCCCACCCGCAGCCTTATTCCCATCCGCGCTCCATTTTCTTCCCCCAGGTGCCACCCCGCACTGCAACAGCGTTTTGCAGTTGCTCTCAGCCCCTTTCTACCTCCCCAAAAGCCGCCCCCGTCCCCCCATCCCTTCTTCAAAACTGAATGCCAGGGCAGTATCTCAGCGGCCAAACGCTTCGACGCCCCTTCGGAGCATCCCGAATTCTGGGCAGGCGTCCCCACGGAAGCCCCGCTCGGGGGCATCGGCGGGGGCTGCGCGCAGCAAGTTTTGAGCTTCTGTTGCTTGGTTTTGCTCAGTTAGGAACATTTTGCATGTTTTCTCCCCCCACTTCTGAAAATGGGAAGATTTGAGCTCCTCGCTGGGTCAAATAAGCGGGGATGCAACTGCCTTTCCCTGCAAGCCGGCAGTATTTTCTGTACGTTGTGAATAATCTCAGGTATCCAGAGCCTTTCCTTAAATGTCTCCCACTTTGAAATTTCTTTTCAAGAAGCAGAGATTCTTTTCCCGAGCGTCCTCCTTCTTTTAAAATTTCTTTCCTGCTTTCTGGATCGTCTCCTATTTTATCTTCCTTTCTAGTACCTCTGTAAAACATCGCCCTAAAAAAATCTGGTTTAAATGCCTTTCTGAAAACCCAACCCGCCAGCCCTGGCTGGTATTTATTCTCTTTTTCCTAACGAACTTCCTTTTTTATTCTGCTACCAGCAAACCCATTCTCCCAAATCTCAGCCCTTTTCGAAAACCATCTGCCTGGGTCTTCTGCGAGCAGCAGATAATTGCTCGAAAGGGTGGGCTGCGAAGGATTTTTGCATCATTGCAAGAATACAGCCACTATTCTTCTACATGCCATGCAGCCTTTTAGAAAATTAAAAAGGCATAACGAGAAACATCTTACCCTGCTCTGAAGGAAAATAAACTACGTTGAAGTTTCTCCGTTCATCTCAAAAGAGGATGCCAGGGTAATCCGAGACAGGGACCGGCTGGGAGGGAGGGAGCGAGGGGTACATGTCTGCATGTATATATTTTCAAGAGATGAGACTCTGAAGACGCTGCTGAAACACTATTTATATCCCAGACCTTTTAATACAAAGCACTGCTGAAAAGGCAGCTTCAAGGACACGCTGAGTGGGAATAATTCAAAGTTTGCTCAGGAACCTCTTTCCAAGACCAGATTTTCCTCACTGAAAACACCGGGTGCACGTGAAGGGTGCTGGGATTTGCACCGTTATCCTGGACTTTCACCCTTCTCTCCACGCTAAAGATTCCCACTAGCTCCCTTTCCCCTCCCTGCTCCTGCCCCCCTCTCCCAAACTCATCCAAAATCCTTTGGAAAAGAGTTAAAAAAATTCGTAGAAAGACAGCGCTGGAGACCATCAGCTTTTGCACGGCAGCTCGTGATTTCAAGGGCTGGAGCCGATGTGCACGTTAACCTACCCCTGGCGATGCCCTACTGCCGGCTCCCGTCGAAAGGTGTAGCAACAATGCATCCAGTACATTTACTGGTGAACACAAAAGCCGGGAAAAAAGGGGGGGGGGGGGGGGGGGGGGGGGGAGAAAAAGAAAAGAAAGAAAACAAAGCAAGACCCAAATGAAAAACACATCAAGCCTCAAACGAGAGGAAGTTCAGCGTGGGATTCATTGTCTCCCCGAGCGCCGAAACGAAGGGCTCGGCTTGTGCCGGGCACACACTGCCCTCCAGAGACAGGGCCCAGCAGCGGAGCGGGGCTCCCCACCGAGGAGATGCTTTCCTAAAGGACCCAAAAAAAACCCCTTTTCCCCTCCATACCTTTTTAAAATTTCTTTTCTTTTGGCTCAAACAGCCGAGGATGGCGGCCAGCTCCAGAGCTTGCCCACAGCTGGGGTGGTCAGGGTGTTTAGGGTGCACGTGCCCGGCGGTTGGGGCACCCAGAATTTAGGGCACCCAGCATTTAGAGCATCCAGCAGCCCCTGCACCCTCCCAGCCTGCAGCACCTGCATCCCTCCGGGCCAAGGAGCCTTAAACAGAGGGAAGATGCTCTGGGATGGGGCCACCCCTTCGCTGCAGAGTTATGGGTTGAAGCACCCAAGCACCCGCTGGTGGCACAGAGGGGGACCCCGGGAAACCCCGCTCGGGGGTCCTGGGTTTGCAACCTTCTCGAAAGCGGGTGTACATGGGTGCAGGATGGTGCCCCCGGGCCAAAGGATGGTTCTGGGAGCTCACCCAGCCTTGGAGACAAGAGGTGGCACCAAAAAGCGGGATAGGGGAGGGATGGGTGTCTGTTGTCATAGTCGGATAACACCAGGCCTGCGTCCCAGCTAGGCACAAGAGGTGGTTGATATTTGTTTCAAAAAGAGAAGGAAAAAAAAAAGCTATAAACCAGCTCTTTTTCCCCCATCAGAATTCAGCAATTTTCAATTTACCTTTTTTTTTTTGTAGCGAAGCGAGAAGAAGGGACGTCTTTCTTCTCTGCGTCCAGAAAATGAGGAGGAGGTTTGCGAGAGAGGAAAGGTATTGGGGAAGAGGAAGAAAACAGAATTTTTCAGAACAAGCCTTTCTAGTTTTGGGAAGTTTGGGGAAGTTTTCCACTTCCCTCAAGGACACGGGGAACGAAGCTGAAAGCTCCACGGCTCATTTTCTTCCAAAAATGCTTCATCCCCTTTCAAGCAGCACCAGTCTGAATCTTGCAAACTGCTTATGTGACCTTATGATTAAAAGGAAACACAACGACCCCTCTGAAACCCACAGAATAAATTGGTATTTCACTCGTGGATGAGGTGGGGTGATGCTGCCTCCGAGTATTTCTCTGTCTCCTGAAACAGGCACCGATGGTTTCTCTAGCCCATCTTCAGGATCGCTGAGTTACGAGGAGGTTTTCCCATTCTCCTTGCAGAATTCAGTTTTCTTTTAAGGAAAACTGCCTTAAAAGCAAAATCAATCCATGCTCCCGGTTAAAAATCAGGGAAAGAAATTCATATCCAATTTGAGCCGCATTCAGGTTTTCCGAGAAGGCAAACCCCATCTTCCTGCCTAAAATAGAGGGATTTATGATGGGAACAGAAATTAGTAGCTTCAGCAATAACTAGGTGCTTCGTGGGGTGCCCCGTCAGGCTGGTTTGGGGGTACTGGTGCAGGATAACTGGGAGGCATTGCCCCCCTTCTGCATCCTCTGCTCCTGTTCGCACGGCGGCGAGCAAATCCATAAATGAGTATTAAGTATCCAGGGTGACAAGGCCCCAGAAAAAAAAAACTTTTGCAAAGGGTTCTTCGAGGCCCGGGTGAAACCGTATCAAATCTCTGGAGCTGGCAAGCAGCGTGGGGAGGAAGTTGTTAACATTTTGGTGTGAGAAGGTACCTGCTCATCCTTTCAGCCTCCGCCGTGCCCCTCGCCATCCAAGCCGGGCACGTGAACAGTGACGGTTAAGAGCACAAAACCTTTGCACAAAACACCGCAGAGTGACCCAGCAGCTAAAAGCTCATTTGCATTCATTAACAGTCCCGAGCCAAGCTCAGAGCTGTTACCGCAGACCTGCTCCCCCTCCTCTCCATCCCCCGTCCCGTCCCCCTTACCTGCCCCGTGAAAGGTCCCTCTCTCCGGATGAAGCTCAAGGGATCATGCTGGGCCCGAGACCTATCAAGTGACAGAGAAAATAATTCGCTCTGAAAGAGGATGCATCCCCAGGGCCGGGCGCTGAGGCCTCGGAAGAGGCGGCTCCGCACCGATTCGGGAGGCTTTGCTCCGCCGGGAGAGGCGCGGAGGTGCCCAGGTGCTTCCAGCTGCTGCCCATGGAGCCGGGGAAGGGGGTGGCCATTCCCGGGATGAGGGGGGGGAATGCCCAGGGATTTTTTTTTCCCCCCGCTGCATCCTTCCCTGCCTTGTAATGGGCGATGGGGTTTAAACCTAGGAGAGATGAGGCATCTACATTGGCATGAGTTTAGCATGCAAAGAGCAAGTTTGTTTTCATCTGCCTCCTGTGGGCATCCCCTGTCTCCCTTGAGGGTCTCCAGGAGTGCCGAGATGCTCTCTGGGTCACCCTCCCGGGGTGTCTCCAGGAGAGGCTCTCCTCTCCCTCCAAGGGGACATCCCAGTAGCGTCCCAGCAAGCCCTCCTTAGCTCTTGGTAGAAACTCTGCACCCAAGGCCAGGAGGTTACCTTCAAGGTGAAATCAGTGCCCCCAAACCTCCTGCTTTTGGACCCCAATTAGGCACATCCTCCCGACCAGGAGAATGAGGAGGATCCCGATGAGGGATCATGGGCAGCGATGCTGCAGGCAGCTCAGGGGGACCGTGCCTGCGTGTGCTGTCACCGTCACGGCAGCCCCAAAGGATCCCGATGCACCGCCGGCCACGAGCGCCTCGTGTCTGCATCGCCAGCTCGCGATGTGGGTGTGCGGGGTTGCTGCAGGTGGTCCCCCCCCGGGCCGCGGCGGGCTCAGCACCGCGCAACGCTCACGTTGCACAACGCCGCGGCCCGGAGATGGGCTGCGACTTACAGGGACGGATCCCGGTGCTCAAAGCCGCTGTAGAATCTCCAGGGCGCTGGGACATCCTTCTCCGTCTCGCGTTGTCTACCTCTCGCGCTAGACGGTTCTCATTAAGCCCCGCAATTGATCTCCTGTCTTTAAAGGAAACAAGAAAGAAGGAACAAACCAAAAGGGATCCTCCTTCCTTCAGCCCAGGGGAACAAATCTGGCTTTAATTTCTTTTCCTTTTGTCATTCCAGTCGGGGATTTCACTTTAACGACGCTGCCTTCCCCATTCCTCCTCTTCTGCTCTTCGAGAAACAGGAAAGTAGCCCCTCTGCTTTCTATGTTTCCTCCCTTTGTTCTCCACGCCACTTCTCTGATTTATGAAAGGACTTTTCTCTCCCTCTATCATTCTTGGTGGGAGTCGAGGACCCCCAAAAAGCCGTGGTCCCCACCCTGGAGTTCAGAAGAGCCGCTCTGCGGCTTGCTCTGATGTTTCTGACTGGCACTAAATATTTCATCTCCGCTGGGAAGGTGCTGGAGGACCACACCTTTGGAGCTATCCTCTGGGAGGGGGCTTCGAATTTATGCTACTGAATGGCTTCGATTTCCAGTAATGGGAGAAAATCCACTCCAGCACCCAGTATAATTCATACCCAAACAGGTAGGAGGAGGTTGACAGACCGATCCACCAGGATTAACCTCTCCAGGAGGTTAAATCCTGCACGGAAGCGCTGTAGAAGACCTGGGAGAGATGGTAAAAATCACGTCCCTTCCCCGATCTGTGGGCAGACCCTCGCTGGCCCAAATCGCGGTGGTGCACATGGAAGGTGTGAGAAGGAGCCTGCCCTGCTCCGAGGGTGTGTGATGATAATACCAGGAAAAAAAGCAGGATTTAGAGGTTAAGGTGGGAAGGGGCACGGAGCCTTTTGAGCAGAAAATGAGACAAAAATATGTTTTTTCATTTGGCATATGCATCAAAAAGTTATTAAAAGGAAACAGTTAAATATCTCATTAATGAAGATGAATGATGCCTCAGATTTGTTTTTAAACAGCTCAAAGCAGTTTTTTTTCTGACCTCCCAAAGTGTGTGTGTGGAGGGGAATCTCAATGGCTTAAAATGTTCCTTTTTTTCTTTTTTTTTTTTTTTTTAAAGCAGCTTAAACTGATTTCAGTGCTGGAGCTGCTGCTGCACACCCTGGGAGGGAGAGATCAGGCTGGGACATGAGAAAATCAGTTTGCTGAGCGCAGAAACACACCAGGGATCTCGGGGGCTGCTCTGCAAATCCACACTCTCCATCACGCTATGACATGTTCATAGCTGGGACCGAAAAAGCTCCCTCCTGCTAGAAAGCACACGCGAGAGCCTGGGAAGAAACAGCTCCAGGGGATGAGGCATCTCATCCCCCTAAAATCACAGCTGGACCTTCCCCAGGCAGCAAGCTCCGGAGGATGCAGGTTGTCCCACCACTGCGGTCACCATCCCCATCCCATGGTCCAGGCGTCCCAGCCTGGGACAACAAGCCTTGTCCTGGGGACCGGGTCGGACGGGGTGTCCGCCTGAGCTCTCATTCACACGGTCAAACCCCCCGGCCGCCCCATGAATCCCAAGCCCAAAACACAAAGTATCCCAGCGCCTGCAAAGGCCAGAGATGGGAGGGAGCGGAGGGCAGGGGAGGAGCGTGTTTTCAGATTGGTTTTTGATACACAGCCTAAAATAAGGCACAGAGGAGCTTCTTTTAAGAATGATTGCATTAAAATAGCCCTCTCCATTACACAGACACTAATAGAGGCTCAGTGCATTATTTCTATCAAAGTGCAATTTGCATTTACAAAGGGCTCCTGGGAAGTGATGGATGGGGAAGGAATGGAGAAAGGCTTGTAAAGCCGAGCGTGCTCATCTTGGAGTAACTTTCAAGCACAAGGCGGTTTTTCTTACACCTTCCCCTCCAAAGAAACTCGTGACGTCTGCTTAAATGAACATTCAGGCTCTCGCCTTTCACCCCGCAGCCCATCAATAAAAGCCGGAGGAGCGGAGGAGAGGGGATATTCATTTATCTTCATTAGGACTCTGGCCAGCTCCTCTGATCACCACGTCGACGTCGCCGGGAAGAGAAAAAGCTACTGTTCCTTTCCCCGGCTTCCCTGCCTGCACACACACACCCCGCCACCGGCCTCGCAAGCATCTCGGGGTGGTGGGACCCCACTCAGCACCTGCCCTCAGCTGAGGGAAAAATGGGATTTTGGGAGTATTCCCCTTTTCTCTGCTCCTTTGCAGAAGCCGAGCTCCAGGAGAAGAGTGGGCAGCGAGAGGAGAGTGAAGGAAAAAGCAAATGAATGTCATGAGATACCCATCAGTGGAGGCAGATTAAAGAGGAGGGGAACCCTATTAGACAGGCAGAAGATGAAATGGATGATATCCGGCTTGAATATCTTAAAAGGGGTGATATCTGGTCTGAAAGCTCAGCCCCCATCACCAGTCTCTGCGTTACCTGCTTGCATTAGCTGTTTAGCAGCCCACTCCCACTTTGGACAAGGGGGATGATTTTGGGAGAGGCACTTCACCCTCCCTGCCCTGCTCGAGGTTTCCTCCCATGGACACGCTGAAAGACCCCCTCCTTCAAAGCCCTCTGCAAACCTTGCTGGGATGCTGAGGAAAGGAGCCACCCCCTGCTGTGCTCAGGGATGTCATGCAATCATCACTGGACACTCTCCCAGCTCTTCCCGTGAAGGATGCTCCTAGGAGCCAAGTACTGGCAGTCAAGTATTTATGGAGTGAACGGAGACCTCAGGTTCGGGCTCCACATCCCTCCTGAAACCCATCAGCAGCTCTCTGAAACGCCCTCCTGAAATGCAGCAGCAGCAGCTCTCCCAGCTCTCTCCCTGATCACCCAGAGACACTCAGTTCTTCTTTGACCCTTGATAAATTTTTGAGCCTTGGTGGCTTCCAGAGGCAACAAGGTCCACTGTCCAATAACACTTTGAAGAATAACCAGGGAGACCAGGCCTTTAAGAGATGGCAGATGTCAAATTTAACCTACCTTTTTGTACCGCCAAAGTAGAAGATTAAACTTTTAAAAACACTTTGCGTGTCTTTGTGCTGCCTGGTGTTCAATGTTTCTGTATTTAAGTTCTCATGGCATCCCTGGGGGTGGAGATCCAGAGCAAGAATATCACACCTAAAAAGAAATCTCTTCTTTCATCAGGTATTTCCTGCCTTTGTAAGTTTTCTTCCAAAGTCTATGAGAGCAGTCCTCCTGGCATCTAAAAGACATCATCTGAAATGGGAGGGAGCCCACGTGACAACGTGTTTCATGAGCTGGAGGAATCACTTTACAATGGGAAAGTCACATCGGGAGCCCACTGCTGGCAGTGGGTACGGTTCATCCCACCTACCTGGAGCTGTCCGCAAACGAGGCATCTGCTCCAGGCTCGCTCTCTTAAGTCCCCTGGTACTTTCAGAGACAGAGGCATCTCCTCCCAGGACTGGTGTTTCAGAGATGCAGGATCTGTTCTCCCAAGGAAGTGCCCCTGTCTTAGGATGGGATTAATCTCTCCCTGGAGGTGCCTCATGGCCTGGCATAGCCCCACTTCAGCAAGAGGAGAGAAGGCAATAGAAAGAAGATAAGGGGGGAAGAAGCATGGCTGATACGCTCTGGGGTGGTAAGTGTGATAGGAGACTGCAATACTCTCTGGTCTAGCAAGGACATTCACTGGCAAGACATTAAGATTCACGTCGTATGGGTTTCTTCTGGTTGAACATAAACATTTCACCCGGAAGCATCTGTTCAGCCTTCCTCTGTACTCAGAGTGATACAAGTCATCTCATCCTGACTTAGCCACCTAAAATCAGTCAGGTGAACCCTAGGCGGGAAGGTCTACTCTTATCCTTCAGCTCTAGAAAGATCCCAGGGATCTAAAGTTGGGTGAGATGAATCCGTCTCCCACGTTTAGATGAGAAAGCAGGATTCAGGGTCCTCATAGCACGGGCATCAACTTCCCAAGAGCAGCGAGGGAATTGGGTGGGTATTATTTCTTCTCACCAGTTTTCAGGGCATTTTTATCAGATTTTTTTCTCCCTTGCTTTTGCTTGGGGGGGTCCTAAGCCACACGCTAGGCACCAGCCCCAGCAGAGAGGTGACCCAAAGCGTGGAGCAAGGGGTGATCCTTTCCCTTGCGGGCCCTGGCTACAGCTGGGTGACCCGAGGAGGACCAGCCCTTGCTCTGCCCACCATGAGAATCACCACGGTCCCCTCTGCCCCACCATCCCATCTCACACCTCAGCCTTGTTCACCACCAGCAAAAACGCCCTGGAAAGAAAAAAACAAGAACACAGCTTGTGACCGCTGGGCACTAAAGATGATGGATTGAAGAGCAGTATTGCTCTCACAGCGTTTTACAGGTTTCCCCAACAGCAGCTTCTCTGCTTCACAGGTAATTATTGCCTCTATTTTCTCTCTGTTTTATGGGATTAACGACCATATCACCTCTGCCCTTCCTAACCTATCGTTCTGCCTGACAACCACCCTTTTTGCCTAATTGCCCAACCGACATCATTAAGTCACACTCAGTCATCCTCGGCCAGGACTTGGCTTGAAGCGTGCTCTACTCTGGACCCACAGAAAAGTTCACATGCCTGAAAACGTGTCCAACTCCACTCACAGAAGATACTTGCAGAAAATACTGCTTTTACCTAAAGCCCCACCTCAGAGCTTCAGAAACAGGACAGAGCAAACCAATTCCCTTCTCTCACAGCTCATCTGCCTTGCGATCGGAGATGGCTCGAGCATCTCTCTGCTTCGCAAAGTCCTGCAGGAGAGATGAGGACACAGCACGCACTCTTTTCACAGAAACAAGGAGTTTTGCAGCTGTGCGTGCTACAAGGAAGGAGGGATGATGGAGAGAAATACAAGGATGCACAGCTACTTCCATGCTAGCCATTGCTCAACACATCTGAAGACTTACTCTTGTTTGCTGCCTTCCCTCCCACCTCAGCTCAGAGCAGTCCAGTTCTGTCAAGCCATAGCAGCTTTCCCCTCCCAGCCCCAAGCAGCATTATTTTGTTGCTTTTCTTTTCCTGTTTGCCAATGGAGGAGCGTGTTTGAACAAGGCATTTGCTTTGCAGACAACGCATAAAGAGCTGAGAGTAGCTATCTGACCAAGAGTGACCTTCAGCCTCGTGTTCAAGCTCATGCTGGCAGCCCCAGCAACCTCCCCAAGTATGGTGCATCTCCATGCCAGCGTGGCTGCACCTTGCTCAGAAAACCAACGTGCTCTGTGGTGGCCCTCTGCGTGCCACGCAACTTCTAGGCGAGTTCTCCACATCCCATGCTTAGCTCCTGCTGCCTTATGGGCGAGCATAGTCATGGGCAAAGCAGCAGGTAGGAGCAAATTCCTCCTTGTTCTACCTCCTGGGATATTTCCTAGTCTATGGAGGTCTTCAGCTCATGCTAACCTACACTTGGTCAGCTGATAGCTCTCCATTGCATTGATTACACGGACTAGATCTTTAAGGCAAGTCTCAGTTGCCCACACAGGGGTACAAAGTGGTGTTTGAGGTGCTCGGGGTATCCAAGTTGCCCATACGGAGCTGATGGTAAGAGCTCAGCACCCCTGGGAGAATTGCACCCTCCTCGAACCACAACTGGAGGCCAGGTGGGCTTCTCAGGTCTCTAAAACTGGCACTGGTCTCTGAGATGTCTGCAACTGAATTTCACATTTACATTTAGGTGTGGGAGTCTGGGAGCTGAACCTTGCCCAGTGCCCAGCCGGAGCCCATTTACCAGGCATGGGCGAAAACCCTCATTTATATCACTGCGATAAGGCTGGAAGGACCTCAAAGGCAATCTCATTCAGGGAGCCCCAGATTTCACGAGCGGTGCAGTAAACTGTTTAGTTTCTAATTTTGTGAAAGAAAAATGCATGTTGGGGGAGACTCAAGGGAAGAGGGGGTGATGACGCTACTGTGTCTGCAGCAGCGAAACTGCTTTAAGAGTCCCTGTTCCCAGCTGGCTTGGCCACAGGATCATTGAAAAGATCTGGGTTTGAACAAACAAGAAAGAAAACCCTGACAGCAGTGTTTAAAACCACCCTGTTACCGGATTGTTTCGACAACTCAGCTTGCATCCTTGCTACCGACGAGGCAGCAGCTCCCACCACCTCCCGACCCCGAAGCTGGGGGCACCTGAGCTGCCTCCTCCCCGTGCTGCTCCGCAGTGCTGAGCACGATCCAAAAATCTCTCCAGATGCATTTTTCTGGCATGGCGTGGCACGGCGTGGCATTCAGCCCATTGCTGACCCCAGATCTGTGCAGGGCTCCTTGTGCAGCATCTGCTCCAGCAGAAACCACTCCCGACACACGTTGGTCCTCCCTCTTCTCAAACCTCCACGGACAGAGACGTTGCCTCGCCGCAGCCCCCAACACAAATGCCTGTCCTCACCACTGAAAAATGTTCTTCCTAACTTCAACCTCTCTGGATGTAATTTAAGCCAATTACCTCCTGTCCCATTCCTGGTGAACACAGACAACAGTTCGTTCCCTTCCTCTTTGCAGAAGCCTGTTACATATTTGTACGCTGTTATAAAGTTTTCCTAAACTGAACAACGGCAAGCCCTTTGATCTTCCTTCCTTGGCCATGATTTCCAGTCCTCTGGTCTCTTTCGCAGCCCAACTCCGGACTGTCTCCAACCAGTCTGTGTCCTTCCAGCACTGCAGCCCACAAATTCGGGCTCAGAGGTCTCAGTAGCACCAAGCTGGAGAGGGAGACTGGATGCTTGGACCATGCCCAGCAGAACTGAGCTCACACCTTCCCTCTGCCATCATTTTTTGACGAGGAAAATGGTTTCCCTGAGCATCAGTTCTCCCTGGCTCTACCTGGGCACAGCATTACCCCAGATGCAGACACACTCAGCTTTCCTTGGGTGCCATTTCCCCAGCAGGGTGGGGAGAGCAGCTGTAAAACAATATTTAGAAGGGAGCCAAGCAACTAGGTGTGTCTCAGAAAGCCCAAGACCTACTTTAGTCATCGGCTTATCTATCTGGGAAAGGGGTCGGGGTGACTCCGGGGTTAAGGATGTCCCACGTTACCTTCACCTGCTTTCTACAGTCCTTGGGAGAAAAGAATAATAGAAGATTGTCCACTAGATGACTAGAAAAACAAATAAAAATATAACAAGCCAAAAAGCAAGAAGTCAGTCCCCTCTGCACCGGGGAACTTCCTCATCGAAATTCCAGCATGCAAATCTCTCCCGCCCGTCCCACCTGCCCGGTGGGATCAAAAATGCCAGGGATCAAAAATGCCAGATCAAAAGTGCCAGGGAAGCACGAGGGTTTTACGAGGTGCACGGCACAAGGAGAGGAGGAGCAGGCAGCTCAGGCGGCCTCGGATGGCGACGGAGATTTCTCCGGTGCCAGTTGACACATGCCCTGCTGCGTCCCAGTTTCAGGGGGAAAACAGCTTTCCCAGGAGGGGTGGGAGGCACGGCAGGAGCCGACTGTGTCTCGCCAGCTAGGTGGAAAGGCGAGGGCTTCTTGTCTCTGCCGCCAGGAATTAGGCCTTTCCTGGTGACAATACCAGCTGCCGCAGACAGCAAAAAATCAGCATTCCGGCAAAAAAAGAAAATTAGAAATGACGCTACTGTAAATTAATATGAATGTTTGCAATTACAATTAATTACTATCACTTAGGTATTCACAGCTGCATGTTTGGTAACTATCAAGCTGTAAAGACTTGAGCTGTAGGTTTGTTAAATGAGAGTCTGGTTGACCATGTCTGCGCTGCAGAAGGTCAACTGCACCGGCGCGGTGGACGTGTCTGGGACCATCCTCCAGCCCCGAGGCCATCTGGCAGGGACAAGCCTTTGCCCACTGAATTGACCTCCCCTACCTGCCAAAACAGGGTGGCCACATCCAACCTGCCGATTGGGAAGGGTCTGGGGCCACGCACACTCCCGAACCATGCCTGAGAATTACCTGGGCGAGTGCTAATAATTTAACAGCGAGGATAATTGGTGTCTGAACCCTGGAACTGTTTAATTTGCTGGTATAGACACAGCCTCAGGGCTTTCGCCGTAGCCCTATCCCAGGAAAGCGTCCCAGAGGCTGAAAACCATTCAAGCAGGTGTGAAATGTTTTCCTGGGTTAGGACTAAGAGTTTGGTCTTAAGCTGAAGGGAAACCTTGCCCTGGTAACCCCAAAAGGCCAGTCCTGACATATATTGTGCTTCAGTGTCCAACACCGGGCTGGGTTTTGTCTGCTCCTTCCAGCACCTTGGGGCCAAACCCCAGAGAGATGCTATCTAACCCCTGCATACCACCACAGGCGTGCACGAGCCCTGGGCTGGTCCGCCTGCAGACAAAGCTTGCAAACGTCTTCAGAACACTGGAGCCAGGCAAGAAAACTGCGACTTCACCACTCCCAGGGTCTGGATGTGCAGGATCATCCCCAGGACTGCTTGTTCGTAGGGATTTTCTGCCTGTGTAGCTCACCACAGTGAAGCTTTCGATGTCAAGATGTCCAGGACGTGACCTTGAAGGCTATGTGTAGCCCAGTCTGCCCTTGGGGGTGAGCTGGCTTTGCATCCCTTCCGCCAAGTTGACAGTGGAGTTGTCGTCTCCCAAGCAATGCTGGAGAAGGGTGATTTCTGGCCGAAGCAGAAACTAGTGACAGTGTGTGGCTGTGCTGATGAGCTGCTCGATTTCTCCTGGGTCCGCTGGTGAGATGAAACAGCTCAGGAGGGTGGGAAGTCAAACCTCGCTGCAGCCCTGCAGCGCTGGAGCCATCGCTTCCTGGGAAGCCGGTGGTTCCTGCGGAGAACGAAGGGCCTCCTGACCGATGCTGCTCACGTCACTTCTGCACACCAAGGGCTTGCTCCACACTGCACCGCGGCTCTGGGGGACTTTTGACCAGGTCCTTAGCAACAAAATACAGGACGCAGGTCTGCGTCACCCCTCTGTCTGCACTCACCCTTTAACCTGGTAACACCCTCATGCTTCTGACAGCATATGCAACCTGAAGCCCAGCTGTGCTATTGCAACCTCCTACCTGTAAATGCTGTTGGGATCACTCCCTCCACCACCTGCTTTGCGATTAACGAAGTATTCTCGGCCACTTCAACCATGAAGTAGCCAAAGGGATCTGAACCCATACGCCAGGTACAAAGATGCTTCGATTGTCTCGCCAGCCCCATGCCGGGCATGTTTTGCCCATCAAGCAACAAGACTCCCAACCAGTCCCACCAAGGAAGTTAATTCTCCAGCCAAGTTTTGCATCTCTTAAGCAATTGCCTTTCCATAGCAAGGAAGGAAGATTCCTTGGAGCAGGATCTCTCTCGGTGGGACACGACAGACTGTGATGGGACAGGGAGGATGGTACTGAGTATTACAGACATGCAGTGAATGCTTAGCTCAGGGCCTCAGGCTGTTGCACCACGCTCTGCTCCACCTCCTGTCAATGGTCTGATGCAAAACCACATTTTTCCGACCGCAGTGACTGCAGGCTACTTATATCCTGCCCTCAGCCCTCTGAGCAGGTGGACGTAAGTGGACACATCCCAGGCTGTACCTAGAAAGAGGTGCACATGAGAGCTGGAGGGGTTTCACAGCACAAGCTGCGATGCTGAGGCCAGAAGCAAGTGCTCAACAGATAAACTAGGGATTTCCACCTAGTTTAGCCACGGTTTCAATAGAAGCCAATCCAGGCGCACCCTGCCAGCAGCTGCTTCAGGCTCTTCACATAGCTTTCTGCTTTCTCATAAGCCAGTGGAGCCGAGGGCAGCTGAGGTCAGGAAAGGACCCAGCCAAGATAAAGTTACGCTCGTATCTCAACCCCTGGGGAACGTTAGCCAGGGTCTTCCTCTTTACAGCCCATTGGTATGTGTCTAATACCCACCAAAAGCAAATTTGGACAATAAATATTAGGTTCCCAGTGATCTCTCCCTTATAAAGCAAATCTCACTGCCTCAAAAAGCCCCAAAGCTGTGCTGCAGTGAGCAGGGGAAGCCGTAGCTTCAGGTGGGGCTGGCGGTGCTGAGGGAGGAGCACCCACTGCTGGAGGCACTGCCAGCTGGCCTTGCAGAGGGTCCGTCCCTCAGCATGGGCAATATTAAGGATATTCACCTGAAGGACACTTTTCCCCTCTTCTGTGGGTTTCTTCTAATCTGAATCA
>NW_008824416.1:706770-713501 GCF_000699105.1 Pygoscelis adeliae | reverse complement strand
CCTGTCTAAACATGAAAGCTTAGAGGCTGTTGCCCATCCTTTCTTGGACAGATGGGAACAGAAACATACCTAGAGATCCAGTCACACACCAGGCTCTGCCCTGGAAAACCCATGGTTCTGGCTTGTTAAGAGGCTGGTAGGGCAGAATGAAAGCTCGGTGCCAAAGATTTGGGGAGGAGAAGAGCCGAGTGCTGCCTTCAGCCAGGGCTTTCGCACCTCATGGTGGAGAAACATTACCAGAGCTGCAAATGATAGCGGTGGGATGGGGCTGTAGAGCATCCCCTATACTCTGCACAGTCCTGGGGGCCATCGCAGGTTGAGCCTAAAAAGGGGACAGTAGTGAAAAAGACTGAAGTTCAGGTTCTTTCCAGGTCTCCACACGACCTGTTCCCCGCAGGCAGCGGCTGCCTGGCCCCGCTGGGATGGTTTTGTTACCGGGACTGTGGATGGAGGAGAAACAGCATCGCCTTCCTCAGATGGGAGTCCCCTGCACGGTGGAGCAACAAGTGCCTGGGGCCACCAGGGGAGAAGAAATGAGGTCCCGCCACTTCACCGAGGACCGTAAGTGAGGACCCGGGCAGCAAGCGTGCGTCTCTGCGCCCCCTCAAAGAGTGAGCCGACATCTGCAGCGGGCCGGCTAATGAATACAAACGACTGCCCCGTGCCCCGCCGGGGGGTCTTTAACACTTCACACGTCTCGGCGACGTTGAGTAATCGTCTCCCAAAGCCTGCTTGGGCAGCCCCTCCATCCCACGGCAAGCGGCGCGGAGATGAATGACTGCCGAGAAGACACGGCATCGCAATAATTTTTCATCCACAGTGTTGCTTAACCTTTCGTGAGCAAATCAGATTTCCCTGACATCGGCCTGGGCGCCGTACCTGCATTAAGTATTGCTGGGTCAGGGAGGGGCAGCCGTGATTTATGCCTTCTCCCTGCTAATCGGATTCTGGGGCAGGCAGATATTGATGGGCGCCTGCCTTTGATCCATGGCTCTCGTGAGCCTTCATTCAATTACTGGCCCACGGAATGCAATTAGCAGGGCCGCGAAGCCACGTGGGCCTCATAATCACGGCACAGAGCGAAGATGAAGGGGCTGTCACCAGGAGGAACGCCGCCCGGTCCCACCTGGGGGATCAGATGCACTGCGGTGCGTTTGGACGAAACACTAAGGAAGCATCAAGGAGGAAAGGAGAAAAGTCCTGTTGACCCTAAGCGGTCCCATCTTGCTTCCTCCCCATCACGCAGCGTCACCACACGATGCTCCCACCACCTCCGCCTTCGTTGCCATCTGGCTTGACCATCCTTGCCCTCTCTTGGCATCGTGACTGCTCTGCCGTGTTACTCCCTGCATGACCCAGTTTCCCATCCCAAATCCGGTTGCTCCACCTCCTGTGTCTCCCTGCCCACATTTCTTCCCCTGTACGTAATGCTCTCTGCTCATTCCTCTTGGATTTCATCCAGTCTTCTTGTCAGGGGAGGTGCAATCCCTTCCCGAGCTGCTTCATCTCCCTCACCCATCCTTATCGCAGGTCGTGCTATCTCTGGGCTATCTGTTCCTCTCCCTTCTCATATTTGTTTATCTGCTCTAACAACCTCCTTCACCTGTGCTCTCTGGGCATGTGATGACAGCTGTCTCCATCAGCTTTCTTCCTCCACTTTTGCTTTAAACTCTTCAGTCCTGCAAACTTCGGTGGTCCTTCTGGTCCAGTGGCCATCTGCCCACTCATTCCTTGCTCTCAGGGGTGGGAAGAAGTGCATTGAAGATGGCCATATTCTCTCATCCATCTCACACAATCTTCCCTATCCTGCCAGAACTGTTTTTGACCCATGGCAGAAGAAATTTGGCAAACCCTCCACACCGCAACAGCATCACCACCGACAAGGGATCATGGTGATGTCAACTGGGAAGACCTGAACAACCACGATGAGCAGAGTGCAGGCAGGAGGGTGAGAGCCGTTAGAGCAAAGTGCAGGGTGATGCACCAAGCAAAGAGGCCTTCACCTCAAAATGGCCAACGAGAAGAAAGATCTGGATGAGATGGTCACTGCCTACAACAAAGCGATTCTGTCATAGCACTGAAAGAGGGTGTTTAGTATCTGGTGAGACATTTCCAGTTGAGACAGTGAAGCATAAATGCCCGTGTACGTGTCAGTCCTGGCAGCTCGCACCTTTTCGGTCCACCATGTTGAAAGAGACGCTCAGATGGGAACATGTATGGGAAATGGCAACCAGAAAATGGAGAGGGACAAGGAGCCTAAAGTCTCCAGGCTTTGCCGGGCAGGGAAAACCGCAGCTG
This sequence comes from Pygoscelis adeliae, assembly GCF_000699105.1. NCBI lineage: Eukaryota > Metazoa > Chordata > Aves > Sphenisciformes > Spheniscidae > Pygoscelis > Pygoscelis adeliae. The sequence continues at coordinate 711,203 of NW_008824416.1, read as the reverse complement.
AGAAGACAGAGTGATTTCTCTCTCTACACATATCAAGAGAGACAACACCAAGGAGGGGAAAGAGCTAATAAAGTTGAAGAACAAGAGCTGACACAAAAGCAAGCAAGTGCAAACTGGTCTCAGATAAACACTGGTGGGACACGGGACAGAGACTTTTAAGTATTTGAGAAGTGAGATGCTGGAAAGGCTTCCAAACAGGTGTCCAGGAACAAAATCCTCACTCGTTCAGAGGGGGGTTAAATCCCACGACTGATACCAATTTAGCCGCAGGACCTAAAGAGATCAGCCCACCACCTCCAAGAAGCAGACTTCCAGGCAGAGGCTTTGAGGTCCGATGCAAGCCCGCGTGTTTTGGGCAGTATTCCCCTGCCTGTGTGCAGGGACCTACATCTGACCTAGTCAACCTTTGGAGCCAGTGAAGAGAAGGGGATGTCTGGGCCATCATTATCTGGTGCTCAACCGATTTGGGGGTTGGTTGGGAAGGTTTTGGCTCCCCTGCAGTCTCCTGCCTGCAGCCACCACCCTGACTCAGAGTTCAGCGATCACCCAACAAGGTTTTCTTTCTTGTTGCATTTGCTGTAGCCGTTTTTCAGAGTTGAATCCCAAACCCACAAGCAACCACAAGTAGGGAGGTTTTTTTTCCTCCTTATTTTCTTCGAGGCAGGTGAGACAAATACTTTTCAACAGATATTCCTGAGCATTTATTTCCTCCTGTCTCTGTCCCTTCTTGCCTTCACCTTGATTTACCTCTTAACCTCCTTCCTTGATGAGATTGGCTGAGGTTGCAGGAAAGTGAAGTAGTCAGATGAGCCTATCTCCAGCCCATGGGATTTTCCTCCTTAAGGGAGCCAGCTTCAGCAGCCCCAGGAATGGAGCTGCCATGGGACAGAATAAGGGCTTGGGACTGGAAGATGCCGCATCAAGCTGTGGGTTTGCTATCTCATCATGTCCCATGTACAGGACAGTCATCACTCTGCATGCTCAGCACCCCCGGTACAATGGTCTGTCTGGTGTCACCCTAGAAAGCAGCCACAGAGTGGGAACTGAGTGGCTGGCAGCTCAGTTGGACCAGACCTAGTGGTGACAGTGACAACCGGGTTGAACATAAGCCCACAGTTACTGTCCTTGCGAGCACAGCAAACCGCGCTCTGGGAGCTGTAGTCAGACTGGACAGTAAGAAAGTCTTCACTGGGAGGGTGGTGCAGCCCTGGGACAGGCCACCAGTGAGGTGCGGGGTGTCCATCCTTGGAGGTTTTTCAAGACTCGGTCACGTAAAGCCACAGCCGTCCTGATCTAGCGCTAGCAGCAGTCCTGCTTTGAGCAGGAGACTGGCCTAGAGACCTCCAGAGGTCCTGTCTCACTGGAGAGGGCAGGAGCATCTCTACGTCCAAGCATGTTAAGGCTGTGCTGGATCTTCTTCTTTGTGGTGTCCTGCAGACCCCACAAAGCAATACTGATGGCGATAACCCAGCTAGACTTGCCACTTGGCCTCCATCCCATCTGTGTGGGAAACGCAAGGCAGCGAGCCACCGCACAGAGATGCTAAATCCCAGTGCAGAAACTCAGCACCCCGCAGAAGGTGTCCAAACGAGAAACTCTTATTTTAAAGATGAGAAAAGCAAGGCATGGACAGCCAAAAGGAGCAACCCAAGGGCTCAGGGTATGGCTCCCTGCATCTACCCAGTGACACGGCATCAGGCCAGGGTGTGAGCAGATGTGTGGGGCTGCGTCTTGCCCCCTTGGCTGCACTGTCCCAACTTGCTCTTCTCCAGAGACGCCTGGGCATGTTCCTGGGGAGGGTTCGCTCCAGGGACTGCTCCTCGGATGGATGGGGCTACACCCGGCACCATCCTCCAACGCTGGGCTTGCAACATGTCCCCGGAGCTGGGACAACAGCTCTGGCAGCCCCCTGCGTGGGCTGGGGGGGGTCACAAGAAGTCCTGAGGACACCCAGGGTGAAAGGCTCGGTGGCATGGAGACAGCCGAGAGGCTCTGGGGTGCCGCTCAGCTGTGGTGAGGTTTGGCCCTGCTTTGTGCACTGGTTTAGCTGCAGGCAAAGCCCCGCCACACCGCAGCACTCGGTCTTTGGTGTAACATCGCTGCGCACTGCAGCACCCCGCATCCGTGTCCCAAAACGTACCTGCGGCTGCAGCTCACTGATCCACCGGCCGGGATGGTCCGAGGAGATCTCTGCCAGCCGTCTCCCACGGGAGCCCCGCGGTGCTGGACCACGTCTCAGCCCCACGGGTGCTGCAGACCATCTCCGGCTTTCCTGCCTGGGCCTGCGCGTCCCCTGTAGCACAGTCCTGAGCCTGGACCAGCAGACGTCCAGTCTGCTCTTAGCATTGCTCAGCACTCAGAATACACCAGGCCAAGGGGACTGGGGCTAACGCTGAAGTCCGTAACCCAGGCACTTTGCACGGAGCTGCCCCGTGGGAGCAGACGTCGGGCTGATCCGTGGTGCTGTGCCAGCTGCTGGGTCCCAGGGTGGGCTGGCCGGGCTTGGGGGGCTTTGTGTGTTTTTTGGGGTCCCACCTGGACCTGCTGTCGGAGGAGATGGCACTTTCCCTTTTGTTCATGATTGCCATTACCAGAGAGCACCCAAGAATATTCTGAGGTGGACAGATTAAATTTGGGAGGTTCCCATCCTCCTTTTATCCTCTTCTGCCCCGTGTGCATGTGCAAATGCCCCTGGCAAAGGTTTAGTTAGAAACAAGCACCAGGGAGCACTTTTCCTCCCCACTGCACCGAATTAACACGCGGGACTCCCTGCCCCAGGACGTGATGGAAACTAAAAGGGATAAATGGCTTAAAAAAGAGTTTTAGAGGAATTAATGGAATACAGTCCATCCCGGATCCTTTTACACAGCTGCTGCTTTCCAGGAGGGAGTCTCCCAGCCCATGAACATGCCCGAAATCCTTCACTCCTACACACCCAACCACATCATCTGCCTGAGCCCTTCCACCAAACCTCCCCAATGCCCCTACCAAGGGGGCAGGACCCCCAAGTCCCCCCCCAGCCTGGCGTGCTCAGCATCGCCCGGCCCCATGGAGGTGCCCCAGTGCTGTGCCTCTGTTGAGGATTACGTGCTGAGATATCCCAGTTAGCCAGTTTTTAATTAGCGTGTGTCATGTTGATTTTATATCATTTTAATTTCCTAATCAACGTGCCATGTGGTACCAAGTCAAACATCTTACAGAAACCAAAGTCTACTGCACGTTCAGTGCCAGGGCTGGGAGGTATTTGGGGAATCTAATATCCTAACGCAGTTAGGGCCAGAAAAAGAAAACCCAACATGCTAATATAATCATCAAATTGCAAAGGATGATAAATACCACGAAAGAAAATGGGCAACGTGAGCGGGCAAAAAGATTTCCCATAGAAAGCTAATGCAACCCCCTCCCTCTGCCCCGATGAACTGCCTATTATCTCTGCTCTGCCCTCCAAAGCCTTAATTCCTACTCGGGATTACTTTCCCCATCTGCAAACCTAGATGTAATTAATGAGAGCAAGGCGGCTACTTCTTCCAACTCCAGGCTTGGGTTTAATCATGCTTGTTTATGGTAGAAACCAATTAAAATAGCCACCAAATTAGGCAAAAGTTGGCTTTAGCTCACAGCATGGCAATGCAACACGGGGTGGGGGAGCCAGCACTCATTAAGGGGTTGCTTCCCCATGGGACAATCCATAAATCCGGGTGTTTCAGCAGCAAATCTTTGCTGGTTGTACAAAGGGGACGTTGACTTTTGTCTTTTACGGGATTTAGGATTTTTTTTCCGGCGAGGTGAAGGCAAAGGCAGCGCCTTCGCAGCGACGCACGCAGCCACAGCGAGCACAGGCGCTTATTTAAACAGTTATATGCTATATTGTTTAATAGAAGTTACAATAGGATAAATGTACAGTCGAAATCAACATGCTAATTTCTAACGCAATTTAACCTGTAAACCATGCAGTCCATTTTTTAATCAGTCCATCTCTTTTTTTTTCTTTTAATCAGTAGCTCTGCTAGTGAGTTTTAAGGAAAAAAAAAGTTCCCTTTAAAGTTAAACCTAATTTACTAAATTTTCCCCTTATTGTGCAATGACTTGTGCAAAAAAAGCTGTTTTCACCACATTAGTTTACAAAATCACGTCCTTCCCCCCCAGAAAAAAATGAGAAAAGGCAACACAAGCAGCCAGTGGACAGGGAGGGATGGGGATGAGGGCGCGGGTATGTTTTCATGTCAAAATAAAATCCGAGGGATGAGCCGAGGCGGAAAGCAACTCGGTGCAGACTGGATTCCAGAAGCACGACCCCAAGTTGCCCGTGGAGGTTTTGGGGTGCTGCCCCCCGAGCCGGAGGAGCTGCAGGTGGGATGGATGCTCGCTCCGGCCAAAGCTCCCCCAGCCTGGCCCTGAGCACCCAGCGTGGCCCCGGGGGCAAGAGAGGGGCT
>NW_008824416.1:693248-706696 GCF_000699105.1 Pygoscelis adeliae | reverse complement strand
CAACAGCCAGAGCAACAGCAAGCAGCAGCAGCACACGCCGCCAGCATCTTTGGAGGTGAAGCAAATCAACCAGTCCCCAGGCCACAGCCTGAGCCCCCCCCTCTCCATCCCCTGTTTTTGGGATGAATCCCGCCCAGAGCACGGTGTATTTGGGTCACTTCCCTCAAACACACAACTTTCCCAGTTGACAGCTGAGACGGGTCCATCCTGAAGTCATTTGCGATGAGATTTATTTGTGAGTTGTGTTCCCTTCGAGCTCCCCAGCAGCGCGATAAACACAAGAGTCGCGCTGGTGGGGAACACACACGGGGTCTCTGGGCACCACGGAGCCATAGGAAATGGGGCGCAGAGACCCCCGCATCCCCGCGGCATCCGGGGATGGGACGTGCATCCAGCCAGGGCGTGGGAGGATGGTTCAATGCTCCAAACCACTCCATGCCCCAAAAAAGCACCAAACCCAACCCAGAATTAAAGGCAAAAGCCAACTGGAGGCGTGGTGGACAGGTAGGAAACAACCAAGGGCAAAGATGTCTCTGCCTGGGATTTGAATACTGGTTTGAAGGGATGCTGGAGGGACAACTACCGCAAACCTCCCTCACCCGCCACTTCGCACCATCGCTACCTCGGGGGGTAAAAGATTTTACCCTAAAACCAGCTTCAGCGCAGGAGGTGCCGACGGCAGCTGATGCCACCGGAGTGGCCCCGGCTCCATCTCAGCCTCCGCTTTCCACGCTGCTTCCCAGCATCTTGCAAACAGTTTGGGGCCAGCATGCGAACGCCCACGCCTTCTGCCCAAACAGCCATTTTCGTAGCGGCACAAAAGCAGCCACTTTTTAAGAAAACAAAACCAAAACAGCCCCTCGAACAAAGCATCAGCCAGCTTCTCCCCTCCCATCAGAGCCTGGAGTTGCGGTTGGATGTAGAACAAAGTGCAAAATTGCCAAGAGCATCTGACTTGAACTCCAGCCCTAGGAATAAAAAAAACACCGAGAAAAATCTCCTCTTCTCTCTCACACACATGCACACGTGCTGATGGCTAACGGAGGCTGTCCCCCTCATGTACAGGTACGGTTTGGGCTGCAAGTTAGCGCATTAGAGCCCTTATATAAAATTATTCCCAACCCCTGGGCTGCCCTGGCAGAGCCCCTGAAGATTATAAAGAAGATAAGATGTGTGGATGCTTCTCAGGAAGCCAAACTTGTCCTTTTTTGTTATTTTTTTTTTTTTTCCCCACTGGTGCTGAAATGTGTTTGTCGGGTAGGGGAAGAGGGGGGGGGATAACCCAGTCCCTTCCACAGCCACTGCTTAAAAGAAAACGAAGGAAGGTATGTATGTATGTACATGGAGGTGTTAATAGCAGCATTATTTGTTTTGGGGGGTTGCAAATCTTCGATGACTGCAGCAGGTTCTGCCCCTGTTTCCCACCCCCGCCTTATAAATTTATAGCAACAACCTTTCCCTCATAAGCAATACCATCCGTACCGGAGGATACCAATCATTAGTAAGAGATTTAGAGGGGATTTTAAATGTCTTCCAGGGTTTTTTAAGCAATCTGTTTAAAAGATTAATTTTATTTTGAAGGGATGGAACTGCATCTCTTGGAACAAAAAGTTAATTAGGACCAGAGCACCAAAATGCCATTTTTCATCCCGTTCTGTGACTTGCGGTTAGGCGCTTGACCTCCCGAAATCAGAAACTCGCTGAATCTCTCCCTTGGCCGAGTTTGACTTTCCCAGCAGCAAGTCCTGAGCGCCAGAAGCCGGTTTGCAGGATCCCAATCCCGGCCTCTCCAAGCAGAGCTTAAAGGAGCGAGGAAAGCCATCCATCCATGGCAATGCCATGTCGCTCCTCTTTTAACTAAAGCTTGGTGGAGGTGGGTGGGAGAGCCCAGATGCGGGATGGGGACGGCTGGGAGCTGGCTGGAGCATCTGAAACAAGGTCTTGTCCCAAGATCAGCTGCTTTGGGGTTTTTATGTGGGCACCCCTTCTGCAACGCAATGTAGGGATCACCCCTTGGGGGAAAAAAATGGAGTTCCGAGGCGGTGGCAGGAGCTGGAGGCTTTTTTCCGCTCGCCCCGACAGCAGCACAAAGCCCCTTCGCCATGTCTCGGGGACTGGAGGCGATGCTGCCCGGCAGCGCTTGCTCCTCCTCCCTTCATCCTGCACCTAGCATGGAGGAGAGAAAAATCATCCCAGCTGCAAAGCACCGCCTCGCCCGGCAGCAAAGCCAGCGGCTGACAAAAGCGATTAAAAATTGTGTTTGACAGTCTATCCTCCCCCTAATAAAAACTGGAAATGCCAGAGTGCCTTATTTGTCATGCTCGCTGATGCTCAGTGACGCCGTTGCCAGCATCTGTAGCAGCTTGATTCTGAAGGATTTTAAAGTGCTTGTTACTATTTAATGGCCCTTAACTGAAGTGCCCTGTGGGTTGAAGCTTCCCCTGTTACAGTCACCGTCGGATAGCCGGGTTTTTTTGTTTCGATCTCCATCCTCCCGGTAGGAGCGCAGGTCTGATGCTTGAACCAGCCGATCCCACCTGTTTTTGCACCCCCTTCGCGTTCTTGTCCCCGCGTCTCTCCCATGGTGGCACCGCTGAGGGATGGGGAGGAGGAATAAAAGTGTCCTGTGGTCCTGCGGGTCACAGGACACGTCGTGTCCGGAGGGCTCTCCCATCGCTGCCAGGACCATGAGGACCGGTCTGGTTCCTTTCCCCAGCAATTTGGCAAGGAAGAGTTTCCCATCGGAACCCGGCAAGCCGGGCAATTTTTCTTTCTCAGTTGTGCAGGATTTGGGATGCCAAGATTGAGCTGGGGACCCCCCTGGGGCTCACAGGGGCCGTGGCAAAGCCCCCAGGCCGGTTCACGCTCAGGTCCAGCGATTTGGAGAGGAGGAAAAAGGTCGCCAGCGGGGAACGGACCGAGTTCATTTTCAGTTGTCCCTCTGAAAGCCTTTGCCGGGTCATATGTAGATGTATTTACGAAGATGATCTCTTTCTGGCCATGCTAACACCAACTTTCATTCAGCTGCTTTTTCCTTCCATCCTTCTTACGTGTACTTCAAAGAGGCGTTAAGAAGAAAGTAACCTCTGATCCCTCCCCCCGGCAAAAGCAAGGAACCGTAAAGCCAAGTTTGGCCTTTCCCTCCTATTAATGCAAATAATCCACTGGTCCTCATGGCTGGAGGCTGCTGGGACAGGACGACCGCCCCAGAAGGTCATTGCTGACAACGTGCCTATTTACTTTCAGGGTTAATTAACACGTACCCTTATCAAAAAGAAAACAAAAAAAAAGAGGATTGCTGAGGAACAAGGAGGGAAGATAAAGCACCATCCCCTTCGTGCGTCCAGAGCTTGAGTGTCAGAAGAGCTCCCGAGGCAAGAAACACACAGAAAAATGTGCACGTGGTCAGAGAGCAAAGGGGCTCAGTGCACCAAGAAAGTTCTGCTGCTCTTCTGCAAACGCCATGCGGTGACGTTCAAACAAGTCCTGCCCCTCCATAGCTTCGGGAGTCTGCGCCGAGGGAGGGGAAGGAGAAGGAATCTCGCTCCGCAGGTCAGCAAAGCACCCCTCTGCTTCCAGAAGCGGTTGGAGAGCTGAGCACCTTCGAACGAGGGTAGGAAATGGGCACGGCTCGTGCCCCTGCTGAAGCAGCACTGCCAGGGCCGTAACATACACCAGGAAGATTTTAATTCCCTTTAACATCAGGGTCTGGGAGGTGGGGGAACCGGCTGGATAAGCTTTCACTTGCAGTAATTAGAGTCAAAAGGGTAACGAGAAGATAAGGGCAAAAGTCCCCTCTCTCTGTAACCTGAACCCTGGGATTAAAGTCCTGTTGGTAGCGTTACCGTCCTCCTCAAAGGCTGTCTTGGTTTGAGCAGAGGATGTTTGGGCACCTCCAGAACAGAGAGGGGAATTTTGTCCGTAGGCACTTCTGAGCCGGGGGTTGCTGAGCGATGCTGCTCCACGGGGCATCTCCCGCTGCCTCCACTTCGGGGACCTCCAGGCGGTTCCTTCTTATCGTCCTGGCCAGCGGCGAGTTTGCAGGGCTGCTCCTCGCACGGCGCAAGCCAGAGCACACGCGGGAAGCAGAGGGGCTTTACCCCATCGCACCGTGTCAGGAGGAGAGGGAAGCTGGGACATCAGCATGGAAAAGAGGTGCAAAGAGAGGAAAAAAACCTGAACGGAGTGCCCTGGACACCGGGAGAGCCCAGTCTGCCTTTGCACCGTCCCTGCTGAGCACCCCTCCTCTCCTGCTACCCAACCGTGCTGGATGCGAGCAGCAGCATCCCAGCACCAGACCTGCACCGCAGGACACCCTGCCAGATTACCTTCTGGCTCTCCCTTTCCAAATCTCATTAATGAGGCAGCTCTCGAAGCCCTTCTACATTCAGCGCAGGTCCGAAAGACACCGGCAGGTCCCAGAGGTGGAGCTCAGGGGGTGGCTGTGCTGATTACAGACGCGCGGGAAAGGGCTGCAGCTCCAGCGACCTGCAGCCTAAGGTAGAAATCAGCCCTTCCAGGAAAAGGAGGAGGAAAGTTGGGAAATCAGTTTGCCTCTTCTCCTACCAAAATCCAGTACGCGAGCTGGCAAGACACACTAACGGGTGACCCTCTTTCTAAACGCGTGCTCCTTTTACCGGAGCCCATGAGAAGAACCTGAAACCGGGACTCCTCCCTATATGTTTTGTTTTCATTTGTTCTGCGACTGAATAAGTTAACAAAAGGAAGTCAGACCGATTCTTTCAATTTGGCTTATTAAAAAAAAAAAAAATAGTAATAGTCTGGGTGTGAACTTCTCTCTCAGGCTTCAGGATTTACCATCACTTTATAAACCCCTGAAAATAGGAGTTTATAATAGGAGACTCCTGACACCACCTTCACGAGCAGTGCCGCCTATCTTCCCCGGGATTGTTTAACAAGGAACATTTTGTCATCAGGGCAGGTTTCATGAATACTATACAGGTGAATAAAAAAATACATATATTCTCTTTGAACAAGAATCCCAAGTCCAGGCATGTGGAAGGCTGCGGTGCAGGGACCGGCGTGGGCAGGAGGTCCCCGAGTCCCTCACGAGTGATGGCTGTTGATCAGGCTGCGGAGCTGCTTGGCCACGGTGTCTATCAGCTTCTGCTTGTCCCTCTCGTTTTTCCGAAACTGGGCAAAAACGTTGTTTTTTCTGCTCGTGTCTCTCATCCTGCGCAGAGCAGAAACAGGTTATGGCACAGGTATCGCTGCTCAACGTTGCACCCAAGCCCCACGAAGGAATCGCATGTAAAGTGCCCGTATTCAGGCTCTGACAGAGAGAGGAGGTGACTGCATCTAAAGGCTCTACCCCAATTTTTATCACGTATTTGTGTAAAATACGTGGTATTTTGCGTACCAAGCCATGCGGAGGCTTTACACCGTTTGCGTTTTTGCTTTAAACCCCACAAATCCCAATCAACGTCACTGTAGGGTCTGTCTAATGCCAAAATCCACGAAACCCCAAAGCCTCTCGTTCTCCCCTTCCAAACAGCTTTTGCTATGTCCCTGTGTCGTCTCACGAAGTGGTAAACGACCACGCTGTAATATTAGGAGGAAATTAAAAAATTAGCATCAAATCCACAGCATTAAGGCTTCTTATTTGAAATGGTGCATTGCATGCAGCCAAGAGATGCAGCTTTTGTGACAGCCGTAAAGTTTCGGAGTTGTGAACTTAAAATATTATACAATATTATATAACAGAATTTATACTGAAGGAAGGAATCCAGCACTGGTTTCCCCAACTTACAAATCTCCTTGAGGTTTGTACTTTTTTAAATTACATTTAATACGTAAAGTAGTGCAGTGGTCTCCACGGGGTCTCCAAAAAGCCAGAGACAAGAAGAGCGGGTGGTGGGACGGGACCTGAAGGCGAAGCTGGTGCAGCTCCATCTCTCTCCGCCATGCAAAGCTGGGGGCTCTTGCATGCTTGCATTCGTGGATGCGTCTTTTGGGGGGGGGGGGACACGACAGGTCTCGTTGCACACTCCAAGCGTTAGCTTTTCGCAGGCAGGGCATGTGCTGGGAAGGGAAACCACCCCACAAGGGCCAACGCTTCGACAGCTCCTGAAGGTATCAGCCTCAACATCCAACCCGCTGGTTCTCAGCCGGCACCGTTCTTTTATAATACCACAATTTGTAAATTATTTTCTCCATGAATCAGATCTGGCAGAGACAGATGGCTTTGGACGAGTCACATAAGCCTGTGTTTTCGGCTTTGGGGACCTAAACAAAGCATTAAAGTGACTGGGACACAGCGCGGGTAGTCCCTGGGAAATTGGCACTTTATCAAACCGGGGTTTTTGAGTTAACCGAGCACAAATCAAACCTCTTGAAACTTACTTAACCGATTTAAAAAAAAACAAAAATCTAAGGTTTTTCATGCTTCAATCTCCCTGAAAAGAGCCAAAGGGAATCTGAAATGTTCCCAAAAAACATCCAGCTTGGAACTGGAAACAAGGATAACAACTCTATCCCAAAGGCTAATTTGCTAAAGTTGTAAGTGCCCAAAGACACAGGATTACAATCGAGCTGCTCTCCCAACAGTAACAAGATAGCTTGGAGCACTTTTATTCAGCCAAATAAGTGTTATTTTTTTTCTTTCTCTAATTTTTTTTAACCAAAGCAGGTTGCCTGGTGCTCCACCGCAAGAACCAGGGAGCTACCGCACCGATGGGAAGCGGAGTTTTCGAGTCGCACAGGTTAGAGGTGTCACAGTGTCACGAATTTTGGCAATAACCATCCTCCCGCGGGACACCCGTTCCTCCAGCGGCACTGTACAGCTCCAGCGGTTCTCAAAGCACTTTACCAGGAGGGCTGAGAGCTCTGTTTCTATTTCACAGGCTACGTGGGGACATCAGAGGCGCTGAAAGTAAACCTGTACCTTCAGAAACCTCCACCCAGCGCTGTACCCATCACTCTCCCTCACTGCCTGCTGCAGCTACCCCCAGGTAACGCACGAGGAATCTACAGCAGAGCATCCTCTGCCCTAAGAGCCCTGTCATCCTGGGCATCCTCGGAGCCATCTCTGATCCCTTGGGACCTGTTCAGGTCCTTGAAATGTTTCTGAAGTAACGCATGTTGCATGCAAGGAAACCTTTGCACGTGTTTGAATGATTAGAAGGGAGTTGCAGGGATAAAGCTACTGGATTGGGATGAAAAAGCGGTCAGAGCACGGATCCCATAACAAACCCACGTAGGTGGATCTATTGAAGTGGGGATGAGTGTCTGGGAGGGATGGGAGCCGCCAGTATCTTCAGACATCATGTGAAGGTAGAGGCACTAAGCTATTAAGTATTATTAATGAATGAAGTTGCCTACAGGATACAAAATCCTGCAGAACTTGGGTGTGCTGTGCCAGGGACCAGGCAGCGCTGGGAGCGGATGCATCCTTGGGAGAGGCTGAGCTTGCAGATCTGCTCGAGGAGACGCCGCCGGCTCCGGTCCTGCCTTTGCAGCCCTGCAGACGGACACTGAGCCAGCGTACCATGGTTGGTGCCAAAGGTGTTCAGAAATGCCGGCCTGTTTCTTTTCCAGCATTTGGCTATAGGGAACACCCAGTCCCTGATCAAGCGGTGCATCCAGACACCGAGAGTATCAGCTCTGAAAGAGGGAGGCAATGCTTTCGAGCAGCTCAGCAGCTCTTTGGAGGACCGATACTTTTATTTCTTCAAGCATGTGCCTGCAGAGCCTGGGGACAACCGCGCCTGGTTTTGTAACATGGTCCCTGTGCGTTAGCACAAGAATTAAAAGTAAGAGGAAGGGAACGAGAGAGCTCATGCGCTGTCCCCACCCCTGTCAACAAACACCACCTTCAATAGAGCCAAGCTTTGTTTAAATTAATCTATACGAAAAAAAAGCAACAGAGTAAAAGCTTCTCTTTTAGCTCTAATTAGTGCATTTGAGACGATAAAGTTACCGGAGGGAACCGTTTCAAAGACAGCTTGCATTTAGATCATTTAGTGCTCCATTTAAATCAAACAATAAAGTCACTGCAAGGTGAGGGTAAAAGCCCAAGCAAGCAGCATACTTACACTCGTGATATCCTATGAGAGATGTGTGATTAGGAAAAGAGATAATGATGAAAACAAGTTACAAAATGAACCAGCGGATCAGAATTTCACGTCGCCTTGTCGGCAAAGCTCGGCTGCCTACGGTGTGGGCTGGGGAAGTGGGCTCGGAGCGCAGAGGGGAGCGGACGTGCCTGAAGCTACGGCCAGGTCAGTGCAGAGTCTCAGGGGCACTGGAGCTGGTGGATGATGCACGGAGACTCCCCAAAGGGCCTGAAGCCCAAGCGGGGACAGGGCAGAGCCCGCCGGAGCATGCCGGCGATGCCATGCAGGCGATGCCATGCCACAAGGATGCAGGTGATGCAAGTGCCAACCCGGTGACTCCACCGGGGCTGCCTCCAGAAAGCAAATTGGATATGTGAAGATTGCCCTTCAAATGAGATCCTTTTTGGGGAGAAGGCTGGCAAGCCAAGCCGGGGTTTGTGGCTTTTTAATACCACCACCAAGCACGGATGGCTGTGCGCTCAAGTACCACCTGGGGCAAATGGCCAGGATCATGGAGTTGCCCTCCTGCTGTCCCACTGCCTTCCCAGCACCTGCCACAGGTCCCAGCTCACTGCCTGCTCCCAGTTCCCTGGATCCTCCAGCTGCCTCATGTCCAAGCTCTCAGAGTTTTACCAGTTTATTGATAGCTCTGAATATACCTCACGCTTTTCCATCACGGATGCCAGGTTGCGAGTAACACAACATATTACACAGCACATATAAATATGTATATAAAAACAATGCTGTAATGTATAAAAGTGCTTTACACACAGCAACTACCTAAGTTTACTCCCTGTGTACTGTATTGATAACATTTGGATGTCATGAGTTGCTGTGAAATTAGCTATTCTCCTCTGCGAGAGAGGAGGCCGTGCGGTTACATGAACCACAGATAATACAGATGCAACTCCAAAGCTCGGAAGCACACCAAGGTCGGTCTGCTAAAAGTGTAGCCCCAACTCTAAACTAGCCATCTCCTCCTCTGCAAGCAATGGAGAAAGAGAGGAACTCCAAAAAACAGCTCAGACTCCTCCTAAGGGTCTGATTTCATGGTAAACCTAACCAAATCTGACTGCAAACTCCTCCATGCAAGACTTAGCAGTGGAGTGCCCATGGCATGAGCCGCTCGGAAAATCATTAATTATCATTTTTGGCAGGTTACTTCTCTGTCAGATCAGCTGGAAGACCAGCTGTGAGGTCTGATGGGGCAGAAGTAGGGCTGATCCTCCCAACGAGAGCCTGGAGGTCTACCAGAGAAAGGCTCATCTGGGCCACCTCCTACCACGGGCAGGATGGGTGACTGGTGGCACTTCTCTACCACGTGCTAAAGGGGTTACAAGCGAAGCAAATCCCACTCTTTGGGTCTGCAGCAAACTCATGGGCTTGCCCTCCTTGCTGCTGGCTTGTAGGACTGGCACAAGCCTCTTCGCTGTGCTTCAGGAGGGATCCCAAAGCCCCGCAGAGGCCACACGGCGCTCGCCCGGCGCGGCCCGGCGCTGCTCCTCGGCACAGCTCCAGGGCTTGGGCTGAAGCTGTGCAAAGCGTATGAACTGCAGGCTTGAAAGAGGCTCAGATTCAGCCTTATCAAAGAGCATGTTCTTGCGAAGGGCAAGCCCTGGAGCACACAGCCACCTAAAGACACTGTCCCTGTTCCATAGCCGGGCTTTTAGCACTTGATCCTCTCCGTGGATCCAACGGAAGGGAGACAGAATAGAACAGAACAGAATAGAATATTTTCAGCTGGAAGGGTCCTACAATGATCATCTTGTCCAGCTGCCTGACCGCTTCAGGGCTGACCAAAAGTTAAAGCATGTTATTAAGGACATTGTCCAAATGCCTCTTAAACACTGACAGGCTCGGGGCACTTACACATGCCTGCAGGCTACCAAATTTTAAATGAGTCTGGGGGCTTGAGATACACCTTTACAGTGGAATTCTGTTGTAAGACAAGGAAAACTCTGCTTAAGAGTGAAGCAAAAAGACAGACCCTCAGCCAAACCAAGGCATTTTGATACAAAACCTGGGATTCAGGTTAGTGGGATAAAATAGGATTTTTCTATTTGAGCTCCCACTGCCCACCCGGCGGTGGAAGCTTTGCCCACCAGATCACAAGGAGCCGCCTGCTCCTCAGGCTGCTCTGTCCCAGCACCGCACGTGATGGAACGAGCTGCTAAAACACGCGCTGGCCCAAAGCGAGATGGGGGTGAAAACTATCCCGGGTGTCCGGACCCGCACTCACTTTTCCAGCAGGATGAGGGCTGTCGTCGGGTTCACGCGAAGATACTTGCACGTGGGTTGCCCGTAGTCAGCCAAATACGTTGACCAGTCCCACTGGATGAACAGATCTAAGAGCTGAAGCAGCCACCGGAAAGAAAAAACACACAGATACAGGATTTTAAAAAGCTGGCGAGAGAGCAGGTGGTTTATCTGAGAGCTGGCAAAGATCCTGGGCAGGTGACGTTAACCACAAAAAATGGTTTGCAGTGTTTACTAATTTATTCAATATTATTCTGCCAGTATTTAATTATTGACGTATTCATATTTAACTATTTATTAATATCTAATGTTAATTTATGTATGGCTATATTAATTTAGCCATAGTGCACTCCTGCTATGTCATCTCTACTTTTGGGGTGAACTAGCGGTACAGGGGATATGAGGACTCAGGCACCCCGAGGAGGTGGGTGGCAAAGAACCCCAGTGCCCTGATGTTCTCATCTACAGCAGGAGGGCACTTTTGGGGTCAAAGTCACCACAAATTTCTTCCCTGGCACTGTTTGAACCATGCCACAAGGATTTCTCATCATGCTTGCTCCATCCCAACATCTTCCAAGCGCTTTGTAAGTGTCCCTTATGATGAGAGCTCCCTGGGGAGGTGTGGGACCCACCCAGGAGCTCAGGGGTTTATTTTGGGTGAACGCAGCTACTAGAGGAGACTGGGAGTCCCAGGTGGTTTCCAGACGTTTGTAAGAGAAACCACCAGCCCCCGGCAGAGGGGGAAGGAAAAAGCAGATTAATTCAGCCGTCCGTGACAGTCCCTGCTCCAGACCCCCAAAATTTGCACCTGAATCCCTTCACCCCTGCAAAGGAACCCCTCAGTGCCCCATCGCTCCCAGCTGATTCAGGTGAGGAAGGAGCAAACTACAGCCCAGGTTTCCTGAATGCCCTCTTCCACCCCACCTTTCACATCCTTATTTTCCTTAAAACCCAAACAGGAGCTCCCATGTCTTTCCTACACGAGGACGTCCTCACTCCTAAGAGGACTTGCCTCTCCACGCACCCACGAGAGCACAGCTGAGGACATATGAGATGCAGCCTTCATCTTCATCATCTAAACCAGGTTAATTAAGAGTGGCTGCGTTTCCACCCCCCCCCAACTTTCTGCCTTGGAGAGCCGCTGTGACCACTCAATTGCAGGACAGGCTGCCAAGCACACGGTCTTCATCGCCCGCGTCTGCGCGTCCTGGCGCCCACCACTGAAGCCCGGAGAAGAAGGACCATCCCACGGCCAAGCGAGGACCATAGAGGGCTCATTGTCCCTGCGTATCCATGGTTTTCCTGGAGGCTCCAGCACTGTTTAACAACACATCCCGCCCCGCCAAGAAGGGGATTTGGCTACTCCGAGACCTCAAGGTACAAAACAAAAATGTGCAACAAGATTCTTTTTGACTATGTAGGTCAGGGCAAAGAAAACAAGCTGTCAGGAACAATCCCCTGGGCTGGCGGGGGGGACGGATTAGCCGGGACCTAAGAGGGCTTTTCCAGCCTGCGGTCCCGCACGGCTTTGTATGGCGGGTCCATTGTGTTAACTACAAACCCGAGTTGAACATCGTCGGCAGGAGTTTTTTCCAAAGGGCACCTTCAAGAGACAACCTTAAATATGATTTCACAGGCTCTTTTCATACAGCAGAGCGGGGCCAAAACTCTTCTATCTGGTTTGCCGGCTGCTGCAGGAAGCTGCATGGTTGTACAGCCTAAATCGGATCCCCCGCAACGCACCAAAGACCTCTTGCTGGTGGCCCCGGGGGTGCTGAACGTGCCTCTGGCAAACCACGAACAAAGCAGCATGAGTTATTGCCACAGAAAGTGCACGGCCGGACCGTCGAGGGGCCAGGTAGCCATTCATGGGGAGTGGAAATAAAGCCCCAGGAGAAAGGGACAAAAGAAGAACCAAAATAAAAAGGTGATGATTAGAAGTGGGTTAGGAAAAGATGGTAAAATAAAAAGCATCGGGAGGTGTTATAAACAGGAGGCTTGGGGAGACAGCAGAGGCTCAAGGAACTGTGCAGGAGCTCAGAGGATGGGTAAGGAAAGGGCTTGGAGAAAGGTCCCCCGCATGTCTCTGAAAGAGCGTGGCCAATCCAGCATGGGGAGATTTTTAAGCAAAAGTTGGATGAACAGCCATCTAGGGCAGCTCAGCCCTTGCTCTCCAGCTTGGGAGCCCGAGCCAATGCCTGCCATTCCCACCAGGGCCAGGTGATGAGCGGCTGGGGTGGCACACGGTCCTTGGCCCGGCAGCCATCCCCATCCCACAGCTTTGCTTCAGCTCTACTCCAACTCAGTTCGACACAGCTGGGTTGAAGCAATGCAGCTCTCCTGCACAAGGCTGCCAGGGTGCTGGGCTTTGCCGGCCTTGAAGGTGCACCACCACACCTTCCGTTGCACGGGCATCAGCATGAAGGGAAGGTCAGGGTAAGTTATTTTATGGACCTGTCTTAACATGGACCTGTTGAAGCAGATCCAGAGTGGGCCATGAAAATGGCCCGAGGGCTGGAACACCTCTGCTATGAGGACAGGCTGAGAGAGTTGGGGTGGTTTAGCCTGAAGAAAAGGCTCCCGGGAGACCTTACTGCAGCCTTTCAGTACTTACAGGGGGCTTATAAGAAAGACAGAGAGAGACTTTTTACTTGTCCTGTAGTGACAGGACAAGAGGCAATAGTTTTAAACTGAAAGGGGGTAGATTTAGATTGGACATAAGGAAGACATGTTTTACTGTGAGCGTGGTGAGGCACTGGAACAGGCTGCCCAGAGGAGTTGTGGACGCCCCATCACTGGAAGCGTTCAAGGTCAGGTTGGACGGGGCTTTGAGCAACCTGATCTAGTGAAAGACGTCCCTGCCCACGGCAGGGGGTTGGACTAGATGATCGCTACAGGTCCCTTCCAGCCCAAACCATTCTGTGATTCTATGATTTTACTCTCATCCATTGTACTGTTCAGGTAGCTCCAGCTGCACGCATCACTACAAGAGTGCAATAGGCACATTTGAGAGAAACCCCAACGACCTGGGGGTGCTGGTCGACAGCCGGCTGACCATGAGCCGGCAGTGTGCCCAGGCGGCCAAGAAGGCCAATGGCATCCTGGCCTGTATCAGAA
>NW_008824416.1:676333-692955 GCF_000699105.1 Pygoscelis adeliae | reverse complement strand
CGACAGGACGAGAGGAAACGGCCTCAAGTTGCGCCAGGGGAGGTTTAGATTGGACGTGAGGAAAAATGTCTTTACTGGAAGAGTGGTTAAACGTTGGAACAGGCTGCCCAGGGAAGTGGTGGAGTCCCCATCCCCAGAGGTGTTTAAAAGACGCGTAGATGTGGTGCTTAGGGACATGGTTTAGTGGTGGACTTGGCAGTGTTAGGTTTAGGGTTGGACTCGATAATCTTAAGGGTCTTTTCCAACCTAAATGAGTCTATGATTCTAAATAAGCCCCATCCTAAATCCGCTCCCACCCTGGGCTGAACCTTCCCCGAGCGCTGGGAGAGCCAGACTCCCCCCGGCCGGCTCACGACAGTGACGGATAGCCTGTGTATTTTACAACTGTTTGCCCACATCCATCTTGCTGGTGAGGCAGGTCTGAGGATAGCCGGGGCCGGCACCTTTGGCCCCCGGCTGCCGCGCGGCACAGGGCATCGCCGGCGCTTGCAGGGCTCTGCCGTGGGTCGTGCTCCGTAGGAGAGAGGTCTTGCAGGAGGAAGCCTGACGGCTCAGGGCAAGCTGTCTCGAAACGATTTATCTGTCACATAAATGTGGTTTTATTGGTTTTACTGTTTAAACTTTTCACCTCTGCTGCTAAATCTGAACGAACGAAAAAAAAAAAAAAGAAAAAGGAAAGGAAAAACCCGCCTGCGCAGCGGCGCTGAGCTGCGGCGGGCCTGCCGGGGGAGATTCCAAATAAAATATGCAAATACCATTAATTCTTCAACCTAGAGTCTCCTTTTCAAGGCTATAAATCAAACTCGACAGGACATACACTGGGGGGGAAAGGAAAAGAAGAGGGGGAAAAAAAAAAGAGGAGCTTTTACCACGATGATATGAAAAGTGGAATAAGCTCAGAAAGCCGCAGACATGCTGTGTGTGCAGAGCAGGGCTGCGAACCTGCAGCTTCCCGGGGCACGAGAAGCATCTTTGCTGCAAGAGTGGGGAGAGGTTCACATATATATTTATAAAAATGAAGAAATGGAGAATGGCTTGAATATGCTGCCAAAAGAAAGGTAGTAAAAAAAAAAAAATTTTGTTTTTATACACTTATATGAACTTTTACTCAAATGGTGATTCAAGAGGGGCAATGCTGGAAAGAAAGAATTAAACTGGGAACCAGTTCCCATCCCTGCCCCAGGCTCCCCTTGGCAGGGGCCGAGAAGCGCTTTCTCCCCATTTCCCTCAGTTCCACCTCAAAAAACACTTCCTTTTCACTCCCCTTGTAATATCACCATCTCAAACTCTTCAAAAATGTTATTTTTTTCAAAGCAGAGGCATGTTTTTACGTCCCTCACATCAAGTACAGGGAAAGGATGGTTGCAACTTAATTGCACGCTGGTGGCAAAGGAAAGGGGGACATCGCAATGACTTTGCCAGCTTCTCCCTCCAGATGCAAAGCAAAGCGGGATAGTATGTTCTGTCTGACACAAGACGACAGCACTGAATTTGGATAAAATTCTTTCAGCCAAGCCAGAAATAATGTAATGTGAATCCAAACTGATTCAAAACACAGTTTGCAAGCTCTGCCAGTGCCCCTGGAACAAGATCAAAGAAAGCACCGGCATTTGCGCGTTCGGACCAGCATCACAGCGGGCTCTGCACAAACCTGGGAGGTGATGCATGGTGGCTAGAGATAAAGAAGATGGCAGGAAAGGGAGACCCATGTTTTCCAAGATGAAAATAAACCTACACAAAACCCCCTTGTCCCATCTCAGAGAAGTCAGATTTTGCAGGGTTAACTCTAGGTTAACTCTAGATACAGGATCCTCTTGGCCCCAAGGACTTCTCCTCCCCTCCTCAAACCTAAGAGATGAAGGTCAAGTGTTATTGCAGGACAGATGAAAATTCCTGAATCCCCCAACTTCATGCAACGCCTGGCTCTTCTTTTTTTTCTCTTTTCCCTCTTCTGAACTGATGCAGTGCCACTCTGAGCATCCACGAACAGGGATTTGCACCCAAACGCTTTGACCTGCAGGGAACTTGAGACACACCAAATGCTCTGGGCTCATGGACAAGTCTACTGGAAGAGGAGTGCGATCATCCCCTGTTAGCAGAGGGAAGAGCTTCCCGGGAGAGAACCGCCACCACACCGGACACAATGTTACATCCAATGGAGCAGGAAGCAAAATTTATCCGAATCAAACAAAAGCGAAGAGCAACTGTTCACAACCGGAGCTGCTCCAAGACACAAGGGCAGCCTGCAGTCCAGCCAGAAATGGAAACCGCATCTTTCTGCTCCCTGGCAAGCAAACTTTTTGCTTTTTTCAGTCCCTGCCGAAGGCATTCGGTTGCATAAGAGACATGTAACTCGGTCCTGTTAAAGTCAAAAGAGCTGTCATCACCTCTGCGCTCGCGTCCGTGTCTTCCCTTGTGCCCCAGCCCTTTTGCTTTTTAATATCCTGAGTTTGCAGAGCCGAAATCACACATGAACGATCAGTATTTATAAAAGAGCCCTTACCAGATGCGCTCTGGCACAAAAGCCTCATGGCTACGCAGTAACTGGATGGTGAAAGGAGAAACAACCCCATCCTGAAGACTAACTCTCACTTTATTTCAAGGTCTAGGTCTCTTCTTGGAGAACTGAAGGCTCAGGGGTACCCTCATCACAATATTCCAGTACTTAAAGGGTGGCTACAAGGAGGATGAAGGCTCTCTCTTCACAAGGACCCACATTGAGAAGACAAGGGGTAATGCCTCCAAGTTGCACCGGGAGAGGTTTCATCTCAATATAAGAAAGAAATTTCTTACAGTGAGAACAATCGTTCACTGGAGTAACTTCCCCGGGTTTGTGGTAGAATCCCCATTGCTGGAGGTTTTGAAGATGCGATGAGACAGGGTGCTATATCATCTCATCTAGGCTTCCTTTCCCACGGAGGACCAGATGATCTTTCAAGGTCCCTTCTAACCTGGGCTGTTCTATGGTTCTGTGATTCTATCCCAGAAACAAACATCCCTTCCCCTCTTACCCACCATGATATTTGCTCCCGGTGACGAGAGAAAGCATCAAGATGGCTTGAAAAGGACTTTCCTTTGCCAACGCCATCACAGTATCAGCAGATCCACCAGCAACGAGACGGTGCGAGGGCTGGTGGGAAACATCCCACAAAGAACTAAATCTTCCCTTCGATAAAAGCCCAAATTAGGGAATTCTTGTGTCCCTGCAGCTGTTAATTAGCCTTTTAGCTCTTTTTCCTCCAAGCACGCGTACAGCAGGAGACAGACCCCTCTCTACTAGGAGTTGCTGACTTTCCGTGGTGCTCGGGGACCACACATCGGAGCTGGCCGGAGCCGGGCTGCGAGGTGTTACTGCCTGACATGCCTTCTGCAAAGCACCAACTGCTATTAAAAAAAAACCCAAAACAAACACCATCAGCACGCGTGCACACACACCGAGGGATGAAAAGGGAAAGACGACTCAAGATCATTAGCTGGCAAACCTTGCAGCCTGTTTCAACAATTTAAATGCAATTATCCTGGATTTCTCACAACCAACCAAGCTAAGGGAATTGGAGTTAACTTGCTGTGACTTAAAGCAGGAGACAGCCGGGCGTCTGGAGGAGCCTGGCCTGGGTCTAGGTGGTGCCAACAGTGGGTGCATGAGATCTCCCTCGCGGTGGGTTTTTGGGAGAGGTTCAGATCAACACGGAAGGGACAGCTATGCCACATGGTTATGGTCAGGCTTTTGTGATGAGCTTTATGTCCCCTGGAAGCCAGGGCACAGAGAAGTGTTAATGAAGTAAGTTGGGCTTGGGGGTTTCCCAGCTGGAGGCAGCACTCCTGCCCTGAAACCTGCTGAGGGTCATGTTCATGAGCAACTTGCTTTCTGGGGGCACAATGAGGGAATATTTTCAGAACCAAGCTGAACCCAGCTCTAAAAAGCTCTATTATCCCTCTTTATCCTTATAACCTCTAAGTCTGATGTTCTTCTTCCCCAGTCTTTGTTGCAGGCAGCAAACAGAATGAACAGCCTTTGACCTGACACCTTCTACAAACCAGCTGTGCTTCAGTTTGCAAGAGATCACACCGTTAGCCTACAAACCTACTGAGACCTTTTCTTCAAAAAGCTCATTCGCTGATTTAACACCACAGCTCCTTTGATAAAGGTGACAACAAGAGGCTCAGAGGAAAGCAGCACTTGGGTCCTGCCATCGTCCCACCTAAACCCACCTGTACAAAGGGACAAGACTCTTCCAGCGGGACCAGAAAACACCCAGGTAAGACCTGGTCCTGCTGGGTACCTCCATAAAAGCACAAGAAACTACTGAATCCACACCAGTGCCAATTCCCAGTTTGCCCATGCCTAAGCTTGCCCACAACCCATCCCCACCACCGGTTGAGCAGCCCATACTGCCAGCCAGCGGGTAATTCTTACAGAGTACAAAAGCCCGAAGAGTTTCCAACATCAGCAGCCACAGACAAGTACATTCAAAATAATTTATTTTGGTAAGGTTTCAATTATGCCTCGTGGGAAAGTAATACTGAAAGAGAAAGAAATACTCTAACCCATGGGGAGACGTGGGTTTGGACAATAGCATTACTAAGAAGAAAAGGCACCAGGAATTGGAACATGATGTTTGTTCATTTACTTGTGAAAGACACGGAGGGTAAAATCGTGGCCTAAAGGAAAGCAGTAGCAGATTTATCACCAATTTCACTGGAAACTAAAATCTGCTCTACGTATTGAGTGTACTTTGCACGAGGGGGTGGATAGCACCCACAGTAACCTGACGTTGCACAAGCGAACGTGATGCACAAGCCAAGGGATTGATGCAGATGGAGCTCAGGGAAGGTCAATCTTACTTTGGGGCTTACCAGACCTGCCTGCAAGAGAGAGATGGACTTCTAGGAGTTACTGTAGATCAGAGAGTACTGTCCAGCCTGCTTGGACCTCTCTGTAAGGCACAATAACTCTATGCTCAAGTGTCTCCTGGGTCCTCCAGGTCTCCTGGGCAGATGTCCCACCCGGGGCTGTCCTTCCTCCTAAACACTCAAGCTGGAGGGAGGAGAACCGATTCCAAGTTCCTCATCCCTCATTTTAACTGGATTGATTTTGCAAGTTAAGGCAGCAATTTTATCTTTCCTTTTTTTTCCTGTTTGCTTATATCTGCAAAAGTGAAACAGTTCTTGGAAAAAACATGGGAAGAATCTGGAAAGATTTATGGCAGGTGGGACAGTATGTACCAGAGAAAGGTTTGAGACCAACAAAGCCCTAATCTGCCCAGTCTGGATTATTTTCAGATTCATATTATTGCCTGTTTATAGATGTTTGTATTTCTTACGTCAGCTTTCCAGGGGAAGGTCTCCAGAAAGCTTTTTGCCTGCACTGTGTGTGCACAAAGGTCTTCTGGTTTTCCATCTGCAAATGTTCATCGTTTATTAGGAGGAAAAGCTCTGGCTTTCCACCTGCTTTGAAGTAACGCTGTAATTACATGGTTTGACTTTTCTACTGTTTCAGAAGATATTTATTCCATGCGTCTCGTTAAAATCTTAACAAACACAATTTTACCCGAAAAATGTTGTGTTTCTGATTGTGGCTCACTTCCGCGCTTACGGCAAAAAAACTCCCTTTTGGGTTAAATATGGCTTTGAGGAATCCACCTTCTCCTCCCAGCCTGCGACACGAAACCACATGAAGGAGCCACAAAAGGTTGTCAGGCTTTAAGAGAAGTGATGCAAAGCAGCCCGAGAGCGAAGGGCGGGGACGCTGAGGATTAGCACGTCGTGTTACACGTCGTGTTACGGTGACAGTCTTGAAGATGGCTGGAAAGTCCCTACCAGCTTCATTCACGCTTCTATTAACTTTGACGGTGTAGGTTCATGGCTTTAGTCACTTCACTGGAGGCCTGCCCGTGGGGAAGGCTAAACTGAATTCTAGGGAAATCCCAAGTTTCTCTGACCGTCGCAAAGCACTGTGCAATGCTGCTTGAAAAAAAAAAAAACAAGGCATGAAAATTATTTGGTACAAAAACACTGGGATTTCAATGTTTCAGAATAAAATCAGTCGGTTCTAGCGATAACCACCCAGACAGGGGATTTTATGAATGGCCAAAAGGAACAAAAGGAAACTTTGCCCTGCTGGATTTAGTAGCCAATTTGCACTCATAAAAATAATTATTTAGACTCATCAAATTCTCCACGCAGGTTCACAAGTTTGCATGGTGCTCTCTGCTCAGGAAGACGACCGTATTCCTACCCTCCAGATCCTACAATCTGCGTAAGACAAAGACACAATACTGGGCAGCGGCCAAAAGAAATGAAAGAGCCTCGGAAGACCATTCTCCAGGGACTGCTATTGAATAACACTTTGCGTTTCCATTTAACCATCACAAAGGGGGATTCATTCCCGAAGCAAAGATGTCTCCTTTAGAAGCATCCCCCCGGTAGCCTCTCCCGTCTCAGATCTTTGGTGGGCACGGCCGGGAGGTGCGTCCATCGCTCTGCCCGGCAAGGATGGAGCCTGGCTAAACACTTGGGGTCAGCATCCGATGTTACGGGGACCAAATTTGGGATGCAATGCTTGGAAAGCACTCAGCTTGTAGATAATTATTCTTAGAAGCATTTTTGAAGCTGTTACGGGGAGGAGAAGCTGGATTTGCTAATGGTAAAAGACCCCCTGCTCCGTGGCTGGGAGATGATGGCATCGTGCGTGCAGGTACCCCTTGTATACAGAAATACCTTCTCCGCTGCTAAAGTCCGGGTGCATATAGCCTCATGCATTTATCTGACTCGCCCTGCCTGACCCACACTTCAAAATCAGCGGCTCCGAAGAAAACCTTAAGAAATAACATGGGAAATCCTAATATCTCAGCTGGAGGTCAGGATGCTTTAGTGAGGAAGGAGAAGAGTTAACAAGAGCACAAAAAAAGTACAAAACCCCCTAAACACAGGAAAGCGGGTTGAGAGGGGAGAAAAGCAGCGGTCCTCCAAGTAAGCCTATACACAAACCACCTCCATCATTGACCCGACAGTATCAGAGGGGAAAAAAATAACTTTAAAAGCCACCTTTCTAGGGAAAATGTTCCGATTAATCGACAGAGCAGGTATTCACAGCCAGAAAGGTTTGGGGCCGGGAGGAGTTAACGCTCCCCATCCACTGACAGTTCAGCAGCAAATCTAGGTACTGGCAGAGTGATCAGGGTCTGCCCAGAAGGCAACTGAGCCACGTTTTCAGATAAATACGGCCCCGCTTGGTGCCACCGGCAGCCAGGACGTGATGCCCAGACTACCCCGGTGAGGGGCACTGCGTGGTGTTTTCCCCGTGGAGGGGGGTCCCATCGGCAGCGGGGAGCAGGGGCAGGCGAGCCAGAGACGTCTTTGTGAGCTCAGCAATTAGGGTCCCTCCCTTCCACAGCACAAGAAAGCCACGATATTTGAATTAAACCGCTCCCGCCGTCCCTAAAGGCACTGGCATCACCTTCCCCGAGCCCCGCAGCCGGGCGCTCGCCGGGTACCAAACCGCACCGCGGGGCCAGCACGCCACGATTCTTTTTCCCGTTGCTCAGCTGATGCCAAGTCCTCTGCAAAGTTGCATTTTTCTTTTGTTTACACATTAAAAAAGGGGATTAAAAAAAAAAATAAAAAGAGGTGACCTCTCGCTAACCCCAGCTGGTCTATGAGAAGCTGCCGCTGCCTTCACCTCCGAATGAACTTTCAGATTATCTCAGACAAGATTCACCTTGCATTGAACTTGTACCCTGCGCGGCAGCACACAGTCACGTAACCTTGATTAAACATTACAGCGCAACGCGGCTATAAATTTAATGAGCATTATCGGCGCGCTTCCTCCCGTCGTCCTCGGGCAGGGGGAGCGATGGAAACGCCGGGAGCCGCCAGGAACCAGCCTGGTGTGCACTGGCACGGGCAGGAGATGGAGGAGCAGCTATCTGGGGGAACGGGAGAGAGAGAGAGAGCAGCTCCTGTGCTGTCCTCTGCTCCTGTGCATGCTGTGAGTTGTGTACGCCGCTCCCACAGCAGCGAGTGGCTCCGGGTGCCCACTGCGAGCGGGGACGACCCGTGGAGGGCTTGCACAGCTTTCTGCTCAAAAGACCCAAGAAAAAGCAAAAAGAAAGGAGCAACAAGGAGTGAGAGAGGGTCCAGTGGTCCCTTCACCCAGCAGGAAACCTTTCTCAGGCCACGGCCTCCTAAACTCTGGCTGCCCTTTTCACGCAAAGCATTGCAGCCCGTCGCCGTCCTCCCATTTATTTTCAAGACACACGTGTGACGGGAGGCAGAGGCAGCTGCCTCTTCATCTCCCAGCTGACACGTAAGGAAAGGGAGAGCTCAGCATCCGCGCTGGCGGCGGCAATTCCTGCCGCAGAGGTCACTCGGCCATTCGAGAGGAGAGCGTCTGGGTGGCGAAATAGATATGCTCAAGTTCAAGTGCTTGAAATACCTTTTTTTTTTTCTTTTTTTTAAACACTCAAAACTAAACTAATATATCCCCCGCTTTTCATGATAACTTCCTCCTTATCCTCGGCAGTTTTGTTTAGCAGATCTATTGTTCTCAGCGAGCCTTGCCCTGGGGTCCAATTTGACTGTGTTCTCATTTTTCCCCCCTATGTAACCGATGCTTATTTCTTTAAGCTCTACTGTAAACAGAAAACACACTGCAGTGCCCTTGCCTGGCTTTGCAGGAGGCAGGCTCAGACCTGGAACTACTTCTTTTTGGTTTTTTATATAGGAAACAAAAAGACTGGGCTTGCTTGCTTCAAGGATTCAAACACCTGCGGGATGCAGGAGGACGGCTGTGGTACCCGCGGGTGGTCCGGGCTCGGAGCGGGGACCACGTGGCTCCAGCACTGGCTCTGCTGTTGCTTTGCTGGATAAATGGCCTTTTTCTGCTTGCAAGGCTGGAAACATGCTGCTTTCCTAATTATAGACCTCTTTAATGTTCATTAGGGGCAGGGGCTGAGGAGGTAAGCAGCATCGTTTGGAGGTGGCATGAAGTTCTTCGAGGTGCTCAGGGTGAACGAGAAAGCCAGTAGACAGCATCCCCCTCGATGGGACGGCACACGGGGAACAAATATAAAATAAAAATAAGACCTTTGCAGAGGGGAATGGATCTTGGATGGTTCAAGGAACGCAACAGGAGATGGGGATTTGGGAATGGTGGGTGATGGGGGCACCAAGATGTGGTTTCGTGCTTCCCATCATTTACTTGTCATGGGTTTGGTCCTCACCCAGAGAAACGTCCTCGCCCCAGCAGACAGCAAAGGGGGAGCTTGGGGGATGCAAGAACTGCTCATGCTGCAGCACTAAGGAAACATTTTGAGCAACATGGGCCTTTTTTCCCCCATTTGCTGTCCTCGTGGCTCCTCGCCACCCTGGTTCCTACACCAGCCTCCCAGGAGAATCATAGAATCATTTAGGTTGGAAAAGACCCTTAAGATCATCGAGTCCAACTCTAAACCTAACACTGCCAAGTCCACCAATAAACCATGTCCCTCAGCACCACATCTACGCATCTTTTAAATAGCTCCGGGGATGGTGACTCCACCACTTCCCTGGGCAGCCTGTTCAGTGCTTGACAACCCTTCTGGTGAAGACGTTTTTCCTCATGTCCAATCTGAACCTCCCCTGGCACAACTTGAGGCCATTTCCTCTTGTCCTGTCACTTGTTACTTGGGAGAAGAGACCGACCCCCACCTCGCTACAACCTCCTTTCAGGGAGTTGTAGAGAGCAATGAGGTCTCCCCTCAGCCTCCTCTTCTCCAGGCTGAACAACCCCAGTTCCCTCAGCCGCTCCTCATCAGACTTGTTCTCCAGACCCTTCACCAGCCTCGTTGCCCTTCTCTGGACACGCTCCAGCACCTCGACGTCCTTCTCGGAGTGAGGGGCCCAAAACTGAACACAGAGTTCGAGGTGTGAAGACAATCCAGCACAGCTCGCAGGAGCCTGCCCAAAGAAGATGGATCCAGCATCACTGCAGAAGAAACGGGTGACATCGAGGTCTCTGCCCGAGGCAGAGGATGCAAAGGGCAGGGATGAGGTGATGGAGGAGGTGGCCTCGTGTGCTGCCAGCTCCCACCGAGAAGGTTTGCTCAGCTTTGCAAATACACCGACTTCCACAGATGTCCCCCGCAAAAGGCGCCATCGTTCCCCCTATCTAGCAGCGTCACCTGCAAAACTAATTTGGCCCGTGAAATAACCTGGCAATTTGGGTGGTTGATTAGAACTATTTTTATAAGGCCACGGGATATAAATTTCTAGAGTCTGAAATAGTGTTTGGAAAACAGCGAGAGCCATTTAGAGCCATTTAGCGTATTCTACAGAGAGGCAGACGCATAAGCAAATGGATATTTAAAACAGCTGTGAAGACAAGACTGGTAGGAAACATTTGGCTAAAAGCAAACACAGAAATAAAATAACTTTGCAGAAGGTTAGAAATCAGTGAATTTGGTAATGCCCGACTTTGGGAAAAAAATAATTGTATTTCTTAGGCTTCTAGGGACTGATAAATTACCATGGAATATGTAAAGATTGAAGTCCATCATTTCACTTTGTATTTTCCATCCACACGATAAAAAAGTCTTTTTTAGTTGAGTGGACACCACCAAACTTCCCCTTGGGACGGCTCATCACTCCTCTTAGTATCTACAGGAAAAAGCAGATTTTACACGCCAAGGCCATGAAATTGCTGGGCTCCAGCTGACGGCGATGGGTGAGCCGATGCTTTTTGGGGGGTTGCATGCTCTAGACCCCAGTCTTTCACACGAGTCCCAAAAAGTGCTTCCAGGAAGGGTTAAAGGAGGAGGATTTAAAATTCACACTCACGTCAGGTTTGTTTGGAAGCCTGGCCAGCCACCTCTCGCCCTACAGCAACTCTCTTCTTTTAGGAAAATATTGAGCTTATTTGAACCTGTTCCATCTTTGGTGGGTGCAAACCATTTTGAGAACTTTAAATAAAACTAATGTGTAAGGGGAAAAAAACATAGCGTTCTTGTGCGGAAAGCGTGCAACACTTGCTGTTGGCATCCTGAAAAACCTCCTGAAAATACCCGAGGTTACCAAAGCCCAGCTTCCAATTAATTAAACCCCCAAACCCTCACAGGGTATGCTTTCCTGTAACTAAATATGATGCGAAGAAGGGGCTGAGCATCAGGAGGCATCCCAGCTGAAGCAGCGTTTCATCCTGCTATTGCATCTGCCGGCCTTGCGCTGCAGCCGGGCAGCCCTGGGCGCACGGAGAGCCAGCAGGATTTATGGCTGTTTGTTGTAGAATAAAAAAAAACAACCTTCAGAGGAATCTGAAAACAAAAGCAAAGTCTTTTCCTTACGCGGTGTCACACTAACCTCTGGATGGCCTTGCACTTATTGTCACAGCCTTGGAAAGGTATAAACAAAGGCAGATTTCGGATGCCAAGAGCCGGGTTAGGAGGGAAAGGAGACGCACTGCTGCTGCGAAATCCCCTTTGCACTGACATCTAGGGTATAAATCCTGGGAAGCGATGCTTTACGACGTGCATGCAGAGTTATCGCCCTATTATAAAGCAATTCGCGGGAAAAGAGGCGATAGCGGAGGATGGCGAGGTCCCGTCGGAGCAGGGAACTTGACACCCGCGGCCGGGGCGGCGACGGGGAGGCAGCACAAGGCTTTGCAAAGGGCTGGAGGAAAAAGCAGAAAGTCTCTTTTGGGGTTAAATACGCCCTTTAAGCATGCTGGTAGGGCTGCAAAGGGAGGGTTTGGGGTGAGCGTGGCTCCCGATGGCCGAGATGGGACCCCAGAAGGTGCTGTCCTGTTTAAGGACAGGTTGCACAGTGTGTTGCCCAAACCTGATGCTCCCCACGTCTGCAGTGGCCAGTCCCAACGTTCAACAGCATCTCAGAGGCAGTTCTTTTTTCAAAACGTTGGGGAATTTTGAATACGCCAGGAAAAAAAATGCTCCGGTGAGTTTGAAGCAGATATTGAAAAAAAGAAAAAAAAAAAAAAGGAAAAAAAAAGAGAAAAAAGAAAAGAAAAAGGAAAAGAAAAAAAGAAATAGAAAAGTCAAAAGGCAAAAGACAAAGAGAAATTAATAAAAAAGAAAAAAAGAAAAAAAGAAGAAAATGAAAATAAATAAATAGACAGATAAATTTCATGTAGAATTAATTTTGGAGGAGGGGGATTTGCCAGAGCAGAGAAAAGCTCATATATGGAACCCGCATCTCCTCGGGGAATTGCCGTCCAGATTTCGGCACCAGACTTTTGGTTCCAACTCTGATGGACCCATTAACTCCCGACTATTTCAGCGTGGCCATAGGTGGTGAAAACCCTCCAAAACCAGCAAGACCCTCAAGAATTTGGCCAGCTGACACGACCTCGGTACACTCAAGCCCAAACTAAACGTGGGTCGGCTTTAAGCCCAGCCTTAGCGGCCTCGCTTTGAAGCCGAGCATCCCTTTTTCTGTGCCATTTCAGCCCAAAACGAGGGGGCAGCCGCAGCCGGGCGCTGGCACTATACATCACGCTGGCGGGATTTCCGTCTATTGAAAGCATTTCTTTTTCCCAAGGTTTCTCAGACGTCAGGGTTCACCCGCAGGTACGCGCGTTTCCTTCACCGTTCTGCTGCCTCATTCACTTCTTCCCGCCGCGTTACCCTGCTGCCCGCCCAGCCCGGCAGGCAGGAGCAGGCAGCCGGGCCAAGCCGTCTGCTCGCCCTTTCCTGTGCTCCAACGGCGGTGTTTGAGGAGGGATAAACCAACGTGGATTTGTCTTTATTTACACCAAACTGTTTACTTTCTTCTTTCTTTTTATTTTATTACTGTTTGATAGGAAGTTAAGCAGAAGCCCAGCAGATCAATGCCAGCGGCTCCCAACCAAAGAGCTTCTTGCAAACTTCCTTTTGGTTGCTGTAAAATTTTTACGCGGTTATGAACTCCTTAAACAAACAGCTGAGGTCATTGTTAGCTAAAAAAAAAAAAAAAAAATTATTTAAAGAAATAAAAAAGCAAGACTAATGTTACAGCCAGAGCGGAAGCTGTTCTGCAGAAAAGGGAGCTGAGATGGCGCACGGCAAAATTCACGGCAAAAACATCAAAGAATCGAGTCTTGCACACACATTTCATCTGCCAGTCCAAGCCACTCTCTCCACGTTATTAAGATGACAAAACTTGGACTCAGAAGCCCCACTGTATTTTGTGATCTTAACCCCAATTCTGAGAGTCGCAGCCCAGAGAAGAGGAACTTTTGGTGGCAATAATACTGTCCCTTCCAATCTCTTGACACGGTGTCAGAAGATAAGAGCAATCCCAGCCCTTCCAGTGTCCAGGAGACAGCGCTGGAAGGGCAGCGGATGGTTCTTGAGATACTTTGTCCTCCATTCAAGCTTGCCCAGAAAAACCATTAGCATAGCGGCATCGGTGCAATAGTCATTTATCGCGGTCGTGTATCTCATAATCATTTATATCAGGGATTGAAAAGACTTTTTATCCCTGAAAATTGACACTGAAAACCTCTACTTCTTCCTCAATAGGAGGAACTTTGCAAAAGCCAGACGTTGTCCCAAGGACACGTCCGAGCCACTGAGCAGAGGGTGATGGCATCGAGGCAGCTCGTTTCCTGAGCAAATACCGGCACAAGGTTCCCCACCGGCAGCAACAGAGGTTTGCAAGTGAAGGCTCGTGTTGTGGGTGGACGGGATATTTTAATACTTCCCAAGAACTGCAAAGCTTTGGGTCCAGAAGGAAAGAAATTCTGCAACCAGGTACTTATGAAGAGAAGCTCTGACCAATATGAAAGTAATTTAACTGGGTTTGTGTGCTGTTCCCAGCAGATGAAGCTGATGTCCTCAGCCACCTCCTACCCAACTCCTTCAGGAGATGGTTATTTCCAGCAAAAACTTCCACCTGCAACCACACCAGTTGCACCCACGGCAGAAGGCACCGCGCAGTTAAAGCACTGAGCGTTAATAAGAAAAGGGGTTTGGGAAAAGAAAGGGAAGGAGAGCCGACAGCGTTATTATGGGAAGGAAATAAATCACTAACAGGGTGTTCATCAAAGCCGGAGGATGCCCGAGTGACCCTATCAAAGGCAATACATGAATATCAGTAACTTTAGACAAAAGGAAAGAACGGGATATAAGCACGTTGCAACAGAAAAGGCAGAGAGGCCTCTTAACCTGAAAATTTACAGTCAGAAAGAAGAGTCTGCCTGGCTGTCTCTACACCCAACCTCTTCCCATCTCTTGATCCATATGGGATAGAATTACTCGTGCATCCCCGGAGGCAATCGCATGCAGGGTTTCATTTCCAATTGCCAGCGATACTACAATTTCCACTCAGCAGGATTGCTCTCACCCTTTGGTGAACTTCGTAGTTTTGGAGAACCAGCCCGGAGTCTGCAGTTGCTGTCTCCCCAGAGGTTTGCTGTAAATCATACATGAAGAGCAGGATCCATCTCTAACACAATTCACCCTCACCTACAGCAGATCCAGCAGAGACAACCTAGATGTACAACCCCAGGAGAAGAGAAGTTGGGTACACAGTGCTTCTTGCACCCGAAACCTTCATGCAATGTCAAAACTCTGCAAAGAAATTCCTGTTTATATGCTGCTGCTCATCTCTCTTTGCTGCTAACAAGCCTCTCTCCGAGCCTCATTTTTCATTCCTGCCTTAATGCTTTCTCCCACATTTCTTCCTCTTGCTTCGAGATTTTCCTCTCTGAACCACCAGCTGTGTCCGATACTCTTTTCTCTTTAAAATGGGCTTGTTTTCTGAACGGCCCAGAGAACCCCCAGTCTCCTGAGACAGGAGCATGAATAAATTAGACAGTGATTTCAAAAAGAAGGAAAAAATTAAAAATAAATAAAAGCCAAGCAAGCTCATGGCATGTGCTGAACTTTCCTTGTGCTCAAATACAAATTTTTCATGACATCTCATCACTTATGCAGTCTGTGGGTCCGTGATCTTCTGCATATCGCTGTACTCCACCGACAGACGAGTAACACCCCTGCCCACCTACACCCTCACCCAGCCCCAGAAGAGACAGCAAAGGCTCCAGAAAACCCCGGCTCTACTTGAAAGAAAGCACATTTAAAGAGTTGATCGTACAACTGATCTACAGAACTACTGAGTTTAGTAAAAATGAAAAGGGAAAAAAAAGAAATCCTTGTAGATTGAGAAGATTTAGAAAGAAACGCCAGCGGAGATGGAAATCATATGGGTTATT
The DNA here is from genome assembly GCF_000699105.1 of Pygoscelis adeliae. Lineage (NCBI taxonomy): Eukaryota > Metazoa > Chordata > Aves > Sphenisciformes > Spheniscidae > Pygoscelis > Pygoscelis adeliae. Next base: position 677,765 of record NW_008824416.1, on the reverse strand, counting down.
AATCATCTGCCTGCTCGAAGGCTCAATCTAATGCCTAAAGCAGAAGTGAAAAGACAATGCGATGTGCAAGAGGGAAAACAACGCTGCTTTTAGCAGCCCACAGAACCTCGGGCATTTGATATTCTCCTCCTCTTGCACTGCGGACACGTGCAATGTTAAATATCGCGGTGCGTGTCCAACCTGCCCCTGGGAGGGAGACACCAGAAGGGCTCCAAGCAGAAGTTCTCCTCCTCAGCTGAAGCGACCTCGTGGTCACGGCTGCTCCACGCAGGGCAGCACAGCCTTCTCACCCTGGAGGGGCACAGAAAATAACTAAAGGGGAGGAAAAAAACCAGTTTTCTGCAGACTTTGAGGAGCTGTCTGTGCTCCCACTACAAAACCCTTTGGTGGTGCAGACACCGTACGGGAGAAGCGGCTGCGATGGAGTTACAAAGGGTATAAAGAAGCCATGGGAAATACTGTGGTACAGTCGTCATCATACATAGGGATGATGCTCTTGTGCGTGAGCTAAGCCTTAAAATGCTCCAGGAAGTAAAGATAAGCAAATAAAGCCCAGACATGGTTTCAGAGATGCTGAAAATCGGCAGCTCCTTTAAAAAAAAAAAAAGTAATTAGACCACGCGGGGCTTAAGGGTCAAGTCACTTACAGAGTCAGCCAAGGGCTCATAAAAAGGACCACGTCCTAAGTCCTAAAGAAGAGTTTCAGCGAGCACCGAATTAAGCTTTATGTAAATTTATGTCTTGTGATTGATCGACTTTCATACGAGGATGGGCCAACCCCGCTTGAACCTTATCCCATCTATAAAACCCACTTCCCGCTGGATTGTCCAGGTGTAACGAAGCATGAGCTCTTGGCACAGCCCCTCTCTAGGGATAACACTTGCTGGACTTCCCCTCTTATCCTATTTCCATGAAACTTGTAGTAATTTAATAACCCTCCACCCTTTGTGAAATTTTAGCGAACTCTTCCAACAAGTTCAAAAAGTGTTGGGAGGAGCAGAGGGGGAAACGCATGGGCAAAACTCGCAGGCAGCGTGATTGCCTGGGTCTTCGTTTCCTTTGGAAAGGATTAGACTAGATATAGGATTATATTATATCATATTATATTACATTACATATATAAAATCGTATATAATTATATATGATTATACATAATATTATATAATATTATGTTCTCTATCATATGATAGATCTCTATCTATCGTATCATAGGTCATATAGCAATCTAAAACATATCATATGGTTTATGTTACATATTATATATTATATACTTACTATACAGTATATAGTATATACTACATACTATGTTATGTATTATGTAGAATCATGGAATCATAGAATGGTTTGGGTTGGAAGGGACCTCTCAAGGCCATCTAGTCCAACCCCCCTGCCGTGGGCAGGGACAGCTTCAACTAGAGCAGGTTGCTCAGAG
>NW_008824416.1:670560-675707 GCF_000699105.1 Pygoscelis adeliae | reverse complement strand
CTGCACTTGGCCTTGTTAAACCTCATGAGGTTCACACGGGCCCACTTCTCCAGCTTGTCCAGGTCCCTCTGGATGGCATCCCGTCCCTCTGGCATGTTGACCGCACCACTCAGCTTGGTGTCATCCGCAAACTTGCTGAGGGTGCACTCGATCCCGCTGTCTATGTCACTGATGAAGATATTAAACAGTATATAATATACCCCAGGAAACCTTATGGGTTATTCAGCATCCTTCTTGCCAAGAGGCATCACAAAAGAGAAAAAGAAAAGGTTCAGGATGGAGAGACAGCGTAAGAAGCTACAACCACGGGAGAAAGCAAGAAACGAAGGGCACAGAGCGTATTCAGCTCAGGATTTAAAAAAAAAAGGGGGAAAAGGGAGGATTAGAGAGTGTGTGCCGGGAGAACGAGTGCGCACCGCATGTAATGGGAGAGGAACCACATGCAGTTCCCTGGGGGCTTAAGAAAGCAGCAAACAGTTCATTAAGAGAACGGAGAAGGATGCTGCTGTACCTGGACCTGTTGCCACAGCCGCCGTCATGGACTTCAGCCACTGAAAGGATTCAACGGAGACAGATTTATTGCAATAACTAATATTAATTAAGATCTAGGATCAGAAACAGGATGAATCTGATTTTTTTTTTTTTTTTTTAGTAATAACTTATTTTTTTTTAAACAGCGGGGGGAGGGGGGGAGCAAAATCCCTAATTCATCTCAAATCCATGCACAAAAGGCATTTAACTCTGGGAAACTGAGCAAGCTGGGAGTTATAATTTAAAGCCGATAAGGATCTGACCCATCCTTTGTGGTTTATGGAGTTTGAAGGGAGGTAGTCTTCCCCAGCCTGCCTCCATGCGAGCATCCTCGTGGAGGCTGGGAAAAGGGGAGGGCTCACGTCTCTCATTACTCTCCCCCCCAAGGCCTCACTGTAGAGTTTACAATTTAATTTTCTGCATTTGTAATCTGTAGCCCTTGTGTATATAATGTCTAATGAAAAAGGCCTTTTTTAAATTAACATGGTATTTGGAAAAAACCCCATGTGTTTCTATTTCATTATCGAACTACATTTATAAAGAAAAAAATACTTGAGCGGAGGGTGATCAGATTCAGTTGGCAGGGACACAGGACAGTCAGAAAACACAGATATCCTTACGTAAATGTCTGCACAACATCAAAACACCTTTGGGTACAACTTTGCTCTTGTTCAAGTTAATAAACCCCTTCTGTGACTCAGGGCTTGATGCCCCGGCTGCTCGTGCATCCACCGGGCTCTTCTCAGCCTCTTCCCCTCGTCCCCCGACCGTGCCCGGTGCTGACCCCATGATTCACTCTCCTGCTGACAACATATGAAATGTGGAGCTGTTGAATAAGCCACTCTGCTTTTCTCTCCTGCCTTTCCAACTCCTTCCTTTACGGATGGGTTCCTCAAGAAAATGAGGCTTACATGGTTGTTCTTCATTCAATTTAATACTTATAAGGGTCAATCCTTAAGCCATCCTTAATCTTCCTAAAATACAAACCGGCAAGTAGAGACCTCCCAGATGTAAACAGAATAGAATAGAATAGAATAGAATAGAATAGAATAGAAAAGAATAGAATAGAATAGACTATTTCAGTTGGAAGGGACCTACAACGACCATCTAGTCCAGCTGCCTGACCACTTCAGGGCTGACCAGAAGTTAAAGCATGTTGTTAAGGGCATTGTCCAAATGAAAAAACACTGACAGGCTTGGGGCATCGACCACCTCTCTAGGAAGCCTGTTCCAGTGTTTGGCTACCCTCTCGGTAAAGAAATGCTTCCTAATGTCCAGTCTAAACCTCCCCTGGTGCAGCTTTGAACCATTCCCATGGAGAACATGGAGAACCACAGAGTACCTGGGGCTGGAAGGATCCTTGAAGATCAATTGGTCCCTGCTCAAGGCATGGGAGGTGGAGCGGCTTGCTCAGGACATCAGCAGTTGGGTTTTAGGTATCTCCAGAGATGGAGACTCCACAACTCCTTGGGGCAATTACTTTCCCTGTTTACTCAAAGCAGATAGCCAGCTAAAGAAGACAAGACCATACAAGAGAAAAGCTCAGCTCTATTAGACACTAGAGAATCCAAACAAGGGCAAGCTGATGAAACCAGACTTCCTAACGATGCCACTCCTGGGACAGCAGTGTTTCCCCTGTTTCAGATATTTATCAGGGTTGGAAAAGATACCACGCATCTTCAAGAGGGTATCAAAGCAACCTCTTCCCCGAGAAGGCTCCCACTGCCTTTTTGAAACCACTTCCCTCCCTACTATTTTTGGGGGATACACACTTTTTATTCTTATTCTCCTTTCTTTTGCTACCACTATGTCCTCTGGCTCCAGGCTTTTCCTCATCTCTATTGCTTAATTTTTTTAATCCCAGCACCTCAGAGGGAGGAAGCCGTCCTGTTTTCCTTATTAATCAGAAATCTCTGGCATTGACCACAAGAAAAGCCTCCAAGAACGCTGAACTTTTTGGTTCAATGCATTTCATCATAATAGAGCTACCAGCATGCAGAGTTGATTTAGTTTTGCAATTTTCTGTGGAAATACCTTCCAAGCGCTCGCCTTGGCCTCCAGAAATCCTCTGCTACACTCAGAGACACGGCAGGAACATCCCAGAAAAGCGGCTGTGTTTTTAGTAGCTACCAAATTCCTCAAAAGCGTCGGTTAAGCCATTGTACTGAGTCTGCAGTGTTTAAAGCTGGGGGGACAAAATGGTATTTCCACCTGAATCTTGAACATCTATCATTAAAAAGTCATCGTGAAGGAAGTCCATCACCAGCAACACAAGCCCACCATGCGTGTCTGGAAAGCACCTACCATGACCTCAGCCAGTGTCCCAAGCTGGGGACAAGTTGCTCCTTCGAGCATCCTCCTCTGCACTGACAGCTCACCCGGAATTTATGATGTTTATTATTGTAAGGCTGATCCAGGAATCATCTATCACACCTGCATTTCTTTAGAAGAGTCTAGATACGGACAAACCCAGCTCTTCTGGTCTCCTCTCTGAACAGAGAGTTGTTTCTCCAGAAAAGAGCATCTGAGCATGTTAAATAACGAGGCTTCCATTGTCCCGGAGGGGTTATCCCATCTGTTAATACAATCTAAGCACCCCAACTTCTACCACCATCCCTCCATCACCTCCTCTAGGACTGTAATTACATTCCATCTTTTTTCTCAGCTGATTCAATACCTTCCCGACACTGGAGAAGAGCAAACTGGTGCAACTGGGCTCTCCACCGCTAAGCAATACCAAATGCAAAGGCGGATTCCTGATAGAAGAGGACAGAAACAAGAGATGGAGATGGAGGGGGCAAATATTTGACTACTGACCCTATACGATGATCGAGACAACAGCCATGACCACCACAGCCCGTGCACAGCCACCGCGAGGTTTATCTATAGGCAGCTACATCCACCCTGCACTCATTCAAAATTTAAGAGCTTAATAAAGGAGGTAAGGTAAAAAAATCAGCATCCACGTGAAGATGGACAGCTGAGGCACAGAGATGTTCCTGGCTAACGATTCAACACATTTCCCAAGGTGTAGGGCCTGAATCCATCCTTAACCTTCCCAAAATAAAAAAAAATAAATCTCATTAAACCTTATAATTCTCAAGCCTCTCAAGGCAAACACCTCTGGAGATGCAGTCCCCTGGCACACACCGAGGCAGGCTGCACTGGTACGGTTTCAGGCTGGGAGAGGTCTGAGCTCTGAGTTTCCTTGATTTTTATCAGGGTTCACTCAGACTAACATTATTTCGAGATTGCCTTTGGTACTTAATCCTATTTCAACACTGGATCTGACCTCGTCGTGGCGTGAACTGTAAAGTGAGTCTTCCTCCGAGGTTACGGCCGTGAGAGGGACCAGGGAAGACGGCTGGCAGGGCCGTAAGTAATCCATTTTTCTGTTGCAGGGCTCATGTAACTCTGTTCAATGCCATTTATTAATTGTTCTCCCAGCATCTTGGAAATATTGTGTATTGCTTTCGACGGGAGTTACGCAGAGGGCACAAGGGACAGCATCCCAACGGGGAAGAAACCTCACACCCGCAGCGCTGCTATTGCCTGCATAGGGACCCCTGAAAACTAAAGGTATTTTTACCCAGCACAAAGCACACACGTAACGCTGAGAGACAATTACGATTTTCAGAGTTCTGAGCCGAACCCTGCAAACTTTGGATTCTTTAAAAAGAAAGAAACAGAAAACCACAACACCTTGGAGGAAAGCACATTTTGCATTACCATCGAAACCTCCTTTTTCCTCACACGCTCATTTCTGAACTCGCCTTTGGAAGAGTTAGGCAGTCTGCGTTTTAAATTCAGCCACATCAGCTTTGATTTACTGTGGCAGTGAATTGCTATTTATTAAAAAAAAAAGCGAACTTTGTCAGGATTCAAGTTCCCATCCCTTTCAGTTTAAGAGTCTTTAACTTCATTACCTTGTTCTCGCTTGATGGGACAAAATAAAAAGCAGGACTGAATGGGTTTTTCCCTCCTAATTTTTTTTCTACTGGTTTTCAGCTCGTTCATCCTCTCACCACCAAGAAAAGCATCACGATTCTTTCTGGTTTTGCAGGGCCTCAGCTACTAATCTCTGTCTACGACACTTTCCCCTTCTGTTCTGCATTACAATTCAAAGCTCCCTCTCAGCATCGACAACTTGTTTGCGGCGATTCCACATGCCGTAAAGTAAACGGAGTTGATAACTCGGTTAGAGAGGAGGTTAAGACAGGGCTTTTGATCTCAAAGAAAAACCCTTCAAGTCCAAGAAGCCTGGCAAGAAAGACAGATGGAAAACAAGAGCAGCGTCCACCACTCCATGCTGCCGGTGATGCTGCTTTGCGCGATGCCCTAGTCCCAGGATATGAATCCTGGGTTTAATCCGCAGGCTGTTGGAGGAGGAGGCGGTTTGAACCTCATGAGGCTACGTTGTTCCTGGTGGAACAAGCTCAGCTCCTGGTTTTCATGGCTGCTTTGCCCTGAATTTCAACTTGTGCCAGGCTAAGGCACCCTGATGTGCCCCGGGGATGCTTTACTGCAGTGTACTGGGTTTGCGTGGCAAGGTTTTGGTAGCGGGGGGGCTACAGGGGTGGCTTCTGTGAGAAGCTGCTAGAAGCTTCCCCTGTGTC
>NW_008824416.1:665730-669690 GCF_000699105.1 Pygoscelis adeliae | reverse complement strand
TACTCTACTCTGATTTTGATTGGTAATAAATTAAATTAATTTCCCCGAGTCGAGTCTGTTTTGCCCGTGACGGTAATTAGCGAGTGATCTCTCCCTGTCCTTACCTCGACCCACGAGCCTTTCGTTACATTTTCTCTCCCCTGTCCAGCTGAGGAAGGGGAGTGACAGAGCGGCTTTGGTGGGCACCTGGCCGCCAGCCAGGGTCAACCCACCACTTGCAGCTTTATTGAATGGTCCCCTCCTCATCTCGACTCCCTCGGCTGCTTTTCTTCTGCGCAGTGTAACCAAGCATTTCAAAACATGCTGTGATGTTGTTTATGAAAGCTAATCTTGCTTTAACGGCCTCTTTTGCCAAGCATATTTTGCTCTGATTTCATACCCAATATTTTTGTCCATACAGATGTCTTAAATTTTCTTCCGAGTTTATTTATTGATCATATAACATCGATAGGATGTTCCAGAGATAACTACAGACCAAAAGCAATTAACCCAGCGTTGAACTTCAGTTCTGAAAAGCAGGAGCATATAATCGTGTGTCCGACTGGATGCAAGATTTTTGCAGTCATTCATGATATTGTTTTACCCTGTCGTTAATAATAAATCGAGATTGCTCCTCAGCAGGCTGAGTCCTTCAGGTTGATAAGCTTCAAAGAGCCTCCCCGATGGAAGTGCCACCATCTGACACCATCGCATCTATCTGAGCACATCGCTTGCGTCAGGAGGGCAACGGCAGGGCTGAACCCAGGTCATTGCCTCCACGTAATAGCTCCATGACATGTTTCCACTCAAACAGGGAGGTCAAGGAGAAATTAAAGTATAACCAGCCCCACCCTGATGGAGCTTCTCATCAATGCTGGGGAACTTGCAGGGTGCCTACACTGCAAACCAGCCTCGTGACTCAAGTTCATGTGGATGCGCTCTGTGTGGTCCAGATCACCTGGGGATTGAAACACTGGTGATCCCCCCGACTCCCCAAAAAATCAGGATCTGAATTAATTTTCTAGCCACCTCGTATCAGGGACGGATCCAGGATGACTGAAGGTCACTCAGACTTTCCCCCGCATTGCTGGGTGTCCACATATTCCCCCTTTCCTCTCCCCCTCCAAAGCCTCTGAAATATAAATTACTTTCGCAGAAGAAATGGAAACTTGATCATTAAAATTAGATAACTGAACAAACTCGCAGCCAGGGCTGGGGACCGCTAAATCCAAAGTCAAGATCAATTTTGTTAGGAGGGAAAACTGTCATTTAATCGATAGCCATGTGCAAACTATTATTCTGATGCTTGACAGAAGCTCTCGCACGGTGCGTTAACACGGCCAAACACGGAGACCTTGCCCAGCGCAGGCTTGGCTGCTACTGGGAATACTTAAGACGATACCATCTGCTAAGCCTTTAAAGCTGGGGTGACATTTTAGGTGACCGGTGAAGGGTGGAAGTGTTTAATTTAGGACACTTTCCGGTACAATCACAGCAATAGGAGATCTCATAGATAAGTTACACTCGCCAGCATCCTTCTGGGAGATTTTTTTTTTCCCCTTTTGCTATCCGACAGGACAAAGGGGCCTTTATGGTGTTTTTAGCAAGTCTGTTTATTTAGTACATATTGTGGCTGATCTGCTGTTGAAATATCATCCATTTCCCTCCCCTGAGAGATACTCAAAGGAGCAGCAAGTAATCAACTTTAAACAAAAAGGCCATCTAAATATACAAAAAGAGGAGAACAATAGCAGCATTAATTATAAACCAGGCAGGCGGGTTTCCAAGGGGATCTCATATGCAGGGAATTTGTTTCTGCACAATTTATTTCTCTCTCTGGGGGCTCAGAAGAACGGCAGCAGCTCCGAGAGGCTCAAGCAGAGCGTTATCGCAGGGGAAGGATCAGGAAGATGAGGATGGAGGGATGGGGGACGAGAGAAGTGTCAAACAAACTGGAACCAGCACGGGCCAAAACCAGCAGGAGAACCAAAGCCACATAATTTTGAACTTGGAAGAGCAGTACGCACTTGGTCTGCTTGGTTGTTGCAAACAATAACTAGCAAAGGCAGGGATGTGCCCCACAGCTCTGTGCAAAAGAGGGACTGGCTAAAGTCTTCTTTATCACTTTAATGGGACCCAAAAGTCTTCCCTGTGTGCGGGGAACGTGCTTGTTCTCGGACACCCTGTAATCCGTTCGACCCCTCTCCCGCTGCTGGTCCAGCAACCTCAGAAAAAATCCCCCGGGATTATACAGCAGCTGGATGCTCAAACGGGAGCTGAGGGCTGTGGTCCAGCCAGCACTGCAACTTGCACATCTATCTCAGTGTTTAAAAGGTCCCCAAGCAAGCCAGTAAAGTGTTTTGGTTTTTAAGTCAGCTCAAGAGGAGCAAGTTCAAGGCAGGATTCGTGCTTTAACAAGGTGTCAGGTCTGCAAGTGGTGTGATCCCTGCTTATCCCAAGGACCATCAGTCCCTACAGCGAGCATAGGGTGTGAATTCGGGGAAATCCTTGCCTGGAAGAGATTGCACTTTGTGCTTCTTTAACCCAGCAAAATAAGGAGAAAAGCACATCTGTGAGATGCTGGAGGGGAACAGGTAAAGGACTCCACGGGGGAGGTTGCACAGGTACCCAGCAAGGCTCGCGCGCAGCCTGCCACACGCCTCCGGCGTAGGGGAAATAAATATGCAGTGGCATCCAAAGGACTTGCCGGGGAGGGACGCGTGAGGAGCAGAGCTCTGCATCCCATCGACAGGCATTTCCCACCCATGCAAGACCTCATGCGATTCCAGCAGCGCAAGAAGAGTCTCTCTAACGATTATAACGACCCACAAATTAAAAATGAGTTGTCAGCGCTGAGCAAAACGCCTGCGAGACATATGGGAGTCGTTCGTGCATCTTCCTCAGCTGACGTCATGCATCCAGTTTTGGAGGCGGTGATGTGAAAGGGATGGGGATGGACTGGCAAGCGGTCAGGGGACAGCACCGGGGATAAGTAGATGCAGAAAAAAAACAGCTATACAGGTGAAGAGGATAAATATACCTGCTCCAAGGAGGACCAGGGAACGACACGCTTAAATTAAAACCAATTAGCATTGATGTTCAACAGTAGAAAAGCTTTGGTAGCAGTGAGTGCTAGGACAGACGGTGCAGGGGACCACGCGACTCCCCATCATCAGGGTGTTTTTAAAGAACAGGGTGACAAGAGATTGTCGCAAGTGGCTTGGGCACAGCGATGACTATCTCTTGCCAGAGGGATCTCTCCACATCCCTTCTAGACCTGCTTTCTGTAGTTGGGTCGGTCAGACAGCTATTCACTCACGACCTTAAATGCAAGGGGAAAAAACCAAAAAGTGACGTGGAGCAGCAGTATTCTGTTATCTGCCACTTGTGAGCACCTCGGGTGAGGCGTTCACCCAGCTCAAAACAGGCTCAAAGCACCAAAAACATAAAACCTTACAAGTGGCCTCCAAAAGATACCAAGCTTCAGCTTGGGGGACTTCAACTTACCAGACGTCTGCTGGAAATACAATACAGCGGAGAGGAAAGAGTCTAGGAGGTCCCTGGAGTGTGTGGAAGACAACTCCCTGACACAGCTGGTGAGGGAGCCAACTAGGGCAGGCACCCGCTGGACCTGTTGTTTGCCAACAGAGAAGGACTTGTGGGTGATGTGATGGTTGGAGGCCGTCTTGGGCACAGCGATCACGAAATGATAGAGTTTTTGATTCCTGGAGAAGTAAGGAGGGGGGTCAGCAGAACTGCTGCCTTGGACTTCTGGAGGGCAGACTCTGGCCTGTTTAGGAGACTGGTTGACAGAGTCCCTTGGGGGCAGCCCTGAAGGGCAAAGGGGTCCAGGAAGGCTGGACATTCTTCAAGAAGGAAATCTTCAAGGCACAGGAGCAGGCCGTCCCCATGTGCCGAAAGACGAGCCGGCGGGGAAGAAGACTGGCCTGGCTGAACAGAGAGCTTTGGCTGGAACTCAGG
>NW_008824416.1:662110-664294 GCF_000699105.1 Pygoscelis adeliae | reverse complement strand
GGGAAGTGATCATGCCCCTGTACTTGGCACTGGTGAGGCCGCACAGGCTCGAATACTGTGTTCAGTTTTGGGCCCCTCACTCCAAGAAGGACATTGAGGTGCTGGAGCGTGTCCAGAGAAGGGCAACGAGGCTGGTGAGGGGTCTGGAGAACAAGTCTGATGAGGAGCGGCTGAGGGAACTGGGGTTGTTTAGCCTGGAGAAGAGGAGGCTGAGGGGAGACCTCATCGCTCTCTACAACTACCTGAAAGGAGGCTGTAGCGAGGTGGGGGTCGGTCTCTTCTCCCAAGGAACAAGCGATAGGACGAGAGGAAACGGCCTCAAGTTGCACCAGGGGAGGTTTAGATTGGACATGAGGAAAAATTTCTTCATCATCCCTGGAGGTGTTTAAAAGACGTGTAGGTGTGGCCCTGAGGGACATGGTTTAGTGGTGGACTTGGCAGTGCTAGGTTAACGGTTGGACTCGATGATCTTAAGGGTCCTTTCCAACCTAAATGATTCTATGATTCTATACGCTCTATTTTTTTCCTTTCTAAAGAAACCTGAAAACACAACTGGAACATTCTCTTTCTCTACAAAACAAGGTCTCCACCAGCTACCCGATGAAGTGCAAAAGGTGACTATTGAAGGAAAACCCAAGTATTTTGCCCTACTAGCAATCCATCCTGAACAGAGCGAGGCAGGCAGAGATGCCGGGTAACGCCAAGGGTGTGGAAACTTCTTTACGTGTAGCCATGCAAATCTAACAGAAAAGCAATAAACATTTGCACCGCGTGTCACAGGCGTATAAAGACATGGAGACTTTGGGTCCCATCTCCTGCTGAGGAAGCCCTACAAGGTGGACCTGAGGCTCAAGGGGTGGATGCAGGAGCATGGAGAAGACACATCCTTAGTGTGCACGGAGCATTCCCACCATCGTGTATCCAGCCAGCGGTATGGGGCAGTTTCACAAGGTTTTGCTGGCCAGGTGACCACAGGAGGTGTGGTCCCTTATGGGAAACCACCACAGAGCTGAGCATCCCAGCCTGACCGCAGGGATCTCGCCACGTGCCTGCTTCAGCAACAACCACACCCACAGCACTCAAAACAACGGGGACAATTCATATTTAAAAATCAGTTCCCGGGAAAACTTCACTCCAAACCTCAGCGCTCTCCTGCGGCACAGATAAGGATTTGAAATACAGCCCGAAACCATGTTTTCATCTATGGATTTTTAATGACAAACTGCAAAATCCCAGTCTCCTCGGCAGTTTATCATTAGAGCCCTCAACTGAAGTTTACGGGTCTTGGATCAAATCACTTAAACCCTGCTTAGTTTTACAGAATATTTTACAATATATAAAAAGTGGTGACTTTTCAGCATGAAATTTTTATAGCTTTATTTTATATAAATATATCTTCCCGTTCTCGTTAGCTCTATAGACATAATGCACTCGTGTGATGCTGTACAAACCACAGCTGGGTGTGATGTATCACGGAGATGGAAAATAGATGTTTTTTAAAGGATTACCAAACTATCTGCTTCAGGGCACAAATCACCCTCCCAGAGCTGGGGATGAGGGAGATGCTTCTTTCCCAGCAGGTTTCTTGCACCTTCTTGGAAGCAGTATCAGGGGGTGCCAGGTCTGCTCCGAGACAGCGAACGCTGAGACAACACGATATGGCCACGAAGCAGCAAATTCTGGCTCAGTTTTCCAGCTCCTTCCCCCTCCTGGCTACAAACCGATGCTGCTTGATGGTGCCCTTTGATTTGGGACCAGGCGGTACGAAGCACCACCCTGCATCCCACCAGCAGCCCCCACCACTGTGCAAGTCCCCCGAGGTGACACCCTCGAGGTGACACCCCAAGCCTTGCTGGTGCCGGAGCACCCAGGTCGGGATGGATTTTGCTCCAGCTCCTTGTGCATCCCCAGCAAAAGCCTGACCTGCAGCCACCAGCACCCAGGGACCTACATTTAAGCCTCGATGGCAGCGGGGCGAGGGCTGGTGCGGCGCTGGTGGGTCCTTCCCGGCGCTGGTCCGGCGCCAAGGTCACACCGGGGTTTGGGTTTGGCCTTTTGTGTTCTCCCCCCCCTCCCCAGCGCCCATGTACACACCGAGAGGCTTTGCAACCAAACCTCCCACGTTATCTCGTGGGGCGAAGGCAGGCGAGGGTCAGGCGTGGGGCAGGGTGCGGTAAGCCCCGA
>NW_008824416.1:624858-662022 GCF_000699105.1 Pygoscelis adeliae | reverse complement strand
CTCACCCGGGGTTGGCCCTTGCGTGCGGGGGGGGGGGAGCTGCTATCTAATGGGCAGCGCTGCCGGCTCGCAGCACCTTGCTTGCTGCCTGCCCTGCCTGCTTGCTTACTGTCCCGCTCGCTGCCTGCCCCGCTTGCTGCCTGCCCTGCTTGCTAACTGTCCCACTTGCTGCCGCTCCGGCAGCCTCACCGAGGGAGCTCCCCGCGGTGGCATGGCACAACGGGGACAACGCTATCGGGAACAGCAAGCCGGCCCCGTATCTTGACCAGCAAAAACGAGCCGGGCCCACACAGATGGACCCTGGAGGGTCTCACCTGCGTGCACTTAGTTTTATTCTTATTTTCCCTTCCCTAAAAATCCTTTTTTTTTCTTTTCTTCGAGCAAAAAGGGCTCGGTTGTGCTCCTCCACTGATGCCTCGGGCCATCATCGGGCTCATCGCAGCTTCGCTCCCAACACAGGCGTGCTTCAGGCTCCTTTCAACTCCAAATGACCTCACCTGCTTAATTTTTTTTTTTTCTTCTCCCTTTTGTCTATGTGGACTAAATTTCTGTCAACAAAGCTGCAAGGCCAAGTAGAGTTCACGGTAACAATTCACATTTCTTAGCAGGTTGCCCAGAACTAAACCCTAACCTTAAACACGAATATACAGTAGCTTTAAGAAACCCAGAAATATAAATCCTAGCATAGAAAATACTAGTATATCAATGCCTGCTGGACTGATTTCTACAAGCCGTGGCCATAACTCAGCGAGCCTGGAGCACCTCATCTGTCGGATATTTATGTGGTGCTTTAATTGCAAGAACAAAAACAACTTTCCAAGCCTAACATATGCTGTATTTTGAAATCCTGACAATGGTGGCTCTCAGCATCATAAATTACACCTGTCCCCTTTGCAGAGCCAAGCAACACGTGGATCTGAAGTTTCTTTCTGGCAGCTCACTTGCAGGCAGGGTTACGCCGGCTACAGGCAGCGCGGTATGAGACACATCTTTGGCTTCAGGTCCGGGTTCAGCTTTGAGTAGAATAATATAGGGATTTCTATGAAAGAATATAGGGATCGGGTTTGATGCGCTGCCTTGGGTACCACTGGCGAAAAAGATGCCAAGCATCTCCTGCCTGGTACCTGCCCGGTACAAAATGAGCGCAAGGTGATGCTCCTTGAATCGCAGCATCGAGGACCAAATTTGCAGGAGCTGCAAAGGGAGCAGCCCCTTCCCAAGGAAAGCCCGGCCAGCCGGAGTTGCGGCAAGGCTGGAGTTAAGTCTGCCGTCCCGCTGTCCGCGTTCAGGCCTTCCATGGAAGATTTTGGGCTTCAGTGATGCCAGTAAGGGGAGGTTAACTTGATTTTAGAAAGCACGGTAAAGCCAAATATTATCCTCTGCAAAGAGCTCGGCAGTCCTGATCCTGCTACCTGCAGCCGTAAGCCACAAACCCCTATTTAGATAGGAAATTATTAATCTGCAGTTGCAGCATGGCATTAAGGTAGGCTCAAAGCTCCTTTTTGAGAACGGTAATAAATGCCCAACAGAATGGGAGTCCCGGCCTCGGGGCCGCACGCTGCCCACGCCGCCCGTCACCAGTGACGGCCCGGCGTGGCAGGCTCCGCAACACCCGTGTACCCCCTTTCAAGAGATTTCTTTTGACAAGCCCCTGTGAATAGTGAGCAACGCAGGGTCTGAACCCTCACGGCAGGCTCGAGCCTGGGGCTATTGTAGGACACTGCCACATTATGCTGCATTTCTTCCTTTTTCTTCATTTTTCTTCCTTTCCCTTTTAATTTTTTTCTCCTTTTTTTTCTTTCTTTCTTTTTTCACTGCCACATTATGCTGCATTTTTTCTTTTTTTCCCTTTTTTCCTTTCGCCTTTTTCCTTTTTTCTTGCTTTTTTCCTTTTGTTCTTTTTTCTCCTTTTTTTTTTCTTTTTTTCCTTTTTTCTTTTTTTTTCCGCATTTTTTTTTTCTTTTTTTTTCTTTCTTTTTTCCTAGGGAAGAGAGATGTAACAGCACGAGGCGATCCCTACAGCCGAAGGTATTAACACGGACCAGGAGCGATTCCCACGAAGGACACCTGCGCGATGCCAAGCCCGTCCCTGCGGCTTAATGACCTTGGCAGCTCATTGATGCTAATAGGTCTGAGCCGCTCTCGTGCTTCACGTTCTCCTCCGCCATCGGCTTTTCGGGCTTCACTTCACCCCTTCGCAAACCTGCGGTGGGAGTTCGAGGCTCTGGGACACCTGACAGTTGTTTTGTGCGACTTGTCATCTGGAGAACATTGGGTTTTTTGGGAAAAAATTAATTACATTCAGTAATGCAGAGGGTTATTAATATTGTACCATAGGGGAGGTGAGCGCACGTGAAGCCAAACTTTTATATAGTCTAAACAGCTGTAATGCTCCAAAGTTATAAATCATCCAAAAATGGAATAAAAACAATATATATCCATATTTAAAAAAAAAAAAAATCACCTGTACTCAATTACACCATCAACTCCATCAAGGAATTTCACTGACATGGCAGAGCAGAAGCACACCAAATTAACCCTTTCACGGCCGGTCAGATCGGCCACCGCCGTGCCTTGCGTTAGCCATATACATTGCCAGCATTGTCATCATGTATTTTGCAGGTTTCATTTGTCTTCTGAGTTTTTAAGGCACTAGAAGGTAATGGAAAAATATTAAATACTATTCTTTAGCGGAAACGGTAGGAGTTTTAACGTTGACTCAAAGCTCTGCCATAAGCTACAAATCTAAACGAGCGGTGGATGATAAATGCTCTGACGAATCTCCAAGCCGGTACCTCACAGCAGTAAACATGCTGTCATCCGTCCTTCCTAAAATGAAATACATCATAAGGTCGGGCTTTCCACCAGGTTTCCTGGCGTTTCACGTCCTCTCTCCCTAAGCCAGGGGGTCTCAACCTCTTTTTGATCTGCTGAGCTCTCCAAGTTCAGCAGAGAGAGACGTAGACTCCTGATTAATTAATTGAAGCTTACTGGCAAGAGGCCTGTCTGTCTGAGTTACCTTTTCTGGACCCCTCAGAAGCTGTCCAGAGACTCAAACCCACCGCTTTTGCCTAGAAAATCTCCGGGACAAGCCTTCATGCAAACCAAACTTGGTGACTCCGTGAGTTTGCTTGCTCAAGCTGGTGGGAAATCAGACTTGTGAGCAAGCAAAAGCTTAAGGGAAGCATTGCTGGGTACTGAGACGGTGCTGTTCAACCAAAAAACTTAAAAGCATTTCAAAGTGGGGCAATTCTGAGGTTTGCAAGGTGTCCTTGCCTGTTTTCAGGTAGAAACCGAGATGGGGATGTGGCTGAAGATCTCTGCGTGAAGTGCTGTTCAAGACTGTTCACCATTCAAGAGCACAACTGCACAGAGAAAAGGTCGGCTTAGGTTGTCTTCTGAATTGGTGGCTAAAAAAGTTGCGCTATTATCCCTTCGCCCATCTATAGAAATCACCAGAAATCCCATGACCGGCTCCTGCCTTGGGTTTCCACTACCACCTACAGCAGGAAAGGAAAAAAAGGCCATTTTTATTCTACAGCCTCTTTCCACCCATCGATACCGAAATGCTTTGCAAACACCGAGTCGCGGGGTCCAGGCGGCCCCACGAGGTCCCGGGGGTTGTCGTTATTACTGGGAGCACTTTGCCTTGCAGCGAGGGCCGGGGACCCCGGCCAGAAGCTGTACCCCACGATTTGACATCATGTGTACATCAGGCTAGCTATGTTAGAGAGCACACATGGCACAAAATATATCTGGAAAAATGAAATAATTAAAAAAAAAAATGCATTTTCCTTCCCCGCTCAGGAGCGGGGCCCGTGTAGCAGCATAACCCAGTGTACATACGTTGTTAGACACAGTTTAAATATAGCATCTACCTATGAAAACATGAATAATTGCGGTGCTTAAAACGTCTGGCTAATCTTTAGCAGAACTGCAATCAATCACCGGTGTCAGACTGGGAAGCATTTCCCAGTTTCATACACAAAACCTTCCTTCAAATGCAAACTATATCCACTTTCAGTGTTTGGACTGACTTTCCCATCTGATATTAATGGAAGCGCTCTCGGCATGAAGAGGCACTGGTCGGAATTGATTTTCTGATTTTTTTTTTTTTTTTAAAAAGTACCTCCAGTCGGGAAGGACAGCCATAGGAAAAAAAAAAAAAAATCCATTCCCTGAACAGATGAAGGGGAATTTGGATGGTTTTGTAGCTTTATTAAAGAAAACACAGGGAACACGTTCGGCTGATCTTGCTCTTTGCTCACCAAGTTGCAAGCCCATGAAACGCAGCTAGAGAAAAGCAGCAAGGAAAAGCCAAGCCTACAGCTCAACCCAAAAACCCTGGAGCACTTTGTGCCCACCATCTGTATCGCTTCTCCTCTGGAAGCTCAGTAGTGCCTCACCATTGGATGGTGAAATATATAGTCAAAAATATTGTATTATTGACAAATTGGATTTTTTTTTCTTAATTAATAGCTAATATTCACTCATTTGAAGGTCAGCTGCACTGTTCAGTGGCACACTCTACTCCAGGTCCCTGCTACGCCGAAGCTTTGCCCGTCCCTCGGTAGACAGTAACACATCTCTAGCTTTTCTAGGAGAGAAATTCTCATGTTTTCCCCAATTTCACAGAGAGCAGCTGCATTTTCTGCTGCAGCATGGGGCACATAGCTGGCTCACGTGTCTCTCCTTGGATGGAAGTGGGTAATAACGAAGTAATCCCAGTTTAATTAATCTGAGCTCCAGCCGACCACAGCGCCATGCAATTACTCGTGCACGGAGCACAGTAATGCACATTAGACCAGGGCACGTCCTCCAGAAGAACACTCTCTGCTCAACCAGAAGATGCACGAGCAAGACCAGGAGAACCAAGTCAAGTCTCCTTCTCCCCACCAAGACCTTGCTGGAGACCAACCTGTAGACCCTCTTGAGGGTCCACCTGCTGTTACAGAGTTAAGCTCACCAGTTAATACAGTTTTACAGCCAGGATTATTTTTCCCACTTTATTATGGCAAAGACAGAAGGGTGCTGTCACCATTTACCATATTAAATAAGAAAACCTCAGAGCTGGCAGCAGTGGAAACACTAATTATTCTGGTTGCTGGCATCAGACCACTGTGGAGCCCAGCCTTCATCTGAAAACCTCTGGCTGATAAAGCTCGTTGCGTGTTTTTAAGCTGTCAAAAACCTCTAGGTTGGCTTGAGGTATGAAGGAACCTGATCTGATCGGATACTAAAGCAATTCAAAGTGGACGCAGGCAAGCACGACCCACTTTGTTATGCATCTCTTGCTACTTCTTTCTCTCCACCTTTTATGATTTTTTTATTTATTGGGATTTTTGGTGGGCAGACTCCAAAAGGCAAAGTACTGACAAGCGAGCGGACGGCTGAGGCATGCGCCTAAGAGCTGACATCTCAAAACAAGAAAATAGGGCTCATCAAAATAAAACAGTGCTAAGACTGAATCTGCAGCCGCAGTTCAGGTGATGGTATCTGGAGCCTGCGTGAGGCCCTTTAGAATATGGAAAGTCTCGATAAAATCTGGTGAGTAATATCTGTATTTTTAATCAGTCGCATTCTGAGCACAAGGGCGTATGTGAGGTTGGTTTTTTTTAACACTGGAACATGCAGTTTGTTTAAAGGTGTAAAAAAAATACATCAAACCCCTGCCGGGACTGCAGGCAGCAGGCAGCGTGAAAACCCCCGGGTGATACTGCCTGCTCCAAGAGCGTCCCTGCCTGCACTGCCTGCAGTTGCTCCCCGCTTCGACAAACAATTTGCTTCTGTAAACGTGACATTTGACGGTTCAGCAATCTGGCTCTTATCATCTCGGCATCGATGCGCATCACGGCTGAGGTCAGAAACTCTTGTCTCAAGACGCTCACCGTCACTTCCAGCCCACGGCTCGCCCGGCGCCCATAACCCTGCCTTGCGCACGTGAGCTGTAACCCAGAGTCATGTTGACTTGGGCCATCTCAGGAAATACAGGGAAATGAAAGAAATCTCCTGAGTTTTTTGTTTGCTTGGTGGGCAGAGCTGCTTGCGGGCTCGGGGCTTTTGGGGCAGGTGGGGGTGCGTTTTTAGAGGTCCTCCCCCAACTTGGAGAGTTATTTTCCAACCCAATTTCTCTACGTTCTCACATCATCCTTGCTCTTATCCCCGCCAGCAAACTAAGGAAATAATTGCACAGCCACAAACGATGCTAATTCTCCCTTAACTTTGCCCATTTTCAGGACACGCTATCCGACAGGGACACCACGGTACCGGTGAGACTGGGAAGAAATGCATGGTTCAGAGCCTGCTACTCCATTCGCAGATCACCGTATGCTACCTCGGGATATCATCTTCTCTTTCAGTCTGATTTAAGCAATTTTAGTGACGCTTTCACTGCCAAATGCTGAAAGGAGGTTTACAATGCTGCAGGGAGGAGCCCACCGTGCAGAAATAACCCCAGCAGGACCCTTGAATGCTCTAGGAATTACCACCACAAAGGCATTTCTGAGCGGGTGTTTGATATTCCCAAATGCAAACCCATAAGCCAAGCTTAAAAACTCAGCTGGCGAGCGGTACCGGACGCCTTGTGTGCCAGCTGATGGCAGAGCCCGAGACGCAGCCATCCCGCAGAGGTGGGGATTCATACTTTGCCTTGGCCAAAATACGCTGGCGCCTATTTTCGGCTTCTCTTCTCCAGCCAGGTGCAAGCCCAGCCTTTGCTCAGAGACACCCCACCGCACTGGGAGGACTAGGGGCCGCCCCGTTCCCTCGCTCATCAGATAAGTCCTTGTGGGAATTTTGGCAGCGAAGCTCCGAAGATGAGCTTGGCTCCGCTCCTAACAGTCGGAGGTACCTTCGAGGCAGGATTTGTTTCGATAAGGGATCTCTGGCTTCCTCCTTTCCTTTGCCCCAACATGTCCATGGGTTTTCTGATCCTGTTAAGCTCTTGCTCCAGAAGGACAGCACCAAAGACATGCCGTTGGTGTTGCCTTTGACTTCACATCCTTGTGTGGCTGCTAAACCTCACGGCTCCACGTTTTGCCAATATGTTACGCTAAACACTCAAGGACCCTCACAAACTTCTCAGCCCCACAAAACCTACAACAAAAAATCAGCTGCTTCTCTGGAGGAGACGATCCCTTCGAACATGGAGGAAAACAGCTATGGCTTTATACCCTTCACATGATCAGGATAAAACTCACTTGGTCTACCCTGGCTTTTAGGAGGACTTTGTTACACATCATTAAGGTTTCTCATCATCCTTCGAGGTGGGTATAGACTAAGGAGGTTTAAATGACATTCCCAAGACAAAGGCAGCAGAGCAAATCAGTGATTCAGTCCCAAGCCGTGGAAAGAGCCCTGTTTGCCTGCGCCTGTAAGAAACTGGATGGCCAAAACACTCAGAAACCGTATATCCCATCATTCAGAGACCTGATATCAAAATGGCTTATGCAATGGACGGTCCATACGGACCCATTCCCACACACCACTCTACAGCAGGGACTTGGATATTCTCGTTTGAAACATAGGACAAAGGCGAAGGGGCAAAGAGTGGGTTTATTTATATAGAAGGTTTTACCACTTGAACTTTCTGGTTCAGGGCTCTTAGGAGATTTGGGATGCCTCTGGAAGATAAACTCTTGCTGGAGGAGTCCAGCCTTATTTAACCAGAAGATTACTAAAAGCTGCTAACGTATGGTAGAAGCATTTACTTTCTCGTACAAGAAAGGACACTGGGATATTAATCACTAATTCCTGTAGCATCGATTACTGGGGTTGCAGTGACAAGGATCAAAATAAGGCAAAACCTGCCAGTCGAAACACTAAAGAACTTAAATTCCTCCTGTCTCTTGTCCTCAACAATGATCCTGAGCTACTCCAAGTTGACAACACTAATTCCTCCAGGTTGTAATTCTTGCTGTGCACCAAGAGCTAATTGCTTTGGAAAAATATAATTTATTAGCAAGTCTCCAAGCCATCCATTCTTTGCCAACATCCAAACCGAGAGCAGATTCTGCAGGAGAAGATCTGACATTTTCTCTCTCCTGGGAGAAGCCAACTTGATCATACAAAAACTCGCTATTTGTGACCTTCAGATAGGTGGGTCATGGGAAATTTGCTTTGTTGGGACATTTTCTCCAGCAGCTACTATGCGGTAACTCTCCCTGGAGAGACTTTGCTGGGCACATGATGCGCAGCTGTAGAAGAACAGGCTCTGGAAGTTCACGGAGAGGTAGGTAGTGGGGTCTAAGGGGGTCAAACTCCCATTTAGCATCCAGTGGGGGGGGGGCAACACAAGGCACCCAAAACTTGGAGAGCCAAGGCTCCCTATGCTGTTGCTCCGGGCTGCCTGCTAGAGAAGACAACATGCTCGAGATTAGACTTACAGAAATCTCTGCACATAGTAAATACAAGGAAATTAAGGCAGGATGGTAGCAAATACACTGTAAATTCCAATTCTGGTTTGCTCCCCGCTCACAGCCCCACAGAAACAGCCCCTTTCATTGACATTAAAATAATTTGCCCAACTGTCAGGACCAGCAGGCATCTCGCTGGTGCAGAGCTGCTCACTCTGAATTAGTAAAAAGCTAGCAATAAAAAAACTTTGACAGTAAGAGGCATTTGGAAAACTGCATTTCTGGGTAAGTTTCCACCCCGTAAACACCACGGGAGTTCGATCACAGCTCCGAATTCTTCTGCTTTCTGTTATAACTTAGTTCTTGTTCATGTGCCAGCTTACATAAGCGAGGGAGCACGGCTCTATCGTTAGAGCATGGAACGAAGGATGGGGATGTCCAGGTGCAATCGGGGAGCCACTCTGCCCCACTGCAGTCACCCCCTCCTCTCTCTGGGTACCACCCGGGCAAGGAGATGGTCTCTCCAAGCAGCAGAGGCTCTTGCTCAGTGCATCCTCCACTACCCGCAGAGCACCCTGACATCTTCCCGTAAAGGCACTAAAAGTATCTTTTGTTATTCCTGAGCCCTGAGTCAAACAGGGGTTACGATAAATTAAAGACATGAGCATTTAAAATCGTGCTGAAACGAGCATTTAAAACCCTGCCTTCACAAAACGTGTTTTGGTCACTCTGGATGGATAAAACCGCGCCTGTTCCTCGGAGCAGCGGGACCGGGGCTCATTGCACATGTGGAGGGATGGGGATCCCCACCGGCGCCAAGCAGAAGCTGTCAGAAAGCCGACCAGATGTCTGCTCCGCCACGGCCACCCTTCCAAGGGAGGATCCGTGGTGTGGACAGCAGCCAGGTGGAGGAACAAAAGGGCGCCTGCTTGGTTTTTCCTCCCGTTATTCAATACCAGGGCTTAGCGGTCACACCACATTTGCCTCCTCTCCTCTCTGCTGATGGATGCTCGGTGCCCGTCCCAGCTCCAACACACGCAACGGGGTCTCACCTTCCTCAGTCTGCGCCGCTGCACGCTATCGCCTCTCGATTCCTGCAAGGCATCCCAGGCCAAAATATAATGTTCCTTAAATTTGCCGATAGAGAGCACATTAACAGGCTGATCTTTCGAAACTTTCCCATTCTTCTCATAATTTATTGATGAAAGGATTCCTCACTGGTTAGGCAATATCCCTCCGGATGAAAGCCTGGCTAAGTTTCTCTTCTTTCTACCACCCTCGGTAACGTACACCTCCTCTCTAAGGGCCCCCTGATGAAAAATTCACTACTCGCCAGGCTGCGCTGCCAGTTGTGCTGCTGATGGATCGCGTTACTTTTTACCTGTTCAGATTAATCAGGTTACAGCTCCAGCCTGCCAACAAAGCATGGCCTCACACCTCAACTCCAGGACCTAAATCCACGTCCAACATCCGAGTCGGGCAAACGCTGCAGATGTACGCCCAAGCTTGAGACCAAGCCTGAGACTCAAGAGTGACTTTAGCCATCATTTCAGGTGAAGCGAAACCTTAATTTGCACCACATCTAGCGTGCAAAACCCATTTATACTTGCAAACTGCAGTTGCAAAGAGCAGCGTGCCAGCCTGGACCAAAAGCTGGGTGGTGGGAATTGAGATTGAGGAGCTCTGCTGCCCTACAACAGTATCTCCATGTGAGCACCTAGACCGTAAAACCAGCACAATGCTTCCCCTCCCTCTTAGGTAGGGCTGTCTGCAAGTTTAATTTGTGTTTTTAATGATCTGAGACACTTCTGAATGAAAGCTGGCATAGAAATACTCCTAATTACTTCGCAAATTCAGTACCCTACCAGGCAAAGTTTATCACTGGGAGTAACTCTCGTCTTGCCAGAGGACAAGGCTGTATATCTTTTCAGTGCTCAAACCCAGCTTAGTGGTCCTTAGGATTTTACTGCATGGGAGTAAATCCTGACTCTGAACTTGTTTGGTGGAGCGCTTCCACCACCGACTCAGCCTATGACCAACCAAGCAGCTGCCGTCTTGACCGAGCATAACAAACCCGCCCCAGAAAGATGTTTTAAAACGCTGGGAACACATTTCTTTTGCACGCAAAAATATGTCTTGGCCATTTTAAAAGAAGGAACCGACGCAACCGTTACACCATGAACACATGCGACATAGGCTAGGGTTATGGATCTTGCAGCTGGCATCGTAGGGGGCCGCTTATTCGGAAAAGCTAATTCAAAACAGGGACATCCTGGTGCTCAGCTGGACTGCGTGGAGGAAACGACCAACCTGCCGCAAACCCCAGCCTTCGCTTCATCCACCCGTTTTGCTCATACCAGAACTGTTGCTCAACGTTTTCTTCTTGGCTTAACCTTAACCAGACAACCAAATACTAGTTAAATGAGGTAAGGTTTCAGCTGTGGGGAAACGCAGGTAACTTCTGCAGCCAAATTCCTTAGCGGTGCAGTTCCGTTGCCATAATTGTATTGTCACTCATCATGAATGTCATGGAGATTATTGAACAATTAAAACTAACTTCTGAGAATTGCAGCCCTAAGACAAACCAAAGGCATATGAAAACGCAGCAATTTTTAACTCATTACATTTCCAACAAAATTCAGAGGCCAAGAGGGCAGTGTCTCAGGCAACAGCTTTTATTTTCAGAGACAGCTCAAACTGCAATATAAGATGATAATAATAATAATAATAATAGAGACAGTAAGAACCGATGGACACACTTCATGCTTTGGATTTTCAAGGTCAGAAGCATAGCTCCTATGAAAGAAAACAATGAGCTGCTTAAGCAATTTTCTTAAGCAATTATTGCAGGTTTGGAGCACCGTTGAAGCTCGCAGTTCTTTGCTCACAGGAGAGAAAACCCGTTTCTTAACATTTTGATATTTATCATGAAATTAAAATCTACTGCTTGGCAATGACTGGCCTCATTATGGTAATTTACTATCATTGTATGTAGCTGTGGAGTTCTCTACTGCCTTTTTTCTAGAAACTAGATACCAACTTATGAACTTGAATAAAGCCTCAAGCCCCCCATTACGCAGAATATGCCCGTTTGACGGCTGTAGAAAAGTCAAGGACACAAGTTGCCCAATATCATCAAGATCAACTGGCAAAGCCAAACCTAGAGCCTCCCAACTCCCAAAACTATCTATGCAAATTCCCCTCCTTCCAACCACCCCTGGAACAAACTCTTGGAAACAAGGTTGAAGAAGGTTCCTCCAACATTTCTTCTGCTCTTTGGATCTACTGCATGTTCTGGGGTGGCTGTGGGTCTCCTGGCTCTTTATCCACTGTGGGAACGAAGCCAGAGTGTTGTTTGTTTTCTGTAAATTACATCTTTACTTAATTTTTCCTGAAATACCCAGAAGTAATTTATTAACAATGACCAGGATTCCCTGCAGAAGGCGATGTTCTCAGAAAAGCAAAGCGCTCCAGCAATGAAAGGAATGTGTGCGGACCGACTGGCGAAGAACTAATGACTTCAAATAAAGGCCATAACATCTGGCTTAGTTTAGCCTAAAGCTATAACCAAACCACAGTCTCCTCAACTCTACTGGCACCGCGCTCGTGAAAAATCACACAACTATGAGATGACAGTTCGGAGTCGGAGCGGCAGCAAGTAAATATCATTTGATTAGGTGTCAAGTAAAACCGTCTTCGTTGAAACAAAATTGATGATACATAGCTTTGATCCCCTGGGAATGTCGTTTGATCGTATAACTGGATGGCTTAAGCAAAGGTGTATGTATTTAACCCCCTTAGAGACATGGTCAAGCTGAGAGGTTTTGACAGAGCACCACCGAGACTCCCAACCGGCAGGGAAGACCAAGAGCTTTCTCCACTACCATGCAACGCAGCAAATTCATATTCTCTACTTTTGCTGCACTTCTTTTTTTAAGCCTTTTTTTCAGTAATTACATGGGAAAGACATGCATGAAGCAGCTCCCGCAGCTCGTATTAGCATCCACGCCTTTGAAAACACGTTCGTGATTCAGGTTGTAGCTCCCTGGGCATTGAAGCCAGGGGAAAATAAGGTCATCAAGGCCACCAAAACCACAAGAATGACACAAGCCTACTTCTATTCGTTTACTTTTAAGGCGAAAGCTTGCAACTTTAAAGATCAGAGTAAATGAGCTGGATTTTAACATGCTACCAGACTTCTTTAAGACACCATCAAAGCAAATTTAAACTTCAGGACCATTTCTAACCAGAAGGAAACTGCTCTCGATGTCATCTCTTTGCAGAGACGCTGTTCGCACCTTCACAGGGTGAAAGGCGATGGGGAAAACATAATTTAATATGGTCTTGACAAATTTTATTATGTCACTATAACAACTGTAAAACTGACCAAAACATGTTGTTAAAGGCTCTAGCCCACGGGAGAATGAATGTGTGCATTATATAAATTTTGCAAGCACAGTAAAGCTCTTCATTGCTAGAGCCACAGGAGAGCAAAACCAGAGTAAAGCAAGAGGATGAGGGGTAGGATACGTTATTTTCAAAACAAATACTCCAACCCATCAACCATTTTTCATGTGTTTTCAACATGTAATTTCCAAGGTTGTTCATTTATCTGGAAGGCAGCCCGGTTACATTGCCCTTTACTTTTGAAAACACCACGCTACGGTGAGATTGCTCATTTTATTATAAAGCCAAAAGGGTGGCAGGCAGCGAGTGCAGAAACTCGACGTCTCGGTTTTAAGTGAGCCGTGCATGGGAGCGGTGGAGGAAGGATGGTGGGAGCCTCGCCGACCTCCCAGACCCGGCTTTTCCCCTTACGCTGGCGGGTGCTCGGTGTCTCCAGCTCCCTGTGCAGCTCGTCCTGCTCCAAGGACTTGACTCCCAGGGACGAGAGCCTGCAGCAGATCCAGAGATCCCAGGGCACAGGAGCACCCTGCGGGGTAGCTTGGGGCTCTGAGCTCAACGGGAGCCTTTCTACAGACAGCAGCTGCTCCTATGGCACAGACAAACGTCCTCGAGAAACTAAATGCCATCACACACGTGGTGATTTCCAGCCTCATTGATGGAAGACAGATTTAAGCTCCTGTGCAAGAGCCAGGCTGCTGTATCCAAATACATCCCCACCCCCCAAAAAGCTGATTTCATCAAAAGATCCAATTGCAACCCTATCATTTACCAAAAAAAAAAAAAGAAAAAAAAAATCCTCTTAGCATAATCTACTTTAAAAACTAAATCTCATTTGTAGGTTATTATAGCTGCTACAGTCTGTAACATCCATGCACAGAGCTCCCATGAATTTTGAGAAGAGGGAGACGGAGTCAGTTGTACTTGAGTGTTTTGACAAGTTTCTGTAATGCTGGATGCAGCCAACTCATTAGTTGCAATGCTAGCCACAGACAGTTTCAATAACTTGCAGAAAATGCTGCTTGAAAAGAAAGTGGAAAATATAGGAATAAAAATCCAAATAAAAGTGATGGCATTAACAAGATCTGTGCTGAGTTTCAGGGTCGATCACTCAGCTCCAGCCTCCAGCCACCATCTGTGTGTTTTCCATTTATACTAGGCTGACAGGAGCAATAATCGTGTCTTTGCTACTCTTTGCAAACCACCTATCACACTTCTGGGGCAAGACTGACTATTAGCTGTTGACCATAAACAGCTAAAATGACCCTCTTCCGCCCTAAATTTTAAAGTGTATTTTAAAAGAGGAGCTTCAGGTCCCATAGGAGTTTGCAAGAAGAGAGCTTCCCTGCAAGAAAAGGAAAAAAAACCCTCATTTTTTTCCCATTACTACTTGGCTTTTTCTCAGTATCCACATATATCAAAGCTTTTCATGGAGGAAAGGAGGAAACTGAGGCATGGGGACTCTGGCCAAGACGACAGCCAGCGCGGGGTGCGGAGCTGCAGCCCTGGCGCACGGCTCCGCACCAGTCCCCGCCGGCTCCGTCCCCGACCCAAGAAACCTGGATCCTATTAGTGGCTTTGGCAAAGCCTTTGGGTCAGCGCTTTGCTCGTGTGAACGACTCGTGACTCGAACAGCGGGACTTTCCTGCGCCGTGATTCAGTTTCCATCCCAGCGGGGCTGCTGGGGACGAGCTCAGAGTTCCGGGAGCCCCCGAGGACGAGGAGCGATGGGATGCCGGGAGATGGGCAGTCTCTGCTTTAAAGAAGTAATTATCAGAAACACTGATAATTTACTTTTCAAGGTTTTTGGACCTGCAAAGCAGGTGGAGGTTCATGCTGAAATACAGCAATGCTCAGCCCAAGAAGGAAGAGGTTGGCCAGCCAGCAGGGCTGCAACGTTTTCCCAAATCTTTTTAAATCAAAGCCAACACAACCCTCAAAATGGCCCAAAAAGCAAAGGGCAGATGAATCTCATTCCCCATTCTTCTGTGACATCTGGGCGGGTGCTTTCCTCCCAGAAAGAATTCTCTAATTCTTTCAACTTTCCACTAGTTTCATTTAAAAGAAAAAATTAAAAAAAAAAGAATTATTAAAAAAGCATTTATATTTTCAGGACTACACTGGTCCCAAACTAAAAGCTGCGGGTTATGAGGTTAATAATTTTAGTACCTACCAACTTAAAAGGCAGCTACAGAGAAAAAAGAACCAGAGCCTTCTTGAAGTGACCAGCAAAAGGACGAAAAACAACAGCACAGGTTGCCACAAGAGAAATCACAATGGCATACGAGTTAAAAAAAAAACATTTCCCAGTGGGAAAAGAGGAGGGAAAGGGCTCCAAGGAGGTTGGAGAGCCTCTGGACAAGGTCCTGACCAACCTGGTCTACCTTTGGCGTGAGCCCTGCTCTGGACAGTAGAGGTTGGGGCAGAGACACCCAAGAGTCCCTTCTAGCCAATACTCTTCTGCGCTACATGGTCATGTTCCCCAAAAAGCAAAGGGCAGATGAATCTCATTCCCCATTCTTCTGTGACATCTGGGCGGGTGCTTTCCTCCCAGAAAGAATTCTCTAATTCTTTCAACTTTCCACTAGTTTCATTTAAAAGAAAAAATTAAAAAAAAAAGAATTATTAAAAAAGCATTTATATTTTCAGGACTACACTGGTCCCAAACTAAAAGCTGCGGGTTATGAGGTTAATAATTTTAGTACCTACCAACTTAAAAGGCAGCTACAGAGAAAAAAGAACCAGAGCCTTCTTGAAGTGACCAGCAAAAGGACGAAAAACAACAGCACAGGTTGCCACAAGAGAAATCACAATGGCATACGAGTTAAAAAAAAAAACATTTCCCAGTGGGAAAAGAGGAGGGAAAGGGCTCCAAGGAGGTTGGAGAGCCTCTGGACAAGGTCCTGACCAACCTGGTCTACCTTTGGCGTGAGCCCTGCTCTGGACAGTAGAGGTTGGGGCAGAGACACCCAAGAGTCCCTTCTAGCCAATACTCTTCTGCGCTACATGGTCATGTTCCGGAATGTTTTTTTCCCAAAGATATAAGAGTTCTTTTAGATATCCCACCTTAAGACAGCTCATTGAATGTCTGAATCTGTTTCCTTACTGTTTTTCAGGAAACACCAAGGATTACAAATAGGAGGGAACAAGATGGGTACGAGAAGGACAGAGTAAGGAAAGGAGATCTGCATGGGGAAGAAAGTGACAAAAAAAGACAAAATGAGCAAATATGTATATACGCAGGTATATGCCTGCATGCAGAAAGGTATCAGAGGCTGCCAAGAATGAGGAGAATATACCAGTGCTCCCAACTGGTACAACTTTCCCATTAGCGTAGCTAAACGTAGCTGTGAGAAGTCACCAAGAATTTAGTTACTCTATAAGGGCCAGATCCTGCCCAAGACTTCAGCAAATTTGCCATTGGCTTCATCTGAAAAACATCCAACTTGGTAGTCTATTCAAGCTCTCCATCTTTAAGAAAAGACTCAAAGTCTACCATCAATCTTGCTTGCTGTCACCACATCCAGGCTTCCCCAGGACACTGAAGGTGAGAAAACCTTCAGAAATGCATTTCTGAATACATTTCCGAAGAAACCTGCATTTCTATCTGTTCCATAGAAAACAGCTAAAAGGGAACGTGCTGCTCTGGCTCGGGGCTGCAATGCCCTTGCTGGGGGTCTCATGTACCCTCCACCGCTGAAGGGGTCTTAGATTCTGATTAAGAGAGTATTAAAGTGCTTATTCAAGGGAAAACCACACCAAATTATGTAAACTCTGCAAACAGATCCAATACAAAAATAAAAATGAGCTTTCCAACCTTGGCACTAAACAGTTTTGCCTTGTAGAATAGTTGTGCAAACACTTTGCATGCATCCTTCAAATCAGCCTTTAATGGGACATCAACAACCCCAAAGCTTAACTCACTGCACTGCTCCGTTCAGATCCGGGACTTGAACGTCCCGTCGCCCTGAGCCCTGTGCTCCAGCTGGGACGGGTGGGAATCCCCGCACCCCAAGGCGGCAGGAGAAATCAAAGTTTCCCCTGCTCTTCACCTGAACTGAGGTGTCAAGAAACAAAACCCATGCAGGAATCTCGTTCCCCTTCCTTGTCTGTGTCTTGCTTGGGGATCAGGTCTGCAAATTGCTTACAGACCAGGCTGCTTCAGAGAAAGCAATAATCAACATTATTCCCATACATTTTACAATGGTTGGACTCGCTTCGCAGTTTCCAAATGCACAGGTATTCCCTGACTGAACGCTCATGTTCAAAAGGAAACACAGCTTGTACAGTAAATTGGTAGGTACCGCATCTGTGTGATGCCCATTCAGAAATAAAGCCAATCAACACAGAGTCAGTCGATAATTTGAGTCAAATAAGTACATCTCAAATCTCGGTCTAACTGCAGAGCACAAGGTTTCCCTTCCAGCAAACTGTTGGGTGCTTGAATGCAGCGAAGTGTTATGCGAAGCATCAGAGCAGAGGCACAGACCTGCAGATAGACAGGCTGAGGAGGAGAAATGAGAAAATTAAACCAAAACATTCCTAGTTCACATTGCTACCTCTACAGTCACCGAGGCAATGCAGCCTATGAAGATACAGAAGCTGGTCTTTGAACATACCAGAAGAGAAGAAATCCATTAAGACAATGCAAGCACCACATGGAAACAAAAAGCTGGCATTATCCAGAGTTGGACTTGTTCTAAAAGGGTTTAATAACAAGGCAAGAAGATGAAGACAGAGCTTCAACTGCCCTAAAAACAATGTCCTGCATATGGCGCATGTAGCTGCTTGGCCAGCTGCACCCACTATCACCAAAGGCAATGCCCAGCTTCCAACAGGGAATGAGAAGGCGGAAAGATAAAAGCCAGATCCTGCACACCGGCCAGAATAAGGATGCTGGAAGAAGCAAGCCAGCGAAGCCTTGCTGTTCTGTAGGTGGTCATGGATGGCTAACAGCTCAGGCTCAGAAACGCTTTCCGCAAACATCTCTAGAAGATCCATGGAGGAGGGTTGAATGCAGGTTCCCATGGAGCAGACCTGCCTTGCAGATGCACCAAAGCAGGTGTTTGTTCCTTCAAGTCATCCCGCTGGTGAACAATTTTGTTAGAACAAATCATTTAAAACTCAAACTCGGCTCTGAAAGCAGCAAACACCATTATCTGGAGCTCTTGTTTGAACTTAATCCAGGCTGAGAGGTGTCCACCAGGACAGCACCTCCCAAGCATGGCGCTGGGACATGTCTGAGGGTGGTTTAGGAGAGGACAGGTGACACTCATCAAAGCATCGGTGCTGCTGTTGCCCATGCCTTAACCTACTGGGGACAACTCCCAAATCCCCTTGCGGAGTCGGTAAATTAACTGCCCTGACCCCACAACGGGGTGCGATGGCAAATGACTCAGTAAATTACAGCACTGCACGGATTGTGCTTCCTCCAGCTCTTCAGTCTCCCCCTCTCCCCTCTTATATGCTGATTTTCTAGGCTATGTTTTCCTTCCGGCCTTACCTAATGAACTGCTGAATCGGTTCGACACCTCCAAGCCATGACAGATGGCTCTACACGTAGCTGCTAATGCGCTGGAAACCACCGATGGATGCTGCTTGCTGCCTGAACCCAGCACGCAGCGATGGGGGAGCTGTACCAGAGTGGCTGACATTTCAATGGGTTTGTGCCTTTTCCCACTATTTATATCGTAAATGTGATCAGATGAAAGAAAGAATAAAAAAAAAAAAATATTACTTCCACAGTCCATTACATCACCTTTTCCTCTTGGAAAATTTTGGAACTTCATATATATTTATCCGTACAGCCCCACACAAGCTGTACTATCTCTTTACGAGAGCAGAACATGCTCATCATGTGTATTAAAGGATAGTCTGTAAGAAAAATACACTACTGGAGAGAAATTGTGCTGGAGGTTTCCTTTGCCTTCGGAGAAAGCTGCAAGTGGCTAAAAGGCAGGGGGATATTTAAATGCCCTAAATTATAGAGTCTGCAATTAAGTCCAACGCTCCTCTTCAAGGCAACGAGCGTCTGGGACGCCAGGTGATCCTCATGGAAAACCTCCACCCGTTCGAGGGAATAAAATGGAAACAGGATTTTTCCATAAACTGGGAAATGACACGTGCGCATTCATTTCATCAACCTGCTTCCACAACCATATAGAATAACGTGCCCAAGAGGTTATACAGCAAGTTTGGACCCCAGTCATTTCAAATAATAATGCCTACCTCCATCAAGGCAGGAGAGAAAATTGTGTGAACTCAGGCTGACCTTAAAGAAATCCCTTAACCTAAAAATATAAAAGACAAACTGTTTCCACTGAGAGCTGCTATATAAAACCACCCTCAATAAAAGCGCCGGACTCCTTTCAAACTAACCTCAAACATGAAGCAAATTCCAGCCTGTGATTTTCCTCTGGCATCCTGGAATGTACATCTCAAGGACAGAACTGGCTGTTCAAATTAGCTCCTACTCCTGCAGAAGCGATTGTTTTCGAACACTTTTTGAAAAGCAATTCTGCATAGGGTGTGCATTCCAGGGAGGATTCCCTCCCCCCTCCAGATTTTAAACATTAAGAGGAGCAGAGCAATAACAGACTTCGTGCACTGTGATTCCAAGTTGCCACAAAAAAGAAGAAGAGAGGCATTATATTTTTTTGTTGCTTTTTTTCTTCATAGAAACAACTTAACAACAACTTAATACCACACAGAATCATAAAATCATAGAATCATTTAGTCTGGAAAAGACCTTTAAGATCGTCAAGTCCAACCGCAGATGCCTCTGACCTTAGACTGGATCTTCCAGAGGCCAGTAACAGGTTTAGATGAGAACAAGTCAAGCCATTTGCAGAAACACTCAACTTTCATGAGTGGCTTTGTGCTCTGAGTCAGCGTGTGAGGACTATTTCTGGTTACGGGGCACGCCCGACAAGACTATCTACTCAGGTTCGCTTAATCTATGAAACAAAAGATTCCTATCTACCATCGCTGTCATTCCTGATTACCACATCATTTCCCCATCAGCCCTCATGTCAGCAACCAAATTAAGGTATTACACTCTGGAACATTTAACGTGATTAGATCGGAGGAGTATTTACTCTTCCACTTGGGCAGATGTGACTGCTGTGAACAGCAGGATGGGGAGATGCCAAGTGAGTCTCGGCGTGGTACACACCTATTGCTCCTTCTCTGTCTGCCTGTCTGACACCACGTAATACAAAAGCCAGACCTTTTTTTTTATGACATTCAGCATATCAGGGTGCTCCAGCCCACGCTCAAAACATACACACGCTTTAAATAAAATTCAAAGACACGTGCATCCAACCAGGACAACCTGAATTTCCAATGCCAGCCCCACCCAGCCCCACCCAGCCCAGGACCCACCAGGTGAGACAGAACCAGACAGTTCATGGGAAGCTAAAAAAAAAAAAAAAAATCACAGAAATTAAACAAATCTGTTGCTCACAAGAGGTCTCATCCTAAATGACACAAAACTCCCAACTATGCGCCAAAAAAATCAAAGCTCTGCAACCTCTACGTCTGATCAAACCAAGCCATGGCCCAAACTTTGACTGACCAACCACCACAGCTGAGCGATTAATCGAAAACTACAAGAACTGAGTCACAGAGCTAAGTTATCCAGTTTAATGAACTCAGGATTTGCTCAACCAAGATGAAGGCTCTTGGTGACACACAGAATCCAACCATCGCCATTCCAGCAGATTACCCAGTAAGCCCAAGTTGGGTCGAAGTTGGGCGGGCTAACATCTAGTATTACAGTATTTATTTATTTTTTTAAGAGCTGGTCCACAGCTCTTAAAATTGTGAATATATTCTTACAGCTGAATTCTCAAACTTCAGTCAAAATAAATCAAACGTCTCCTGAAAACCTTATTCCCCATGGCAGAGCCGTTTCTCAACCAACGTTAAGCGGGTATCAGGGAACAAACATCAGGATCTCCCCATCACTCCTCTGGCAGACCTTTCCAAATTCATGCCACACGCTGCTCTTCCCAGGCACCTCCCCTCCAAATTGCAGCATTTCTGGTACTTGCTTGGGTCCAAAGCACGAAAATTCTTAAAGCAAGTAAAAAGTTCATCCCCGCCTTCTGCAAACAGTCAGAACCACTTTGGAGAAGGAAAAAGGTGGATGCTTCTCCTCTCTGACGGGATCGATGAGGGACTTGAACCCTGGAATAAGAGGACCTAAAACTCTACCCATTTTCTGCAGCATGCAGCTGCTCAATAGCGACAGCTACGTTCCCCCATTTAACCACAGCTCTCCTACAACATGAAGCACAGAAGAAGTGGATCCCCAAGTGATCCAACATTCCAAATCGTACCGAGCAAGCGGCACAAGCTCAGCAATGAAGAGTTAAGAATAGATTTGGTGCTTCACGTTCTGCAGCAAGACCTTCCAGCCACGGCTATTTTTTCGGTCCTTCCTTTAGCAACAATCTAAAAGGATGATGCAGCTCCCTGAAGCCGACTTTAATGGATCCACTCAAGCAACAGCTCTGCAATTATCATGCCTATCCGGTCCAACTAATGTGCTTGTTTACACTATCTGGCAAACTCCAGATCGAGTGTCATTTCATCACCGGGATTCTTTTGCCTAAGCCAAGACCAACAGACCATGGTGGTAATTTAAACGCTGAAAGCATGCACAGTATCGATCCACGAGACTTGACGCCAGCTAGCTGTTACACAAAAATACATCCCCCAGGGAACTGCCTTCGACAGGGCCTGATAGAGAAGGGGAGAATTTAAATGAATGAAGGAGAAGCCAGCTGGAGAGATTAATATGCATGAGCACATGACCTGAATAAATGCAGCACTTGGTGTGGTTTGTTAGATTTATTAGAAAGAGCGAGGGATTATCCAAGAGAACCATGTGAAAACACAACATAAGCTGGTGATGGGCCTTTGCAGCAGAAACCTGTCTGGCATCTCGAAACAGCCCCACCGATGCAGACACGGTGCCTAAGAACGTGTTAAAGCATCCAGTAATAACAGGCGCTAAATGAACAGATTACAGTTAAATATAATAAACACTGTCTGGAGTCATACGCCTCCCTTCCCCCCACCTCTCTTCCTCCACTTTGGGGGTTTACCTCTCTGCAAGCACAGGAAGACGTAGCCCATGGTGGAAACCACCCTGCTCCTTAACGCTGCGGGACAGCAGCCAGACGTTTCTGCTTTTCAGTGCGGAAGAGTCAGAGGTTCAAAACCATTACAAAACCCGTGTTTTTTTGACAAGAGGGGCATCAGCCACCCTCTCTGTGTGCATTGGAAGGGCCTCTCCTGCAGAAGGCTTTGTAGATAGGTGGTCTGAAAGACGTTCGCATCTTGCCATTAGCAATTCAAAGGGAGTGGGAGGTGGAGGAGGTTCTTCCATTGCTTAACCTCAGCTGAGCCAAGTGAGATGCCCGTTTTCCGCTTGGAGCTGTCAGAAGCCATAGGGATGCCACAACCATTTCCAAAGGAAAGCTCATCTCAGCTGGGACCTCAACAGCCCTTGGAGATATGTCAACCCCTCTCACTGGAGAAAGGGTTGAGCCTGCAAAGTGGAGTTCAGCCACTCGGCTTCACCTCATCTCAGGCGTTACTGCAAGCAACATGTGATGCCCTGCCAACCGTTACAGAGCACAATCAACACACTCCCCTGCAAAGCAGAAACTCCTCGGTGGGCCACTTCCATCGCCACACACGCAGAGGTACTGTTCCTCTCACCGTCATTTACTCTCCTCCACATTATCTGGACAGTCCTGAAAGTTCAGGAGGTCCTCCTGGTCCAGAAGGAACCTGTCCTCACTTTGTTCAGTCTTCATACCTGCTCTTAGGTCCAGGTGCAAAATCTGTGTGTGCGTGTGCGTGTGTTAGACTGGTTTCACCTTCAGCCAGATCCTCCAACAAGCCCCACAGCAGAAAACTGCCACTCCTCTGCGCTGGTGGTCAGACCACCTCAATCTTTATCAATTAAAGACCATTAGCCTAATTGGTCTCTTCCTCCCTATGTATCATAGCACACAGAGTCCTCTTAGAACTCCGCTGATCTCACATACCGTCTTGGAAGTCACACATTGCTGTTTTGGATACGCACAAAAGTAGGCAATAATAAGGGTACTTATTCTAATATTTAGTCAAAATGGCACACCGGATTTCTAATGCTTGTTAAGCCTCTGATGCTTTGGTGAAGTTTGTTATGTTTCTAGGATTAAGTGTTCGTTCATTTAGGTTGAAAAAGACCTTTGAGATCATCGAGTCCAACCATTAACTTAACGCTGTCCAATCCACCACTAAACCATGTCCCTCAGCACCACATCTACACGTCTTTTAAATACCTCCAGGGATGAGTGACTCAACCACTTCCCTGGGCAGCCTGTTCCAGTGCTTGACAACCCTTTCAGTGAAGAAATTTTTCCTAATACCCAATCTAAACCTCCCTTGGTGCAACTGGAGGCCATTTCTTCTTGTCCTTCAAAAGAACTGCCTTTTGGAGACCATGTTAGAATCATAGAATCATTAAGGTTGGAAGAGACCTCCAAGATCATCGAGTCCAACCGTTCCCAACTCCTGGCTCCCTGAAATTGCATAGGTACTTTTAAAGATAGAAACTGAAACTGCATTAGCACATACACCTGCAACACGACCAGCCATGGGCTAGAACAAAACCCGCCTCATCTTCCATTACTTCTACTAGTAGCAGAGCTGTTACCTTGAAGCTCGGTTTTGTCACTACAGCGGATGTTGACATACATCTAATAAACCAACCATCAGTCACACAAAGCAGTTCAGGCCCTAAGGAGCGGTATCTGGTGCCATTTTAGGCACCTAAGGGCATCCACCAGCTGCTACTCCAGCAAGGCACAAGTCTCTTGAATGCCTGTGTCCTATTTGCCTGTCTCTTGTGGACATCTAGGATACCTCTGGGCTTCTACGACAGCAGCAGACATCCACATTTAGACACCTGTACCACTCCCCTCCTATTCTAGAGGAAAACTGCACTTAAACACTGAAACACCAATTCAGAGCAAGAGCACAAAACTTCCCACTATCATCACATCAACCTGTAAACTCTCCTAATGGAACCAACCTAGAAAATAACCCATTTATACAGCTAACAGCAACAACTATTGCATTGTGTTTAAAAACAAACACACATGCCCTGGAATCAACAGAACCTATAGGAATGCAAATTACTATTTTTATCATGGGCTGGGGGGGAAACTAATAGAAAAGTTGAAATAAATCATACTGTAATGTTTCTTGCTATATAGTGCCACCTTGCTGTCAATTCATCAATAAAAATGACAACTGCAAAGGACCGAAGCTTTTGTGCGAGATGCGCGGTACATTAACCTCAAGTGACCGAGCTTCACAAAGGAATCGTTGGTTGAAATAGAATATTAAAGTCATCGTAAAACACAATCCTGAGATCCTGACTCTCAACTTATTTGGAGGACACATCTCCTCTCTGCTGGTTTCTTCCAAAGCTCCAGTGCCGCTGTCATTCCTGCAGCTGCTCTCCACTGCTTCAGCTTGAAGCATGAAGAGGTCAAGTTTCCTCTCCTCTGTCTTCTCTCCTTCACAGGGCTCTTACACATCAGCGTCACCTGCCTTTCCTCACAAACCGTATCTCATTTATTAACCTCTTAATCCACGTGTACGGCACTACATAAATGCTAGTCAATATGTGTACTCTTTAAATGAAATGGAAAAAATCAATGGGTGAGTCCGACAACAGACTGCTCTGGGACCGGTTGTCTAGGAGGCAATTAATAGCTCATTCCTGAAGGACATGGGGCACCCAAGGCTTCGCAACCAACCGCCTTGCAATTGCAAGTCACCTTGATGGATAAAAGCACCAGCGGTCCTGTCTTGCGTACCTTCCCCAGACATTCATCACGCCAGGGGTGGCTTTTTATTTGCGCGTGTTATTTCAGAAAGCTGCTTGACTGGCAAAGTATCACAATAGGCTTTCCAAGAGCTAACATTTCCTTGCTCTGAAATGACAACCCAGCGATCCAGCTGCACTTGAGAGATCCCAAGAAGAATTACATGGATGCATCGGGATACTGTTTCCCTACGGCTTCAAAGACAAGACTGCTCTGCAAAACTGACTTTACCACCCACCGAGGTCCAGCTGACGCGTTCCAGGGAGACCCAGTAGCTGAGCCAAGCGACTCTTCAC
This sequence comes from Pygoscelis adeliae, assembly GCF_000699105.1. Classification (NCBI taxonomy): domain Eukaryota; kingdom Metazoa; phylum Chordata; class Aves; order Sphenisciformes; family Spheniscidae; genus Pygoscelis; species Pygoscelis adeliae. Next base: position 637,071 of record NW_008824416.1, on the reverse strand, counting down.
TTTCAGAGCAGCAACAAGAGCTCTCAGGGGAAAAAAAACCCCACGTTACACAAGGTGAAGCTAGGATGTCATGAAAGGCAGCTCCATAAAGGCTTCTTTATGGACAGCTCTTCCTCACTAGCTCAAGAGTGACAGCTCCCAAGCATGCACAGATCGCTGGAGCGGATTCGGTTTCACAGGCGGGGATGTTGAGGTGAAGGGCAACCACCTCTGGCCCCCTCTATTCCCCATCAATCCTGCCTCAATCAGCAGGTTAAAGGTGAAAGCGGGCCTTATAACTCCAGCTGTGTCCGTTTCCCCGGTCGGATGACTGTCTCACAGCCTCCTGCAATTAGAGGGCACAGTGGGGAAGAGATCTCTCCTCCCACCAGCACAGGCCAGCTCCTGCTGTTCATGCCCCGCAGTAGACGCCTGAAGTAACAGCAACCTGCTGCAGGATGGACAGACCACGAGCAGCCAGAGCTGAGGATGCTCAGGAGGAGGCAGAGTCTACAGTTGAGTCTTAGAGGAATAAAACCCAACTAAAACGTGTTCCTGTTCCAGTGTGAGGTCCCCTTTTGCTGAGGTTCTTCATGGAGTCCCATCTGAGTGACTGCACTGCTTGTTTTATCATAAAATATAAATGAAAACAAGAGAAAGGAATAATAAGTGATCGTATAATGTTTTACTGAATCGCTCTCAGCACACAGCCTTGGAAAGAAAAATGTAATTTCTGTGTTAACTTCAGCAGAGGGACACAGCGGCGTGGGGTGTATGGGACCAAACCCCAGACCTGGGGGTGGCCACAGCACGAAAAGCCCAGTCGCTCCTGAGCAAACCCCAAGGGTCAGCCTAAAGCACTGGCTAAGGTGAGAACAAATATCTCCCACTCCACCATCTTCTGATTTCAACATCTAAACGAGCCCGGTGCACTGTTTACATGACATCTCGAGGAATTTAACACCCAACGATGAGGTAGAAAAGTCTACTCCTCACTTTCCAATTCCTCATTTCCTCCCTTTATTTCTTTTGTCTAGCCCAAAAATCTCCGAAGGAAAAAGGATTTGATTGTTTGTTTGTTTTTATTGTTCCAGTCTGTAAAGTGTCGACAGGCTCCACAATTTCCATTGCCATGCCCTAATGAAAGAAACCCAGGCAGCGCTCTCCGCGTAAGAGAAGTGCTAACAGAATATGTTTGCACTCTTGATTTTTTTTTTTTTTTGTTTGAAGGCTCCGGGGAACATCCAGGCACTTTTAATTCCTCACCATGCCAAAACATCCTTCCTGGATCAAGAGTGATGGATTCTGACCAAGTACGAACAGCCGAACGGACTGCGGATCTGTGTGATTTTAATATAATTGAACTACAAAAGGCTATGTTTAAAGTAACAGTAAGACTAGCTTAAACCCACCAAAGCAAGAAAAATCAGAGTTAAGGCTCTAAATCTGCTCTGAGCTCACGCTTTTGTGTGTCTTTCCCTCTCCCCATCCCCTTTCTGCAGAATATAGAGAGCGGCAGCTTGGATTTTCAGCACAAATTTTGAAGCATCCTTCCTTTGTGAGTCAGACGGTTAACACTGATTTAAAAATAAATAAACTACTTACTGTGCCCTTTTCAAATATTGTTGGTTTTTGTTTTGGGAACAAAAAAAAAACAACAACACGTACCCTGAGCCTAACAAGCAAGAAACACAGTGGTTTGGCCAAGACCCTGGAATGTCCTTCCTGGTGCGCTGGGTTAGCCGCAGCCCAGGGGATTCCTGCACGGCTCCCTGGGCAATGCCTGCCTGACAATCCATGTCTGAGCGCATCTCCATGGGCATTCGCATAAAGATGCATTGGAGTGGAGAAAAAAGTCTCTGCCTGTCGTCCCTGATGGGCCTTCAGCATGGAGCACCTTTCCTGATGAGTACTCTGGGTAAGCTGAGGAGCACCGGAGGTGCAGGATGCCTGGAAGAGCACGCCCATGCATTGGAGTCCAGCCTGACCTTTAGGAGGTTCCAACACAGCTTGCAAACCATCTCTTGGTACTTCTTAGATGTGTCATAACTGCTCTGAGACAGCTTTTCATCAAGGTCCAAATGGTTTCCAGAAAAGAGAAAGCACCTTGCTCTGATGTTACCAACAGGGCTTAAAATGGATGGTGCTAACATCAAGGCAGAAGGATCAGGTGACATTAAGAGCATGAAATAAGGCAAAAAAGGCCCCTCATTAAACGTCTGCGGGGTTTTGTTTGTTAATTTTGGTTGGTTTTTTTTTTTTTTTTTTTAAGTCATTCCCTCCATGTTATCTTTCTATTTCTTCACCTCTTCCAAGTGTCCTAGGGAGACATGGGGTGGGAGACGGATGGAGACACCTAAACACCTTGACTAATGGAAATCGAAAGGGCATTTGAAGCACAAGGGGTGACATGGAAATAGGTCCCACATCCTCCTGCGATCTCCAGATGTTGAGGCCCTTGGGCAGACCTTGTTCACAGGTGAAACAGGTACCCTGTTTTCACCATAGCAGGTTTCTAACCTGAACTGAAGGGTATGGCCAGCTCCACCTTCCAAAGGGTAGACGACTCATACAACACGAGTACATGAAATTCATAAGGTTTTAAATGGGCCTTAATAAATCTGTAACTTTACACAAACTGTTACTTTCCACCAAGTGATTACAGCAAACAGTTTCAAAGGTAATTTCATACATACGGATTTAGAAAACAAATCCAGGCATTTCTTGAGAAAGAAAGCCAATGTACAAATCATTTTTTTGTTAATAGAATTATTGTAATACCCCACGCAGATAACTTTTGAGAGGAAACTCAGCATGATGCTGGAGTGGCCCAGACACCACTGAGGTCCACCATAAATTAACACCAGACTACAGCTTTGAAATTGGTTTCCTCAGGCAATCTGGCATTTAGAAAAACCAGCATAATTTGGGTCTGTGGAAGTAGAGAGGTGTGACAGAGGATGAAGGCGATAATATCTCCACTTCTGGGAAGCTGATGTGGCCGTGGCTTCTGGATGCCTAGAAAAACATCTATCACATTCACGGGTGCCAGGGAACAAAATACCATTTAATTGGCAGTAATGTGTTCAGCTGTAAGTCAGACGCATTTGGCCTGCCTTTTCTGGTCTCCATCATCTGTTTAGACTCTTCAGGTCTTCGTGTTTGCACAAGACACAGCAAAATGGGCAGTTATTAGTTGGCCTGTAGGCACTACCGTAATGAACATGATTAATAGCGGTGGATGCATGATCCAAAAGATACCAATCAGTGGAAAGAACTCGGAGAGGAGCAACAAAAGTAATTAACAGCCTGGAGATACAATCTTAACAGCAAACCCCTATATTTAAGGGTAATGATAAAACTAGCTCAAACCTATCATTGCCGGGTAATTAAGGATTAAGGCCCCAACCGGAACATGTGTCTTCACACCTTTTGTTTCCTTAGTGCACAAGAAGATGACATTTGCAATGGAAGATGAGTAGAATTCAACATTTTGCTTGACACCGCTTGGGAGGCAGCTGCAGGCAGGATGCACAGGACCACTCTCAAGAGCCAGCAAAGGGCTTCAGATCGCCGAGCTGGAGAGGAGAATGTGGCAGAGGCCACGTAGCAACGGTTAAATAATTAAAGCAAGCACTACTAAGCAAGGAGAGAATAGAAGGTAAACACAAAGGGAAGCAGTTAAAAGGAGAGGAGAGAATGTACGTTAAGTAAGGTGTAAAATGTAAATGTTGTCTTCCTATCAAAAGTCCCCTTCCTAAAAGTCCCCTTGCAAAGGGCATTAAACACTAAAGATGACCAGAAACCAAAACGTAGAGTGCTTCTCAAGAAAAATAGTGTATAGACCCCCCATGCTGCAGTCCTCGGTCAGAGCAGCGCAACGGGCGTTTGGGAGAACCAGCCGAGCTGCGAGGGCGAAGATGGGCAAGGTAGTGGGCCAGGGGGATGGCAGTCTACAGAACAACTTGGAGATAGAAAATAGCAACTGGCAAGGAAGTAGATGAACTGAAACCTGTGAGTCACCTTTTCATCTCTGCCTTACTGCACCCAATGATTAACGCAGCAGCTACTCTGTCTGCAACCTCTCTTACGACAGAAACCTGTGCTTCAAAGACGCGAGTAGATGTGAAGAGGAGACATCTCGCCGAGATAGCTAACTTAATTGATCCTCCCTCTAATACGATTTTCAACTTCTGTTGCATCTACCAGCAAAACAAGTGGGGAAAAAGAAGCCAAACCAGTTTCACATCTAACGAGCCTCTCTCCATGCCACTGCACACTCATGGCACTGGCAGTCCATCTCTCAGCAGGCTCAGGACTGGCTCCGAGGCTCACCCAACGTCTTGTTTTCACACTGCTCCTCAGATATCTCATTAGACTTTGCAGGGCAGAGAAACCACATTTAACTGCAAAAGATAAAAACAAGTTAAAAAAAAACAACCCAGGGCTTCCTGCCTGGTGGGAACGAACCTGCATGCTGTCCTGGATGTTGCCTCAGAGCTCTTGGAGGGACTGTCTCCACCTTCCTACCATCGAACTGCCTCAGATCACAGAGTAGAGAGATGGCCAGAGCCCTGCAGTGTCATGTCAAGGCACAGACCTATGGGGCCTTGGCCCTTCAGCCCAAATTTGCAAGGGCTTCCCCTCGGCCACCATGCCCAGGGCCGAGGGGTGTGGAAGCCCTGGACCACATGGTAGCAGTAGGAGACAGGGCTACATCTCACTTGATACAGGCTCACCTTGCACAGGTCCAAGCCTCCAAGTGCCTTTAAAGCAGCCAACAACCAAGTCAGATGGAGTTTTAAAAACCTTATGTATCCATCTGATGTTTTGATAAGAAGCTAAGCTGGATATCCAGGAACGCCAGCATTACTGTTATCTCTCAACGTAACCTCACAGTTTGCTGTTCCCTACAACGGAGCAGGTGGTTCCTTAAAACCAAGCACAGAACCAAGAAATCCAGGTTTCCCCATGGGTCTCTCTCAAGGTTGAGTCTAAGGGATGAGTTCACACTGCAGCTTTTCTCCTCTATCTTGGCTCATATTTAAGGGCTGTTATACCTTTGAAGCCCACCAACCAAATATGGCCAAAACAGGCCAGAAGGTTCAGAAGTCATTGTGGGGAAATTAAGATGGAGACAAAGATAGAACAACTGCACATTTCATACGGCTAAAAGCTCCTGCCTAACTTTGTATTTCATCTTCTAAATGAAAAAACCCAACCCTCCAGTAACTATGCAAGCAGTGCAGAAGAGATAGGAAACCTGTATGAAGGGAAGAACAGGGCACAGAGCAGGGATGGGAGGGAATTTTGTTCCTGAGGGGAACACCCTTTTATTAAGCATCTCTATCAGAGCTAATAGGGAAAAATTAATGCATCAGAAGGAGACCTCTCATTACCCAGCTGGCCGGCATCCAACATGAACACACAATAACCACAACTGGCTTTCGAACACAGTAAAAAGACGCACAAAATGCTTGCTATTGGACAAGCGGTAAGCAGAAACGCTGTTCCACACCCAACAACGGCGCTTGCCTGTCTTAATCTCACTGACGGGGTTTGAAGAGCTGATGCTCAAATTCATAACCACCGTCAAGTTACAACCATAAAGTAAAACAGAAAAAATGATGGAGCAGAAGAGAGGAACCTCCCTGTCCTCATCCCTTGCACGTCCACGTGCCTCCAACAAGATGGGCTCCTGCCTGCCTTTCTCTAAATCTCCCTTGATGCTGAAGTTTGCACTTGCAGAGGAAATTCAACACACAGGATTTATAATTCACTGGACAGATGGAGAGGCCTAGAGTAAGGAGCTCTAATCCATCGAGGACATTCCCTCACTAGAGCCCAGAGTGAAATTCTTCGAGTGCTGGAGACAGATTTTCCTTGGCAGGCGGCCATGAGTGTCGATCTGGCTTCTAGGAGAGATCAGCATGGCTGTGGATTGCAGCGACTTCACAGACAAACATAAAACCTTCCTCTTCAACTAACTTTCTTATAATAAACCCATGAAAATGAAAAGCTAAAACATTTCCAGCTGGCCAGAAGCTGCGGAGAGAACAGTGAACTTATTGCATGTGCAGGCTTGGGGCTGATTTGAAAGCTCCTGGAGATCTTCAGTGGTATTTGGACGTTCAATGGTATTTGGACAGAAGCGCCCAAGTCACTTTTGAAAGAAAGATGCAGAAGACTAAATTATTCAGGCGCCTTTCATATTTTAGCAAGGTAATTTATGGAACTAAATTTATTTCAGATTTCTAACGTATAGCACTGAGTTTGTAAGAGCAAAGTTTAAACTTTAAGGAGAAAAAGTAACTATTGCTTCCTTGTAAAGCCTTAAATATGAGTATCGCTGTCAGACCCTTGTTATAAAAGGGCTCTTACAGAAGGATTTGAGATGCAACTTGGTTTACTTTATCACTTCATTAAAGGTATTTATGGATTTAGAATTGTCCCAGGACGGGAAGAAAAGTCCCTTCTTAAATTACTGTCTGCTCAGAATAGCAATTTTGATTCTCTGGGCTTGACTCTTTTCCTCTTTACCAAACGGTGATGGAATTGCTCCCAATTTCCTTGAGCGCAAGGGGAAAATCAGGCTTTCAATGTACAGAGGGGTCTTACACTTGAGTCTGCTGCACTGAACAAGGAGGAACTCTGATGCTCCTACACAATGACATTTTTATAGGGCTTGTTTTCCACTACAAGGATCTGTATTCAAGACACAAACCAAATCACTACATTTTCCCACCATTTTATATTTTATTGTACTAAGAATTAATTTCGGTCATTCCCTTAAACGTAATCATCCCACATTACTTTAACAATTTTCTCTCATCTACCATTGCTCTGTAACAGCTAGTACTGAAATATATTGAGAAGAGAGGGGGAAATCTCTATAATCTCCCTACTTACTTGGTGTGTTTTTTGCCCAGCCATTTTTCCTCCCTACATAACCAAGCCAGACCGCTTCTGCCTGCTCACATAAAGCCACACTAATTGACAGGACAGCTCCGAGGTAAGTATAAACCTACCTGAAATATAAACCTGAAATTACTTTTAATGTTTTGAGAAGCCTGTCTGGATTTCAGGTTGGAAACACCCTTTCACCAGGTACACCGCCGTTCCTTCCCGGGCAAAGGAAAACAGCCAGAAACACAAACATTTCAGGTGGTATATTTTTCCCCATTCATAGCTTTAAGTCAATACTGCGTTAACATTTAGCGGCTTAAAAGAGAAAGAATGCAATGTCCAAAAAGAACAAATTAAAAACAAGTTGAAGAACAAATTAAAGACCTCTCTTTGCTGTACTTTCATCCATCCACCCTTCCAGCTATCCCCCGCTCCCAGGCCCTGCAGCTGGAGCTGCAGTTCAACAAGAAGCGTCACGGTGGTGGGAGCAGTGGAGCTGTGGTGGCCCCAGAGCAGCCAACGGAGCTTCACACAGATGGAGTTTGGTGACACATTACATGTCATGGGATTATGTCATCGACAGGATCAAGGGAGCTGGGAACTATCTCATCTTTGCACGTTATTGCTAATCTCAATAAGCCAGTGATAGGTGGACTCTTCTCTACTTGGAGCAATGAGATGTTGTCCATTATCTGCACAATACTTGGCATCAACAAACATCCCTGTTATCCAGAAGATGATCTCGGACTGTCTGTCCTCACCTGAAACTCAACAGGCCAGAGCATCTCCCCTTTCTCCTCGCAACATTCAGAAAAGCTATTATTTTTAAATGCAAGAAAAAAAAGTTGGGGCTACCTTCCAAAGCAAAGAAGAAAACGCCGTGTACAAAGACGACCATTTGACAGAGGAGGAAGAATTGTAGAGGGCTACTGTTCAGCTTTCTCCTCACCCAAGCTGAATTCATTTGGCTGCGTTTTGCACTTATGAACTGTACAAACATTTCACTGCTAATGCACTGGCTCAGACCAGCTGAACTTCACCGAGCATTTTTAAGGCATTTCATTCTTCAAACAGCCACAGCTTTCCTCTTCAAAATCCCTGCATTCAAGTTTTCGTGCTTGGAAAAGGACCAAAGCCTCCACATTTCCTTATACCCAGGGGGTTGCAAGCATGTTGCGTACTGCAGTCAATAAAGTGTCAAGAAGCTAATGAAGATGAAAGTGTCAACGTGTAGCAGTGATAACACACACCTTTCCCATGTAGCTATTTTGACCATTCTGCAAACAAATTTGGCAGTTACCAGCAGGCCCAAGTCTGAAAAGCGAATGCGTAGCATCTCGACGTTATTAAACTTATTGCTGCTCCGCAGAAGTGTCATGGGATGACAGATTGCTCCGTGCACACCAATTGGGTTCAGAGAAGTTCTCAAACCCTTACGGGTTAAAAGCGGCTCCAGCATGAATCAGAGTCCCAGTGGTAAGATCATCGATACAAGGGATTATGCAGATTTAAGAAATACCCTCGGCACCCGAAAGTTTTCAGAATGCAAACTACGTCAACCCTGAAAACAAGAGGCACTGCATCATGATGGCAGGAGGGACAAAGCCAAGGGGGTTTAACAGACAAAAAAAGATTGTTTTAATAGGAGAGAAGCATCAGTCATTGAGTCTTACTTCATTCAGACTTTCTATCCAACCCATCCATCTTCAGTGCCAAGAGATGACAGGACCACCTCACTTTTTCCCCCCAGCCTAGTATATCAATAATGCCCATTTCTACCCCAAACAAATGACTCGCTAGAATGGCCCTTTTCCCTAAATTGGCTTGCCAAGCCCCACAAATGCCTCAGTACCTGCTATGGTCAACTTGGCTCTAACGGGGCCCCCTCGAGAGGTGGGCACCGATGGGTGGAGCCTTCCCCAATCATCTTCCCCAACAGCCACTTTGTCATTCATGGCTGGGGACCATCTGCGGAAGAGGGGACTGGGGAGGGGGGAGCCGAGCCAAAGACGGACACACACTCATACCCTCCCCACACAAGCCCGAATGCAAATTCCTTCGCCCTCGCAAAACGCCTCTGCGGGCATTATCTGTGAACAAAAGTCCTCGAGGCGGGCGGTCTCTGCATCACTGCTCTCTCTGTTAGCACCACCTGCTTGGCGTCAGCCGGGAGAGTCGCCGAGTTATCTTTTCGCCGCGTCTGCAGAAGCCAACGGGAGCACAATGGACCCCATCGGCCAGGGTCAGGCATGGCTTTCTTTCTCGCCCCCGTACCACCAGCCCTTTTCACCTCCACCATCTCCAGGACCCCGGCGCGCTCAATAAGGAGGTGGCTTCGAGCGCAAGGAGAAGGGGGGGGGAGGAAATATAGGTCTCTGGCGTAAATCACCGACGCCGTTTCCCCTCCTCTCCCTTTCCTTAAGACCTGATGGTCTTCAGTCACACATCTTAAAAGAAAAACAAAAAACAAAAACACAAAGACTTACTTGTCTCAAGTCGATGAAGGCCAACTGCAGCGTGTCCCCTTGGAACCCAGGCACTGGGCCGGATCTGGCAAACTCTGTGGGAAAGAAAAGAGGATAAAAAGCGCCTTTAACTAACCATGGACAGGGAGATTGGCAGACGGATGACAGGGAAGACAAGAGAGGCTGGGGGAGAGGAGGACCGCGCTTCTAAGGAGTCATGTCTCCCTCCCTTCAGCGTCTTTGTTCGCCCTTCAAAATTCGTGTCATCAAAACACCATTAATTCCACCGTCCTGACAGCAAGGAAACTGTACTAATTCGACCTGAAATTTATTCCCATGAGCCGTACTGGGCTTCAGAGTATTTGTTTTGTGAATGGACAAACAACTTGCCGAGAAGAAAGGGGGGGATGGGGGTGGAAAAGTTTTTCCTCTCAACACAATAAAATCTTCAGCTGTGCAACTCTTTTCAGTTCCGAAAGCTATTTATATTTTAGGGCGCTGAAGGAATTTTCTAATTTCACGCCTGTCACCAGGCTCCATAAGCATCCATCAAAAAAATATGCCCAGCCGCATCATTAATTATTCGGCAGCTGATTATTTGCATTATCTGGTATGGCGCGCTATTGCCAGTGTACAGTCACCCCAAATGGGAAGAATCGCAGCCGTTATGTGGCGTATTTATTTATGTTGGATGAAGACATCTGACAACTGAATAACATCGGCTTCTAAAGCAAAGACAGTGTTTCCAAGGCCACATTTATCTCCTTCCAGTGTAATCCGGCCAGAATTTCATACTTAAATAATTTCTTTTTCTCCTAATCCATTATTTAAACCAAGTCTAAAACCACTGAGGGGGACTTGAATGAATCCACGTTAGAGGACCTTAGCTCTTCCATGTCATTTAACAGCTTTTACTTGGTAGTGCTCGTGAAGCCAACAACTGCACACATTCAAGTGTGTCTTTTGAAGATACGCCTGAGGTTGTTTTTGCCCAACTTCACTTAATTTTCACCCTCTTTAGCTACACAAGTAATGGCTTTATCTCTGCTCTCCGTGCAACTTTTCATCACCGAGGGGATCTAGTTTGTGAAGCCACAACTCAACATCATGAAAAACTCAAGGGGGAGCTTCTGCCTTCAGCTAAATTTTGTTGCTCCTGCAGACACTGAAGATGCTGCACGCTGGAACGAAATGTTTTCTTGAGGTGCAACCGAGTGTGATGGCAGAAAGGAAGAAGGGAGGGAAAATATACACCAACCTATAGATTTTTAAGTTATGCATGGCCCATTATCGCCCAACTATTCTGGTTTTTACCATACAAGAACCCTCAAAACAGCTCCTGCAGCTCCACAAAGCTGAGGACTAAGGATGGCTCAGCAATAAGGAAGGAGGATTTTGCCTTCTGCCTCCATGACTGCACAGAGGTACTAAAGGACAAAGCCTCTCCTGTCCTTAAATGCTAAGCAGAGTCATTTCATGCCAGATGGTCTTCTCCTTGAATGCTTCTCCTTCCAAAACTTATCTCATTTTCAAGCAAATGCCACAAAAGAAGGAAAACAAGTCATCACAGTCCTAGTGTCGGTCTCTTCTCCCAAGTAACAAGCGATAGAACGAGAGGAAACGGCCTCAAGTTGCGCCAGGGGAGGTTTAGATTGGACGTGAGGAAAAATGTCTTCACCGAAAGAGTTGTCAAGCATTGGAACAGGCTGCCCAGGGAAGTGGTGGAGTCACCATCCCTGGAAGTATTTAAAAGACGGGTAGATGAGGCGCGTAGGGACATGGTTTAGTGGGCATGGTGGTGTTGGGTTGACGGTTGGACCCGATGATCTTAGAGGTCTTTTCCAACCTTAACGATTTTATGATTTTTAAGGACTTCCTGTAGCAGCCCAGTCATATGAGCAGTCCCCGTGGCTCTAATGACAACAGACTAAGGAATTAGACATCGGGATTCAGCCCTGTTCCTCAACTGCCTTATTTCTGGAAACCAGAGAGGGGTTAATTTGTCAGCTTTCTTGCTCCACCTTCCATTAAAATCGTGGGATGGAGAACATCCTTCAATACAGACACAGGCACCTCCAGGGGCACAGTGGCCAGTTTTCAGACATCCAGGGCTTTGCTTTTTAATATGTTTCAGATGCCAGAAGAGCTCTAAGATTGAAACGATCACTCATCTTGGCAGAGATCACTCAAGTGACAACTGCTGCAGGACAACAGCGAACACGGCTGTAAAACCATTACTTTTATCCAACGTTATTACTAGAAACAACTAATAAATAAAAAGAGAAAGTATATACGTGACTGTTCACATTTAGATTTTGGAAAAGCATAAATCAAAGCCAGGAGAAACCATCCATCGTTGTGCCTATGGACTTTGCCACTTTTGCACAGGACGGGACTGGACAGAGATAGGAACTGCTCACCTTCCAGCCAGTTTCACTGACCAAGGCTGCAATATTCAGGCTGGAAATAGTCCAAAAAGAGTTTATATTTAACCCTCAAAAACTGTTTTAATTACTTCTAACTGTAAAGGCATTTTAATGTACATTTGCTATAAAATTTGACTGTAGCTTGCCTGTGCCAGCACACACACGCAAGGGAGGACTAACACAAGCTTTCTGACTCTGATCTGCAAGCGATAAATCATCTTTACACATTCGCTGTACACCCCACTGTCTCATCTGGAAAAATTATCCCGAAAGCCACATCAATCCTAAAACATCCCCACTTTGGAAAAGCACGTACCTAAGAAGCTAAAAACTTTGAGATGCGAGAAATAGCGTTTAATCCTCTCGAGGGATGAAACTGCCCTGGGCAGCTCAATGTCGCAGATGTCCCTGGGTTGCGGTACCCAACAAACTGGCTG
>NW_008824416.1:619650-624838 GCF_000699105.1 Pygoscelis adeliae | reverse complement strand
TCTAAGGATGGGGTCACGTCATGTTCTTAATTATATTTGGAGAAACATTGGAAAACAGAAACCCTGAAAGGACTGCAATGAAACAAAATTTCTATTTTGGATTTAAGGGCTTCGCAGCTGCTAGGAATCTATTTAGAAGCACACATGGAGTTGTGAAATTTAAGATCTTCCCGAAAGCATGAATTTCAAATCCTCATGAGAAAATGCCTGTGACTGGGTCTTGAATGTTTTCACAAGACTCGTGAATTCTTCACTACTGTCATCCGCTCATGAGCAAGCCAAGACAGATTTCATCCCAAGACATGGTTGCTAGTTAGCAGCTCACCTTCAGCTGTCTCTTACTAAGTACGGGAGGAAGGCCGGGAGAGTTACGGAGTGACACTGCCCTTTAACACTGCACATTACAACAACGGTAGCACGTTGAACCAACATTGGCTTGAGCAGTAATTCTCATCGAAAGAACAGACTGGAGTCTCTACTGCATTAACAATGCACTTGACATTCAAGAAGTGAAATGGCGTATGAGATCATATTATTTGTATTACAGAAGAAATGAGAGCAAGAATACGGCTCAGACACTAGAAGAAAGCTGCTACAGCACTTGGCTGTAAGGAGCCCGAAGAGGAATGAATGCAATGCTTCACCCCACGGTTGTTATAAAAATAGCCGTACCTTCTGTAATCGTAGGTCACATTTTACATACCAATGCCACAAACTTATTTTGAAGGAGGAATGAACAAAGTCTTAAAGAAAAAAAGAAACAAAGAAGAGAACAGCGCTTTAGAGGAAAGACACAGCCAGTTCTTCTTGGTTTTAATCTCTTCAACCAGATTTCAGGATAATTTTCTCGGAACAACCAAGCACAGTGCTGGCCTCAGTACTGTCGGATTCGTTTATTGTACTGTCTCCACTACCAAGGCAAGTGGCAAACATAGCAAGCCACCTACAGTACAGCCCCTTGAGCAGAAAATCACAAGAGAATAGAGCAGATCAGTATGCGGCTGTTTGTACAAAGCATTTAGCCAGGCTAAAGGTTTGAGAGACTTGTGTTCAGGCCAAAAAAGTAATGTCTTTGCAAGGTCTACAGGCTTGGGCCACCCAGGGCAGGTCACAGGGGGACTCTAACCTCTCTTCCAAAACATTTCACCGATGAAAGAATCAAGGAACAGGAACCGTTAAGCCCTTTACAATGAACAAAGAATAAAGAGTTCAAACGCACACCAGAAAAGAGACATCCACTGTAAATTAATTATACAGAGCGGGGGAATCTCTTTTTGTATACTGTAGACGGCTCTGCAAACAGGGACAGCCTTACACGTACTGTGAGGTTCAAATAAACACAGCTGGTGACTTCATTCCTCAAAAACATTATTTTGAGAGTAAGATTTTCTCTAAATTCCACAACACCACCAGAATTCATGATGGCAGACCCGCGGGATCGAGGTTACAGCAGCTCCTGGTGAGGGGAACCTGGACAATCCACTTGCGGTTGCATCAGTCAGGAACAAGATTTTGTATTTGGGGAAACAACCATCTCAGTATTCCTCGATGAAGAACGTAGGTCTCAAAGTCACCTTCCTTAGACAAACCCTTGGAAGACTATCTTAGAAAAGCCAAGTGACAGGACCTCTTGCACCTTACCCAGAGGCACAAAATGACACCTTGAGGATACTCAAGCTGAAAACCAGATCTCTGTGTGGACTCTGGAGAAGCTCGCAAGGGAAAAAAGGTGATAAACGATGGGTAGGAATTGAAGCAAGAGGAACAGAGAGAAGATCCCAATTTCCATACTGAGCTTATACTTCACCCACACCATTCCCACACAGCCCTGCTTTGAAGCTGTTCCCCATTATAGGACAAATTATCAAAGCTCATCCCCATCTGGGGAATTCCAGAGAGCTGCGGGGAGAGGGAGGGGTTATCCAAAATAACTGAACTGGGTCAGATTAAATAAAAATTTCGACCCCTCCGTCATTTGTTCCTCTGATGGAACAAAGATGAGCCTGGAGTCCTGTTATTGCATAGAAAGGAGTGATCCTAGGGGCCGTGATGGTCTGCTGACAGGGCTGAGGAGCATCCACAGCCCCAGAGAGGAACTCCTCGCTGCTGGAGCACTGGATGTTTTCAAGTAGAAGAAAAGGAAGCTCTTCAGAAGAAATTGTACGAGATGTATGCCAAGAAAATTGGTCCCTGCCAATCTATAGGACAGGTCTACAGAATCAAGTTACAGATCTATACAGGTTCCCAAACTCATAACCCAAGATGTACAATGAATGTCTCTTAGCAGATGTGAAGTTCTCAGCTCCATTAAAATACTAATACTAGGAAAAATGGAATGTACGCATCTCACCATTAGCTCATTGGAGCTGCAAAGGTTGACAAGCATCAATAGTGTGTGTCCATGATGGGTGGGGAAGGGAAGGTGGGTGCAGAGCTGAGGAACTGTGCGCTCTTAGAGTTGCTTAAACAAAATCAGGTGTGGACAGAGGCGTCTTCTCTTCCTAGAGTTGCAAAGGACTATAAGGATGGGTAAATAAATATCAGTGGGTATCCTGGTAACAAAGGAGAACACAGGAAGGTGTTGCAGATGGAGGATATCCAAAATGTTGTAGCAGGCAGCACAGGTTGGAGACAAGAGGACAGGAGAGGCTGAGATGACACCGTGGGATTAACAAGAGGTTTACAAAGGAGACAGAAGAGAAGGGAAACAGAGAGAAATACTAAAACTAAAACACTGAAGTGATGGATTATAGGACAGATGAAGGGCAAATATAAGGCAAAAATCAGCTGATGGTTAGAGATGGCAGAGGCAAGCAGGAGGTCTCAGTTTAGGGACAATGTAAAATGGCTGGAGAGGAGTTCATTTCTCTTTGACATCATGCAAACTCCCAGGATTTGCTTGAGTCAGACTTGCAAAGACCACTTAAGTACTGTGCTAAAGTAGAGAGCGTTGTCCAAATACGTCCTATCAGCATCTAAACACAAAAGACACGTTTTTGATAGCTTATTGATGGGGAGTCATGAGCTTCTCCTCCATGCACATTTATACGCGCTAATTCACCAGGCATCACTTCCTTTGCCACTGCGAGTACTTTGCAACCTCTACGAAAGGTCAGCTGAGGGAAATGAAGGCAGCACTAAATAAATTAAAGATATGCCCAGGGAAATAAATTCAGGGAGAAATAAGGGAGGATAAATCTAAGCGTAGGAAAGTAGCACAGCCGAGGACCAGAGGCTCCCACTTCCATGCCCTCTGTCACTCAGCGCACCAATAATTTACCCTTCCCATTTCAGAAGCACATACAGCAGTGCTTGGAAGACAGCTCTGCTGTCAATACAAATCACCCCACTCCACTTTAACAGGAGGAAAATGCGAAGTTTTGTTTCCCGATGAGGGCTGAGTTTTGACAGGTGAAGAGGTGGGAAGGAAGCAATCCGTCCCTCTCGTCCTCCGAGGGAACGGCGCAGGTCACCGGCATCGTGAGCGACAGGCAGGCCTGGGCAAAGCACCAGGCAAACAGAGGGTCTGCAAGTTCCCAGGGATGAGCTGAACTAGACGCTTGCACGGGCATCAGCATCTGCTTGCTCCACGATGAAAAGGTGTTCTTTCAAGCCATCCATGCAGGCAGCTCATGCAAACTGTGCTCAACCTTGTACTTGGGACAGTCTAGGACACTAATGGCACTTTAATCAACAGGTAGCAGCTTTCTTAAGCTGCCAAAATCCATGATCCGGTTCAGTCACGTGCCCGTACGCTAAACACACCCACACACTCTCGATGCTCAGCACCCTTTTGCCAGAATTACTGTTTTTCTTGCTGCTCAGCCCCGCTCCAGGTTGCGATGTTCCAGTATGCGGTGGCCGATAGATGACCCCAAGCCAGCCCTACGGAGGAAATGCAAGGGAAGGAGCTGTGTTTATTCCTGACGCGCACAATAAAGCGCTATCGAGTGCTACGATGAGCTGCAATTTGGGCAAGAAAAGTCAGCAGAAGGGAAAACAGGGATGCTGAAAGAGAAGGAGTATCTGACCATGGTGTGGGGAAGGAAAGCAGCCTTGCCATGGAACAGAGCATCCCCAGAGCGAGCTGTGGAGCAGACCTCTGCAAGGCTTCGTCTTGGACCTCCCAGCAGCAGGAGACAGAGGAACGGCAGTCCCAGCCTGCAGTGAAGGAGCAGTGCTGCAGTGAGTGCCCTGGGGCACAGCAGGCACCGGAGCCAGTATGGGGGGGGAGATGGCCAATTTTCTGAGCGAGGCTTGGCTCCAAAACAAAGGTTGGAAACCCCTGGCTTAGAGGACACTGCCTTCAGGCACTGCAAGGCAGGTGGCAAACCAACCCGCTACCTGGCGTGCCTCTTCCCTGCTCTTCCATCAGCTTCTTCTGCCACCCATGTACCATCATCGACCACTGTCACCCCAGCCTGCAAACTCCTACAACTCCCATGTTGCAGCATAATGAGTTCCTACCAACCATCCAAACCACAGCCATGGTCCTTTCACACCATCACAACCCAGGACACACACGATGTAGCTTTGTCCTTCATCATGGGCTAATAAAGGTCCCCTCCCTGGCTCTCACCATGCGTGAGGAGCTCACACACACACGGTTACCACCAACTCAGCCAGCACAGAACCACCACCAGCTGCAGTAACATGACCCTATGTACGAGCACTATGTCTCAGGAGGATCTGCAGCTTTAGGTTTTTTTAAACATATATCTTTTCTTTTTAACGATATATCTGCGTGGCACGGAGAGGCACTTGACTGAGGCTGTGAGCCACTAATTTAATAAAAAGCTATCAGGTATTGCAGGATCTGAAGAATCATAGAATCATTTAGGTTGGAAAAGACCTCTAAGATCATCGAGTCCAACCCTAAACCTAACACTGCCAAGTCCACCACTAAACCATGTCCCTCAGCGCCACATCTACACGTCTTTTAATCACCTCCAGGGATGGTGACTCCACCACTTCCCTGGGCAGCCTGTTCCAATGCTTGACAACTCTTTCGGTGGAGAAATTTTTCCTCACATCCAATCTAAACCTCCCCTGGCGCAACTTGAGGCCGTTTCCTCTCGTCCTATCGCTTGTTCCTTGGGAGAAGAGACCGACCCCCACCTCGCTACAACCTCCTGTCAGGTGGCTGTAGAGAGCGATGAGGTCTCCCCTCAGCCTCCTTTTCTCCAGG
>NW_008824416.1:598412-619438 GCF_000699105.1 Pygoscelis adeliae | reverse complement strand
GGACACGCTCCAACATCTCAACGTCCTTCTTGGAGTGAGGGGCCCAAAACTGAACACAGTATTCGAGGTGCATCGAGAGAACAGCATCAGTGGCACGGAGATTTCTCTCCTGATGTGACCTGCTCAAACCTTTCCCTCTGTTCATTGCAGCATCCCCTTTTCTCCCCCAAAATAGGAGCTTTTGCTGGTGCATTGCGGCAGGATGGATACCAGCAAGCACACGGTGCAGTAACCTAAAATCTGGGTGTTTGTCCTCAAAACCACTGTGCTCATCTCTAGCTCCACACACACTAATCCCCGATGGGTTGCAGGTTGGAAGAACATCGAGCAGCCGTTCGCATGGTGCAAACAGCCTGTGCTCGAGGGAGAGGACTCCTCCGGCGTGGTGGGAAAACCCCGGCGTCTTAGACAAATAACGGGTTTTCCACGTGAGAAAGTCCTCGGAGCCAGGTAATGCAGCCAAGAAGGAGGTGGCGAAGGGCTGCGCCGGGACCCGTATCGGTGCATTTTGGCACACTCGGGTGTCGGGCTGGAGGATTCCTCAAACCGGTGGAGACATCTGTGTTTCTTATTGACTGCGCCCAGGAGTGGGCTGAACAAAAATTGGGACTTTAATGAAATTTTAAATATAATTTTAATGGCTCTTTTAATTTCTCATAAAGCAGCAGTTAAAAGACTTTAGAGATTATGGAACTGCTTATTTTATGATCTAAGTATTGTAAAAACAATCTGCCTCAACCACTGCTGGAACCGGTTACGTAGATGGGAAACACTTTTGTAGGAGCGAGAGCAGCCCCCTTTCTTTTTTCTTTTTCGGTCGTAATCTCCAAATCTGGGTTGTTACATTTGATTTCCACTACCTCTGAGGTACAGGACATATGGGGAAAAAAAAAAATGTATATATCAGCAGCAGGAGGTCCAAAAAAGAGCAGAGCGGGGAACTGGGTTACAAGGCGTGTAGCAATTACAAAAAGCACATTGCACGTACTGTTAAATCTTGGGTTACAGACGTATTCTGGAGGACAGCAAACCCATTTTAAAAAGCAAATGCCTATTCTCAAAAAAGCATCACCTCCTCTATTTACAGGTTCACAGAAATATTTGTGTTAGCTTTTTTCTTTCCTCTCAAGAGTTGTTTGTTGGTTTTTTTTTTTCCCCTCTTTTCAAGTTGGCTCGTTGGGCTGGAGCCAGAACTGACTCCTAAATTGAGACATAATTAGAGATGTCCTGCTGTGTCTTTCTGGGCAATTCATTTAACCTCTATACCTTATTTCACTGCAGGTTTAAATAAAGAGGTGAGAGAATCTCTCTTGACTGCATAAAAAAAGAGCTACGTAAAGCCAAGCGGTAAGAACAAGAATTACAACTAATACCTGGCCAACAACAGACGTTTTAAAAATGACTTCTGCCCTTCCCTGGACGTCAGCCGTGCCATCCATGCACACACACATCGCTGTAAAGCTGCACCAAAAGACTTTCAAACCTCTAACACACACCTTGGAAAACAACTTTTTGCTGGGGAAAAAAAGAGGACATCCACCTCGACGTGCAGAACCGGTGCCTTACGTCTCCTCGAGGGCTTTGTCCCGCCGGAGGCTCCAGCACCGTGGTCTCCCCAGGGGGGATAATGCCACAGGAAAGCAGCTCGCATTTTTCCCAGGTTTCTCACATCACAGCCAGCCTAATAGGATTTTTACAACCTTTCAGCTCCACTCTTTCTTGCCTCTTTCGCACCAAAAATGCTGCTGACGTATACAGGACTATTCATGCGACCAAGACATGCAAGATTTGGCTCTTAATGTTTATTTAATTTACTACTTCTCCCCAGTCCTCCGAAAGCTTTCTTTTTGAAGGTCATAAAATTAATAAACTGTATATTCAGTGCTTTGAACATGCAAAACAAGCACGTTTCTACGGAGGGGGGGATTTATGGCGCAGGCAAGGGGTCCCATCATGACCTCGTGCTTCTCCCGAGCACCATCCGGGCTTGCATGTGCCTGGTGCCAAACCTTAGTCTGATGCAATGGTTCATGCAGCCGTTCCCTTTTTACGCCGATGGGATAGCAACTTATTTATAAATCAGGAAATATTTTGTGAACCCACAAGTCTGGAGAATTAATTTACCGGTGTCTCGTTTTAAGCCTAAGCCATCATCTTTTTCACCTCTACAATTGTTATCTATTGTGCATATACACATTTTTTTGTAATATGCATTATATCTGCTCTGATATAGAGCAAATTACCTGCACCACCTTCAAACCATGCTTAATATACGACTAAGTCCTTTCATTAATTTGCCTCACCACTCTCTTAACCAGCTTATACCTTTGGCATTCACAAGAGACGTAAACAAAAGCCTAATAAACTCCGGGATCGAAACTCCGAAGCCCCGTTCCCACATCACAGAACTCACTGGAAGTGGTCCAAACAGCCATAAAACCCTATTTTAATATGATAAGTACAAGATAAAGCTGCTAAACTAGGTAAGGCTTGGGGGGCTGGGGAGAGGAAGAGGGCTGGAGGCAGAGACAAAGTCGATTACACAACTGGTATAATAAGGATGCCGAGATTCGCACCTGCACTTTCAGGTAAAAGATAAAAAAAAGACAAACCCAAACAAAACCCTTGCAAATTGAAACATATTTGCTGAATATGCCAGTTCACTCTCGGGATTGGCTCTTCTAAAAAGAAAACTCTTGATGCACTGCTTCTCAAAAATAGAACTAAAATTATCCCCGGTGTCAGCAAAGCCACCAGACAAACCCACAGGAACGAGGGAATGCGTTTTTCCTGCCGAAAAAGACGACGACGACTTTGTCTGGGTTTACCGTTCTGGGGGCTGACAGTGATGGATAGGAAGGTTACAGCACCGGCATCCGTCTCCATTCCCCTGGCCGAGACGGCATCTCGGGCCGGGGCTGGGGGGGAGCGGGTCGCCTGCCCCGCTGCTCGGGTTGGCGTCACCTGCTCTTGAATGTCTGAGTGCTCCTGGTTTTGTCTCGCAAAACAACTGGAATTTAAGGAATCGTGCTTTTAAACCCGATATTAAATGTCATCCGTTTTACTTAGCATCGGGGGCTTTTAGGGAAGAGATGCTGCTTAGTGACCCACGTTACCGATGGGGCGGAAAACTGCAGGGTTACGAGTCTGTTTGCAGCCAAAAGAAGAAGGAGGAAACTATTACTAATGACAAATGCTTCCTATTATTCTCAGCAACATCGCCTGTCCCTCTGCGGACACCGACTGGGAACACAGCTGCTACCAGTGCTGCCCCGACGCACTGATGGGACACAAATTAGACAGCAAGAATTCAGGGCTGAAGGCGTTTCTGAAAGAAAAATAAGGCATTGCTTGCATTACGACATATGATATAGCTGCAAATTTTGGATATGATTCATTAAACAGGGATCCTTCTCGCAGGCTACTCAGCTGAGTGCTGGAAATTAGCAAAAGGACATTAAAAAATTAAAATATACTCCCTACAAACACCAAAAATCTTACTGGGTGATCTTTCTCCCAAATAAATTTCATCTCACCATTGATGGGTGCAGCTGAACTAAAACGTGATCAGCAAAATGTTTTATAAAGGGTAGAAGAATATCTTTTGACAGTGCTAAGTGCCAGATGATGACGAAACCAACACAACTGATTTCACTGAGTTATCAGGGATAGAAAAAGCGAACTCACCGCTATTTAGGCTCCGATACCGTTCCTACTGAGGCCAGGGACTATTTTGCTGTGGGGTTTAACGGGAGCCACATTGGGCCAAAGAGCATTTCAGAAGACACTGCAGCAAATGGGTTTATCGTGTTCTAAACAAGATACATCCCAATCTCCACATCAACCACAAAAGCCAAAAAGGTGGGTATTTGGAAAAAAAACTTCCCCAAAATACTTTATCAAAGATTTCCTAAACTCTTTATCAACCCTATCAAGCTCTGCGATTTCCATAGCCACAGTCGCTAATCCATCCCAATATTAATCCCAATAATAAATCCATCCCCCTCATAAGGGAGAGAGGTTCCTGTGTGTGTTCACCCTGCTTTAGCTTAATTATAAAAACCGGAAGGAAAAAAAAGGCATTTTATCAGTTTTGTGCTATATTTTTTTAACCCTTCTGTTGAGCAGAATAACAAGCAACTTGGGGGAAACCTTAGGATTTCAGAGCTAATTCAGGTGTAAGCTAGATGAACCGAAATGAGCAGGGTTGAGAGCAAAGCCACGGTGCTGGCACCGCGATGCTCCACGCACACCTCTGAACAGATGTAGTTATTTTGTCACAAGACATCTCTTTTCCATAACAGTGACTTTGCAAAAAGGGTTCGCTTCGAGAAAAAATTCCCTGCAGCAGACAGAGAAGACAAACAGCTGAGGTCAGGAGAGGACCAGAACTTCTTAAGAACATAAGCCAGTTATTGCCTTCAGAAACAGTCATAAGTAAACTGATTTTTGTTAGCCCATCTCATGTTTTACCCGCTCTAATCCCTCCTATTTTTAAAATACTCCATCTCAAAAAGCAGGGATGGTCTGGAAAGCATCAAGGCAGCATTAAAGAGCAAAAGGAAGAGTAAAGCTTTGATCTCTTAGAATTTGCTTCTGTCCTGAAGATACTGCCAAGTGTCATCCTGGACAGCCCCAGCAAGCCCTGCCGGCATTCGCCAGTCCCAAATACTTGGCATCACTAAAAGCCCCGGCTTGGGTCCCGACATACAAATGGGCAAAACGAGACATGAAAAGAGAGATGATCTTGCATCTTACGTTCACACTCCTCCACGTCCAGGTTGAACTGCTGCAGGGCGCCCAGCGTCAGCTGCCGCACTTCGGCTTCCAGCAGCAGCTGCATCAGCGAGGTGGAGAGGTGTTTGCACGCCGACATGCAAGCCGTCTGTGCCACCTTCCCCTGCAAGAGAAAAGGGAGACTTATTAAGGCCATCGAGCACAAAATGAAAGAGGAACTTCTTTAGACCAGGACTCGCCAGTCCAACCTCTTTAACGTGTCCCATCTGCTATGGAACCTTCATGTAGTGCTCAACCTCGCAACCGCTGTCTTTCAAGGGAACCATCTTTTAGGACTCCCCGTTGCCACTAGCAGGGTTAGACCTTGTCAGGTGCAGAGTGCCTGGGAGCAGCTCCAATCCAGGAAAGCCTTGGGATGTTTAGAATTCTAAGCATCTCTCATTATCGTGTCCTAACGTGGGCAAGACAACGTACCATATTTTATTCACCATCCTACATAAGACGGCCTGAAGTAACCTTGTTGACAGGTCAAAATAGTGCCAATGACAATTCCAAACTCCAGCCTACAACTAAACCAGCGTCTATATATGTTCCAAGACAAGAATTTCAAAATCCCTTTCCAACAGCAGAGGCTCATAGTTCAAGGCTTAGCCTTGGCTACCAGGGAGCAGAGAGCCAGGACTACGCTGTTGTGACAACGGTGTCTCTATGACATTGATGCTCTTCAATCCACTTCCACCACCGTGCGGCACCTTCCAGGTGCCACCGGGGACCGAGGAGAAGGAAATATCAAGGCGAGGTGATTGAAGAAGTCAGTTGTGTTTACACAGGTAGGATTGCTCTCCAGGGCTGGGGGGTGGGGAATGACCTCAGGCACCCGGACGCATCCTGTGCCTGCTTGTACCACAGGGAATGCGGTTATCAACACTTGCCTCCTCCCGAGCCATCCCTAATTTGTGGCGATTAAACAGGGCTCTACGGGGAGGAGGCCGCAGCCGAGGCTGCCATGCAGAGAGAAACTACTTAAATCTCTTGAAATGCTCCTATCTATAACGAAAGCATGACCAGTTATGAGTTCCAGCTATTAAGGAAATTGAGGACATTGTCGATAAATATTTATTTTTAACACATTTTCTCTGAGCCACCGCGGTTATGTATCACTTTTGAGGAACAACTGAGATCTCAAGCTATAAATCATGTGAACAGTTGGTAGCAAGAGGAACTACCCTAGACAAGCCTTCCGTTTTCTGATCAAGAAACAACTGCAAGGCAGGAGAAGAGCAATCACAACAGACGATTTAATTAGCATGCTTAAATTTTTGAACTGTTGAATTTGAAACAGCTGGTTTTCAAGTTACGGGTGAAGCCCCTGCATCGACAGAATTGAGCTGTCAGGTAGGAAGCCTAGGATGCCTCTGAGGACTTACGATGTTCAAAGAAGAGTGGTATTAAGGAAAGGGATGATGGTGGGAGTAGGGATGGGCTGTGGAACAGGGGAAAGGGAGATGGGTGCTCAGAAAGCTCCACCTCCTGCGAAAGGCCATAAGCAGGTCACTTAGCTTGAGTACCCACACCCTGACCTGGCTGGAGCATCAGCTACCAGGAGAGCCACTGTCAGAAGAGAAGGAAGCTGATGAGCACGGACACGAAGAACCGAGATCCTCCAAAAAGACCTACGGATTCTTGATCCTCTTGAGACGCCGCGAGGGGACAGAGGAAGAGGAGACCCTTCCACGAACCGCACAGATGCTCTGCCTCGTAGGAGCCCGGTCCTCCCAAGGACCAGGCTCGGGAGCAAGCAGGAAACACACTCTGCATTTAGCCAAGTGGTTCAGAAAATCCAAGCTGACTGACCAGAAGCATAAAAGGAAAATTAAAGCACCCATAAGGCCATTAAACAACTCAGACCATCTCAGGCACACAGTGCTTATAAAGCCAAGGTTTCTTTTCTTCTTACTGAATTTGTTTTGCATCACTGCAGCAAGTCTCACAGGTCACAGGTGCCACGCTCTCAGGGAACTAAAACCAAGCATCATTTAGGGGCACTGAACATGTGGGAGCATTTTTTTTTTTTTCCAACCTATCCAAATTTCTCCCTCATTTCCAAATGCTCAAAAGATTTCCCCCATTCCTCATGTGTCGCTGTGTGCCATCCAAAATTTGTGGCAGATAAGATTCGGGTAGATAAGATTTGGCAGATAAGATTTGCACAGGCCTGCAACATACATTAAACCCATAAAAATGGGGAAATCCTTTGGCACAAGAGCACAGACTCGCACAAACCCACTGGCCGGCACCGCACAGAACGATCCTGCTGTCCGTGTGTGTAACCCCACGATAGTATTTCTGGATAATGGTGCTACCATGAAAACAGCTTCAGGAGGAGATTACGTTTTCAAACGCACACAAAAGACTTTAACATGCTTCCCTGAAAACAAGGAGTGGCTTAGGAGAGCTCACAGATTTTTACAAGCACTTTACAAACTGTATTTAAACTGGGATTAAAGCGAGGAGTTTATGCGGTGTTTCAAGCTAAGCATCACAAGTTTCATTACCGCAGCACAGAGAGACGAACAAATGTTTGATGCATGTGCTGGGAAGTGTTCTTTGCAAACCAGCTTTGCAAAGTTGTTTTGGGTCTTCAGGCCATTAGGAGGGAAAAAGAATAATTTTTTATTTAAAAAAAAAAAAAGAGCAGACCCATGCATTACGGGGCAGGGTACTTCATCTCCGCTGTTCGCTGCTGTTCCCAGGCTCCAGGAGCGTTTATTACTCACCTCCAAACAAACACCTTCACTAAAATTAAGATGAAGCATGGCAACCATAAAGTTTAGCGGAGCCCCGGGTTTTTTTTTTGCTTTTCATCATTTACTTGTGCCCTTCTGACACATTTGGTTATTTAAAACACCGCTCGTGCCAATTCCTCATCCCCGACCGCAGTGGGAAGCATGCCGCTACCCGACTGTGATTTTTCTTCATTACTTCCAACAGACACTTGAGTTTTTGCTATGACCGAGTAGTTTTGATGTGTTATTGAGCAGAAGACCCAAATGGAAGCAGAGGATGAGAAAGCGAAGCTCTGCAGCCATGCCCTGGGACCCCCACCCACGCTGGGCATGGGGGACAGGGCTCCTCGCCCTTCTTGGAAGAGCATGAGAAAATCCCAACGAGTAGCTCATGCCTGCACATCAGCAGGAGTTTGCATAGAGAGTTGCAACCTTTGGAGAAGCCTTGGAGATGCTCAATCCCAGGTGAAGTCAAAAGGAAAACCTCCCAGGAATGTTTACTGCCCCATTGACAAAAATTTAAGAGGAACAACCTTCTTGCACACCAAGCAAGGGTCAGATCAGCACGCGTGGAGGTACCTAAAGGGTTACCTAAGCATACAACAACCACAGCAAACACGCCTGCCCCGGTGCACGCATTCCTCCAGCCAGCCAGACTTGCCCGAATAAGGAGTGAATGACAAGCGACACCAGGAGGGCGTGAAGAAGAGCAAATAATTGAGATGAAATGTCAAGTTAATAAGCCAAACGCGAGGAAGACGGGATGGAAAAAGTAATTTAATCATCAGGGCTTGACAGCACAACAACTCTGCTGAGTCTTCGCCATGAAAGCGGCGCGTAAGTGGTACTTTAGGACATTCTTTGCGAGCATTTTCTACTGCGGCTCATTGCAGAGATGGTAAAGGGGATCCAACTGACAAGCCCAGGAGCAGCTTCTGGCTCAGCCTTTCCTCCGCCTTCCTTTTTCACATGGGATGTGGCTAGGCCCAAAACTTTTTTCAGGTGCAAAGCTGCACTGCATCTTTGAAAACCCTGAAGCTGAATCTTCTCACGTGACCTTTTATTTCCATTATTCAGAAGGTTTAAACACCTAAAAAACATTCTGCTTTAAAAAAGACTCGGTCTTTAATCTTAGATTTAACATACAAATTCCTGACAGTTCAGATCCAAAATTACTAGATAAAAGACAAAAGTATATACACGTATTTTTTTCCGCCTTTTAAGCATTGATCTGTTTTTCTTTATATTTACTATTAGAGATTGGACTATTTACTATTGGAGATGCCACAGGGGTTTAAATCATTGTGCGAAATGTCTGGCTAGAGACAAGAAGGTACCACCAGGGATGGCCAGCATCTCACTCCCTGGGCACCAAGATTTAAAACCCTTCCAGAATTTATGTTTTTCAGTCTTATTTATAAGACTGAACCTAACCCTCTTCCGCCCCACACCTACACTCAGCGCAACAGATGCCCACTTACAGCAGCTCCTTATAAGATCAGCAATGGCTTACGAACATCAATTTTAGACTTATTTCCCCAGAACTACAGTGCAATATCTGCTTGATAAGCAGCTGCTGTTGACAGGAGAAAAACCAGCGCCAGGACACTGATATATCACTACTAATAAGCTGCTGCTGCAGGTGAAGAAGGCTGTTTGTATTCACACTTGGGGTGGTTTGGGCTGCACGCTGGCAGATATCAAGCACATCCTCATACCACAACGTGCCCATCTTGCTTCTCTGGCACTTATTTACCACTGAGGTTCACTTCATAGTGTTATTTTTTTTCTCCCTGGTTCATTTTTCAGCTTTCCCGCAGTGCTGGGAGGAAGAGCCCCCGCTCGCCCCAGGGCGCCCGCCCGGCACACCGACACGCAGAGCCGAGCCCGTGATGGACGTGTTTTTAACTGCACCACCCACAGCAGCGGTGTCGGGACATGTGCCTTGGCATGGAGATTGAGCTGGATGCCTCCGAGATGCCATCCCTAGACGTCGCTGCTCCTAGAAAACCCCGTGGTTCAGAGGAGCCACCACGCTCAGCCGGGACAGCTCAGACCTCGTGCTAATTACCCTGATGATTTTTGCGAGCGCGTGGCGGAACTGGTGGTACTCCCAAAGGCTCTCCCTGTGCCAGCGCCCCGAGAAATCGCAGGGTTACATCCCGATCCCGCTCCCCGGCATGGCTCCAAACCAGCTCGGTCCCTGCCTGTATTTCAGAAATGCTTCACGTGCCTGAACACTGCGGTCCCTCCAGCTCAGGAACAATTTATCTAAAATGCAAGATGAGATTTGGAGAGGAAGGCAAAGGAGGAGGAATGCAACCACGACCTGAGCTGTCTGCAGAGAAGGGGGAAAATAAACACCTTAAAGTCACCAACTTGACAGAAAACTGAAGGGCTTAAAGTCTCATGAAGCAATTCCAGGAACATCTCTATAGTATCACTTGTTTATTCAAGACCTTTGCAAACCACATTAAAAATGAACTGGATTTGCATCAGGGAGAACAGGGACCACGGGTGAAAGTTGACAAGAGCTCAACGGCCAAGATGCCCAAGTGCTTGCCCCACCAAGCTCCAGCTTGGTCCAATGTTCAGCGAAATAAAGCAATTCTGAGCGCATTATCAGAGCAAAAGCCATGGGGTTTTGTTCTGAGGCTCAAATCAGTTCGCAACCATATTTCTGGCAATGAATCCCTCTGTCCACGGCCTTTGATGCAACCTCTTTGCAGTTGGGGTCTGTTGTTGGGGTTTCCACGACACCTCTCAAGCTGATGCTGCCTTCCCTGTCCCACCAAGGCTTCCTCTGGGCACACAGGTAGGACTTCTAGAGAGGTTCCTTGTGGCCATGCCAACCAGTGAAAGGGCAGAGCCAAACCTCTGAAGCTCTCCCAAAGACACAACCAAGGGGCACCTACTGGAGCATATCTCCATGGGCTACCCCCCATGGACCCCGCCAAGTCAATCACACTTCAGGAGATCAGCCATGAAATCATCTCTTTTTATCTGTATTTCATCCTTGGGCAGCAGATTGAAGCCTCTGGGTTCCCAGAAGGACGGGCAGCCACCGCAGGGAAGGTCAGCACGGAGGCTGTGGAGCCGGCACTGCTCACGGTAGCACATTTGTTTGAAAATAGCAAATATGTTAACAATTAGGGAAAGGAAACGCTGAGAGGCTGCCTTGTTAATTAAGGAACTTGCTATCAAAGGACTCATTAAAAGCTACTGAAACGGAATGGTTGTTAAAATAAATACCCATTAATCTTAACGTGCAATCAGGAATATGCTGCCACTACCCACCTCATGGCGGGGGGAAAGGGGGCTCCTCGGCACACACCTACCGCTGCCAGAGCCACGGTGGTGGCACGAGCTGGCAACGGCCACCAACCAGAGGGTCCCAGAAGAGACCCGAACAGGTTGTCCAAGGGGGGCCATCCCACCACCCTGCAGGAGCACCTCTGGCTTTGTCGAGGAGGAACATGCTGGTGCCTCCTGCTTTTCACTTGGCCAAAATTAGGTGCATTGTGGTCACTGCAATGCAAACAAAAGTCCTACTGTAGCACCAAGAACACCTCCACCAACTCACCGAAGAATTAATGCAGCATTCCCATGAAAAACAAAGCCTGACAGGTTTCAAATGGTCTCAGAGTTTCCAATTTTTTTTTTTTTTTTTGCTACCAACAGAATTTCTTTTTGATCTGCAACAAGCATTGGGATTGATGTGATTAAGTATATTAAAGCATGCAAATCCATGGACTTCATACAACAGAAAAGTGGGCCAAAAAATTGGAATTCCTCAGTACTAAATGTCCACTTTTGTATAAACACCACAAGTTGTCCCAATAATTTCAACACTGAATTTGCTGACTTTTCCAATTCATAATGCAATATTGGTGGAATATTTTGCAGAAGATGGAAACATGATGCTATAAGAATGAGCAATTGCTCGGCAGCATAAAACCAAGAATAATCCCAGCGGATACTTTCTGTGCAGGCACGGATGAAGACTTCACACCGTGCAGACCCCTAGGCGTGATCTTCTGCCCCAGATGCCTCTGGACTGTCCTTGCTGCCAGCAGCACCGGAGCCCCACATCTCACTAAACTATGGGCAAAAATCAGTAAAAGAGCTCTGCTAACTCGTAAGAGGAAAATTTCCTGGCTTGCCTGTGCCATCCTGATTTGCTAGGTTCTTAACACCACCCTGATGTATTTTTTAATTGTTTTGGTTTTTTTTTTAAACTATTGTTCTGCAGTCACTGAAGATGGCAAAAAACTCCAAACCATTACCCAGATACATTAACAGTTCCCAAACAGTGAAAACAAACATACAATGAGTACTCTGCTGGTTTTAAGAGGTTTACTTAAAAAACAAAACAAACCTCTTATTAATTGCCTAGAAATCCATTTTCAATTTTGACAAAGTGGGTTTTGTGGGGGCGTTTGGTTGGGTTTTTTGTTGGGTTTGGGGTAGGTTTTTTCTTGGGGTTTTTTTTGTTAGTTTGGTTGGGTTTTTATTATTTAAAAAAAAAAGCTGTGGATCTGCACCCAACATCTTGCCAATA
The DNA here is from genome assembly GCF_000699105.1 of Pygoscelis adeliae. Lineage (NCBI taxonomy): Eukaryota > Metazoa > Chordata > Aves > Sphenisciformes > Spheniscidae > Pygoscelis > Pygoscelis adeliae. The sequence goes on along the minus strand of NW_008824416.1, from coordinate 607,354 downwards.
AAACTGAGTGTATCCAGGACAAAGAGGTCCAGGAGCAGCATGTGAGAGCCCCAAGCAAAACAGATGGTCAAGAGGAGGCATCCCTCTCTGCGTTGGCCAAGCCCGCAGGCTGGTGCAGCAATGCCCACCCTGAGCAGGGTGGTCTCCAAAGATGCCCCCTCTGAAGGCAGAAGCTCAGCTGGCATCAATGACCAGTTTGGCCATACCAGCCTCTACGGGTGCATTTCTGATGGCATGGAGAGGCAACGGCACAGGGAGCATGGTCCAAACCAAAGCTTGTACCTTACAGGCCCACAGGATGGGATCACATGGACCCAGTGGAGGCACAAGAGGCAGGGGAGCTTCCTAAATTGATGTCCCTTTTTTAGTGGCCTTGGAGCACTGAGGAGTTTGATGGAAAGGCAGAGAAAACATCCGCCCCAATGTTTAAAAGAGAGAAGATGCTGATCTGGAGAACTGCGGGATACCACAGCTAAATCAAGCCCAGATTAAGGCACAAGAACGGCAGCAACCAGATGGAGTTAAAACACAACATCAGGAGCGTCAAATCACTGAGAACAATACAGATTAGCAAAAAGAAAAGTTAATTTTTCTAAGAAGTTTTATGTTTAATATAGAAGGAGAATCAATGCAGTGTCTTCGTCCAGGAGACAATTAGACTTGTTAAGTGCTATACAGTCAGACAACACCACACATCCCAGAAAATCAAATCCATCCCTAGCAGTATTAGCCTCAGATTAGGTATCAAGAGAGCAACGCCTAACTAATTAATTCTATTTACTTGACTTTGCAGAACCCTTACTAAGAAGAAGAAATCACTTTTTCCTCCCAAAATTGTTTGCATTATGGAAAGAGGATGAGAGCAGACCAGTTCCTGCTTTCCAGCAGGGAACATGCTGTGGGCTGAGCCCTGTCACTCTCCGTTAGACGTGACCCGTGTGGGACGTGAGAGGTGACTGATGTGCGAGCATTAATAGTCGCTTATTGATTTCAGCCACTGTCAAGCTCCGTATTTGATCTCTGGCTCTGTGAAGTCATCCCAGGAGCTACACACTAAAGCCAGTGTGTTGACTTATGGACTTGGAAAAAGGCAACTGGCACCAAGCTACAAGTTGACATTCACGCGGTTTTGAAATTTGCCAAGGAAAAGAAGAAGAAACCTTCCAGCCAACAAGAGAAGGTTGGCGATGAGCAACGCGTGTGGGCCAGGGCTCCTGAGCACAGACCAATGCCTGTGGGGGAAAGTGATGCTCCCCAGCCTTGGACCCCCACCAGGTCTTCATATTACTTGACAGTTACAAAGTTAAAGGTTTCCTGATGCTCAAACTTATGAAAGGAGAAGCAATGTCAGCACACGTTTGAGGAAGGCATTTTGGATTCAATGCACAGCTGGGACCCACTGGAACCGTCAACGGCATCGCCTTCATGTCAACAGCCTCCCTTCCAACAGCCCCAAAATCCATCCTGCTGCTCGCAGTGAACGGGACAGGCACCTGTGCCCTGGTTTACCAGGAATAAGAAGGGCCTCTTTCTCCCCAAGATATGCCATGCCAGAAGTGACCCGATGAATGACAGTTTCTGGTTTAGGAGGAGGACTGACGCTCTGCACAGGACGAGCTACAGGCGTTGCTCCCCTTCCCTCTACACCTGATTACGTGGGCTGGGAGCAGGGCACGCTGCAGTCACCTATGGAAGAAGCTTCGTTGCCATTAGCAGATCACCAGATTTAAACAGATTATCACCACTGAGGTACTGTTGTAGCCTTTTCTGAGCGAAACTGGGATTTTGGTCTTCCCGTGACTTCGACCATCCCTATCATGCAATAGCTTGGTTCAAGAGATAGCCTTCCACCACTGAAATATTTCAGGTTCACCACAGCAAACCTATGAAGAGCAACACCTTAAAGCAGTGCCAACTAATACAATTTCGAGTGAAATTTGTCTCGTGCAAAGACCCACTCACCTGGAAAGCTGACGGCATCTGAAGAGCGAAAAGAGCAGTTGCTCCAACCAACCTGGAAAGCCACCATCCTCTGACTGAAGCGGGATGGCTTTCAAACTCACGCAAAAGCTGAGCCCAAGCTCATGTTTAAGTGGCTAACTTCCAGAGGTATTTAAAAAAATCGACGGGGTGTCATTTTCAGAAGTAAACATTTACTACTTATATTCTATTTTGAGCATTAAAGGGAAAACAGGCTGTCACAGATACGGCAGCAAGACAAACACATGGCAAAGCTGAACTCCCAACAGAAGCTCAGAGGCAACCAGACAAATAAAAAAGAAAAGGGGAAAAAAAAGCAAATACAGCAATTATCCTCACCACACAAAAAATAAACCAGCCAGTTACGCCAACCACTGCAGCCCGATACAAAACCCCTCACATTCCAACAAAAGAGGAAAAACCGTAATAGTTTGGCTGTGTCGAAGATGCCCAAGGTCAACAGCTGGAGGCTATTTTGGCTGAAGCTGGCGGGAGACTCAAGGCTCTCATACAGAGCAGCACAGCAGAAATCACATCGGGGGTGACGGTCACAATCAGCTCCCACAGAGAGATCTGAAAGTGCTTAGCTTTTTTTTTTTTTTTAAATAATATTATTTTATTCAGTCCGGGTTTTTTTTGGTCTTTAACCAAATGACACTTAATTTGTGGAGTAACCAGCTCCATGGCAAGGTTTTTCCTACATAGGCATCACAGGGTCTTGGCTCTATGAACTGCATCTACTTGCTTACAAGCAGGAGCGAATACACCCAACAGCAAAAGCACAACTCAAGGATTTTGTAACCACATATAATTGTGGGATCCAGGATGTAGGAGGATCCAGGATAAGAGCACGCACAGGAACACAAGATTTTTTCCCTCGCTTTGACTGCGCTGTCAGAGTCAACAAGCGACATCTACTTTATTTTTTGTTTTAAATAGGAAAATAAATAAATAGAAGGAAGGGCAGGGGGTGGAGAAGGGAAGTACCTCGGGACGCAGCTGTTACAACTGAGCACAGGACACTTTCTTTGAAGCCTTATGGAGGCACACAAACACACAACTGGGCAGAGGTCTTCTGTAGAAGCTCAGTAGTTTGCAGCAAAGCTGGGAAGCTGCTGGGGTTTTTTTTGCATATGCGCATATGCAAAAAAACCCCAAGGAAATAGAGGATTCCAAGATCTGCGTCTTTTTCCTTGCACACCATCCGAATGGCAGGATATTTTTAATTAACCACTTTTTAAAAGTCTATAGCACAGAAACAGTTGTGTGCAGAGCCTGGCGCACCCGAAATGAGCAGTGGCTGCATTGGAGCACCCAGCTGCTGCCTGGTCTCCTGAGATGCTTCAGAGATCTGTGCAAGGACCTTCACACTGGACACGGGTGGGAAAGCACTCCTGCCAGTCCAGGCTAGGTGTACGACAGCATTATGCTTTGAGAAGTGCTAGGATTTATATGCTTTATCCTTCTTAGCCACTTGATTTAACTGTAGACACTCTCATTAATCACGTAACCATCTGATCCCAACTCTCCCACCAGGCTGGAGGTTCAACCCATGACATCAAACTCCTGTTCCAAACCTGCTGCCTTCCGCTTTCTTTACGTGACCTTCTTTTTTAAACAATAAAATATAAAAAAGTACCTGCTCTCTAAATAATCTGCGCTGTTACGAGCTGCACTGCAAATGCCTGCGCCGCCTTCTTGCGCTGAGAAACGGCATCACGAGACAGGGAGGTGCAGGGGCCAGCAGGGAAGCAGCTACCAAAACCCACACAAAACCCCAAATACATGGCCAGAGCACGTCACCACAGCTCAAACCGTTTCTCCTTCCCCCAGAGGGTATCTCCACGGCGTGGCTCAACATCCCTGGCCCAGCTGCAGGAGGGAACCCTAAACCCAATCGCACCGTTGACCGAACTGTACAAACCTGGGGCTTTTGACTTGCCACGGTGGCAGTCTGGCAGCCTCCCCCCAGCACTAAATATTAATTTTCCAACATTTAAATGCGTTTCAGAGCAAACACTGCAAGCAAACACGAGCAGCAGACCGAGAAAGGACGGTGCGGTAGATTCACTGCAACCCCAGGGAGAGGATGGTGACCCATGGACCTGCTGGGTGGGCTTGGCCAAGGCATGGGCTTCATGCTCCTCAATTTTCTCCTCCCGTGCCCATCGCTTGGGTCTCCACAGAGATCATTCACCTCTGAAAAAGACGCCAAGACCCTGCAACAAGAGGCGTCAAGGAAAAAACGTGGTGCTCCAACAGCGGAGGCGCCTCAGCCTGCAAAGGAATGAAACCCATAAATAACCTGCAGTTAATGAGTCTCTGTATGTACACAAGAAGCATGAAGTAGCCCTAATTTTTCTCAGTCCTATTTGTGCCTCCTAACGTGGAGCGAGGCTCTCTCCTGGTCCCCGTGTCCACAGGCTGAGGCTTTCCGAGTTACTTGACGCAAACCAGAGCCGTGGCCTGACCATGTTCCATGCGCGGCTCCACAACTGGAACGAACGAGGAAAAGAAAAAAAATAAATGACATATTTCATCCTCCTCTTTTGTGGCTTTTATTTTCTTTTGTATTCGCTTTGGGAATAACATTCTTTCCATTGGGAAGAGCCTGATTTTCCATTAAATACAAAGCAGCTGCCATTTTGGAAACAAAAGGTTGATTAAATACAGATTTTTTTTTTTTTTTTCTTTTTTCCCTAACATATGAAGAGCTAGAACCACGCTTCTTTCTGCTGATTTATCAGGGCAAAGCATTTGCCAATTATGGCAGTAGGAAGACTTAAAGAGAGTGAACTGAATCGCTTCATTTTTGCTATATAATTTTATAATTATAAAATTTGAGGTTATAAATAAAAGGGGAAAGATCTCGAGGCTTGGAGCACAGCGCGCTGCACTCATCCTCGCGGCAGAGCCCTCCGGCACACTGACACGAAGGGTTTCTCACCCTTCGCACACACATGGATGCTCCAGATTCCCCGTTTACGCAGATTTCTGCTTGCCGAGATGCCCAAAGAAGGGTCGGCGTGTTGCCGTGACGTACGGCCGCCTGTTGGAAACGCAACTAATACATGACCTAAGGCCCAGATGTTGAACAGACTGGAAAAAAGGATGAGCTCAAAACAAAAAAAAAAAACAAAACCCAAAAAACCACCCACTCCATTTCCACTCCACGAGCCATCAACGCCCAATTCGGGAGGTATTTTTTTTTCCAAGCAGAGAGAATACTGAGTGACCAACACAAGCGGCGTAATGAAACTTCAGCTCGTTTTACATTTTTCCAAAAACTACATCATGCATTAAATTTCCATTTTCAATATTTAGATGTTATAGTTGAAAAACAGAGAAGAAAAACATGGATGGTGAAAGCTGTAGAAATTACTTGTTTTTTAATTAACCCATCAGGCTCTCGTTATTTATTGCCATTCATGAAACACAATGAGGAAAGACCACAGCCATCATGAGAAATCTGTAAGGATCTGCACTTTTAAATGCTGTGCTTCTCTTTCTTGCTATTACATCTAACCTAGGCTACAAGATCCAGGGAGAACATCTCTCTGTGTAAAGGCACCCCTATGACGGTCACGAAGCGACGTGTCCTTAATTGCAGCCACTTCAACCATACCAATAGCCCTCAACCGTGCTCGGGCAGCTATCGGCTCTGAATGACGGGCACGAGCTCCCGACGCTTCTCCGTGCAACCTCAATCCAAGTGACCTCTGCACGGGGACCCCACAGGACACTGCACTTTCAGGTCGGGCTCCTCTAGGGCAGGTGGGTCTCCTCCCGTGGGTAGGTTAAGCAAGATAGTCGGGGGGCTTTGGAAGCAGATGTGGTGTTCACTGGTGTTCCTTTGCACGTTCACAACTTAGGAGAAGCCTTACAAGATTTCAGCTTGCCAGTGGATGAAATAAGAGGAAAGCATAAAATTGCAAAGTCTATTGTTTCACTTAAATTTGCTAAAGGGGGGAAAAAAACCCAAAAAACCCCATACTTTAACTGCTGTTAGGGGTTCTGGAAGGTATAGGCTGGGGCTCTGGTGCAGGAAGCAGCAGGCATGTTTGGATTCCTTACGCTGAGGATGCATTTTTGACTGCCAAATTCCCCATACCGCACATCTGATTCTTTGTGTACGTACGTGCATGCAAAAGTAAGCATAAAATAGCTTTATAAATCTGAGTTTGTAAAATAAAAATCAAAGCCAAACATGCCAAGGTGACTACACAAAGGGAAGCAATACCTAGGGAAGCGTGCACACCCTGGTTTAAAGGATTTATGGGACTGGGCATTTTAGCTTCAATTAATTTTCAAAGTGCTGAAAGCAGACAAGAAACCATGTAATTACAAGATAACTTGGCTTACCCGGATTCGAGTTAACTAGCGCTCCTGGCTTAATCAGAGGTCAGCCTTCTCCCCAGCCAACAAAGCTAAATCCACCGTATTTGAATGCTCTGCTCCTTGCTTTAAAGCAACCATTAGTTCTTGTTTCGACCCCTTCATTTTGGGAAGTGTTTGGGATTTCGGAGACACTTGAGAAGACCAGGAAAGTAATGCACAGCTACCAGACCGCAGCAAGGCGGGCAGCACAGGACCACACAGCCATGCAAGCGCTGCTCCAGACACCAGCCCATCTTCTCCCCGCCAAGGCACCCTCGTTTTAAGGGCATTTTGCCCAACCTTCAGGGCAAGGTGGTCCGAGCAACCCCCCAGGAGACTCGGATCATCTCTGGAGAGCAGAGGAAGCCCCCTGAGGACCACACAGGGAGGATTTTGGATACTGCTCATGCCCCGTCCATGTCTGCATCCCAGGCAACTTGCTTTTTTTTATGTGTCTGTATCTACAACACCAAGAAACTTCCAGGATTAGCCGCGACTACTTCCCACCGGACATTTTAAACTCCGTTACAATTACTCCTTTGTCCTGCTATTTCGTGCAATCAGATTTTTATTTTTCAATCTCTTTTAGACAGACAGATTAGTGATTTATTTCCACCAATTAATACAAACTACCTAGAGAACAGAAAATTAGAGGGGTTAAAAGGAAAATTAGAATCCGTTGCAGTTAAAAACAAAACCAACTAAGTGCAGGCTAGCAAAGTCCCACCATATAAAGGGATTACTCCATTCCTGACCCTTTCCAGGGGACCTCCAGGTATTATTTTTCATTGATTTACCTTAATGAAACTAATGCACCCCTCTCCATAGGAAGCTGACTCCATAGCTGTCTAGGTACTGGATTCAATTAAAGAAATAAATACATCTGGCTTCTAAATGGTTGAAAGTCTTGAAAAGCCAGAGGCACTACCAGTTTCCGCATCTGTCTCTCTTAGGGTATGCCCTAAGGACACCACATAGGATGGTCAACACTCAGCACCATTCCTGGAAACCCGCGGCCGCAGGGGGATGCCCAAAGCATCCCTGCCTGCTCCCCGACAGCGCAGGCAGCTCCCGCAGCCCTGCCAGCAACCGAGCCATGGTTTTGAAGGAAGCTGGCCTCAAAATGCTTTAACAAGGCTCTTTCTTTCCAGAAGCTGGCGCTGATTTGAGACCTCGATGTTGACTTAGAAACCCCCAGGTGCCCAGAGCCTGCAAATACTCAAGGCTTAGCTATGCTCAGTTTCCAGGAAAAGGGGTACACGCACCCAACTGCGGCGTGACATATCAATACTACCATGGCAGCTTAGCATTAAAATAAAGAGCAGGGGTTAAAGGCAGAAAAGCAGAAGCTGGGGTAGAGGCTACGCCTCCGCAACGGCCGCATCTCACACCGCACAACCGCATCGAGCAGGGCTGCACCGACAAAAAAAAACGAGGCACGCTCTGCTTGTACGTGCCTTGGCTTGCAGACATGGGAATAGAGGAAACAAGGTAGCTTGAGAGCACTTTGTTTGCGATCTATCCGGGGAAGTGCCGCAGATTTTTCTCCCGCACATGAAACAAGCAGAAATGACAACATTTAGAGGGGTTCGTTGAACCAGAAGGCAGGTCCGAAAGGTCTCCTCTGCCTTCTTTGTGCTAATTGCCCTAATCCAAATAGGGAGATAGTAAATGTCAAGAACCCACACTATTTTCTGGATAAAATTCTACCACTCTAGCCGGAGGAAAGGCTTAGCGGTCCAAGCCCCGGGTCGGAGCACTTAGACCAGGAGGAACGTCAGGCTGAAATCCCCATGGGGGATTTGTCTGAACAAAATACAGGGAGTGAGGGGGGATTTTACAAAGACCTTTTCTCTTTCAAGCAGAGGTTGAAGATCCCATCATGCTTTCCCTAATAACAGGCATTTCCCCTAATTCCCCGCACATTTAGGGATGCATGGGGGATAAAAGGAGCCAGTTAAATGTGACGTGCTCTAAAAGCAACAATTTAGCAATGCTACTGCAACAGCACACTTGTGGGCGACCTGTCCGGAAGGAAACCCTTTCCCCTGGTCTCTTATTTATCCTAATGATTTAAACTTCTACTCAGTCTTCTTCCTTTCCTCCCTTCCCAGATTAAGGACCTTTTCTGGTTCAACTCACCCTCTAACATTTGAGGTGCGAGCAGAGCAGACTGAACGCGCACGACACGCAGTCTTGTACTCACCGACATTGTAGAGTGGACATCTACATCCCCCTACAGAGGACAACACAGGGAGTTTAAAGTCAAATGCAGAAGAGAGCAAAGCAACAGCAAGAAAGGCAGAGACGTACACATCGGTCATCGCCCGTAGGTGCCTACAACCCCTCAACGCTCCAACCGAGGCACCGGCTGCTCGGCAGTTGGCAGAGTATTAAAAAAACAAAATATGGGCTCTTTGAACCTGGTCTAAGGAGGATGAGGAAGAAATCAAAGTACCACAAGACCAGTTTTATTGCTATTAAATATGCTCTGCAAGTCAACATCCACGTGCCTCAGCTCTCCCACCTGTAAGATGGAGGTGATGGATGTCAAACCCTAGCGAGTGACAGCAGGGATAAGCTCA